>NW_022111369.1:22096045-22107136 GCF_000313985.2 Echinops telfairi | reverse complement strand
AATGAGGCTTTCTACTCTTGTAAACAGTTACAGTCTTGGAAACTCAAAGGGGCAGTCCTACTCTGCTCTACGCATCAACTCCAAGGCGTGCGTATGAACTCCAAAAGTTTAAAATTTCATTTCAATCTAGCTGAAGCTAACAAATGGAGACATTCTGCCATCTGAAAGTGAATGTATACTCAGACATTTTATAAGCAAGTACCTCTTAACTAATGGACTAAGTAAGCACATATCCTAGAAGCATATGCCATATGCAACTGTGTACCCCAAGACCAATCTGTTTGAGTCAATCTATTCCTCCCAATAAATATGTTAAGAGTAGACATATACAAAATGCATAAGAATACCTATCGTTTTACTTAATTCCTCTTGGGCACGATATATTTCATATAGGACAAATAATTTCAATATTATTATACTGATTATAGAAACTGCTACTTAAATTGAAACTAAAATGGCAAGTTACGGAAAATTTGGAGTTTTTAGGAAATATGCGATTTGAACATATAAGATAAATCCCTTTTTTTTAAGAAAAATCCAAATATATCAATAATTCATTCATGCCACCTGCTCTGTGCTGAACACTGAATCACTGTTGGTTGTACAGAGAGTAAGAGCCTCTGCTACTTCTAGTCTGAAAATGAAATAACCCCACACTTGCTATGTTCCTTTCTTGTTACATGTGCTGAACATGAACGGAGTCCTGGGGCTGGAGTGGTGACGAGTTGAGTTGCTAACTAACTTTCAGGTCGGCAGTTGAAAACCACCGGCCCATCCTTGGGAGAAGATGAGGCTTTCTACTCCAGTAAAGAGTTACAGCCTCGGAAACCCACATAGGCAGTTCTACCTTGCTCTCGGGTCGCTATGAGTCAGCATCAACTCCATAGCAGTGACGGAGTACAATAAATTTAAATCACCTGTGAAACTCTTTGAGGAAACACATTATTTGCATCTGTAGTGAAAGCCCATTTCATGAAATCTTTTTTGTTTGAAGTTGTCTCCATGACTTCCTTTTAAAATACTTTTCAAATTATTTCACGATGTGAACTGCAGTAGGTGACTATGAAAACTCGAGTCAGAGAAAGGTGTCCAGTCAGTCAGAAGGCCACCTGAACAATATTGTTTTGGAATGCTAATCTGGGGTCCCTAGACTAGATAGCACCATCACAGATGATTGCTTCTTAGAGCAGTGAGGATGGAAACTGGCTTCTGTTTTGTACCAAGACGCTTACCCTCTTGATGATGCCTGCAGAAAACTGGGGAGGGAACGTCTTAAAAGTCCTTCGATCTCAAAATTGATCCCTAAGACATCTGTAAGCTTATACTCTGATCATTTTATGGGGATCCGGAAGGAAGGAAGAAATTGCTAAAGAAAAGGGCGGTCAATATAATTACTATTTTATTTAGAAAGATTTCAAGGGTTGCTCTTGAAACTTGAGTACTCCCACTGGGTGGCTACGGTCAATAATGGGGGTAAACTCTTTATTCCATGGAAGATAAAATGTATCATTTGCCTTTTATCCAAAGATACATTCATATGTCAACATTTTATATTAAGACAAAATACTCAAAGTGAAGTTACCATTATTTATTATGCTTTTCCAACTTTAGAGTTGGAAATGGTGATGGGGGTCCTAATTTAGCTATTGAGTTTTGATTAGAGATCACACAGGTGTCTACAAATCACACATAAGAAACAATGACAACAAAATAGCTATCATTGTGACATTCAGTGCAGAAAACAAAACAAAAACTTACTGCCATCAGGTCTGTTCTAACTAATTCCAAATAAACTTGCAAGTTCACAGGAAAAGAGCTGTCCAAAATTGCTTCCTTTAACCCTAACCCTAAATATGCATGTGACTCACTAGACTATAATTATGAGAAGGCATTATTGCATCATATGCCTTAGGTCACACTGCACGTGCACTGAGACTCTACGTTACATATTCTTTTTAAATATCTTTACATCACTTTTCTATAGAAACACAACCCTTCTGTATGATCCTCTCATAGAGTGTATTATTATTTGTAGGACTTTTCCTGAATTTGAAAGGATAATAAAGACAAACCTGTATTTACAATCGTGGACATACTTGCCCTTATTATTGGACAGCAGACACATTTTAATATCTAAACACTAATCTGGCTTAATTGGAAAGGAATGTTCTTATTCAAAGTTTTACTTCTGAACAGGAAAAAAAATAGAGGAGACTTCATAAATTATAGTTGCATTCAGTCAGTTCATGATTAAATAATCAATTAAGGTATTGACCGAAAATGAGAAATGTTGGTATTCATCAATAAACTTGTTAAATGCGCTGAGGGAGTTTCTGTTGTTTAACATCCGTAGTGAGAAGAGGAGATAATACATGTTCATCTCTATGAGGCATTTTTATGGCTCTCATAATTGCTGAGAAATAAAACTACCACAGGATCCACATGACAAAATGATGAATAAAGGTAAACCCCCTACGTGCACAACATTTTAAAATAAGTAACGCTGGGAACTCTGGAGTTAAATTTGATGAATCAATGTCATGCGTTCACAGTATTATTGTGTACCCTAGTATTTTAAACAAACATCCGAATAGGGAGGTCGGCGTAAGGAAGTCTCATCGCGTGCTCCTCATTCTCACAGTGCATTATCACCTTGGCAAGGCCGGGTGGTCAGTTACTTAATAAAAATAGAATAATCCCCAAACGTTGGAGTTTTCAGATGGTATGCTTCACTTTCGCCAGACAAAGCACTTTTGAATCACTGTTTACTGCTAATAAAAGGTATACTGACATAAGGACAAATTATCTGCATATTTTGCACTTTCAAAGCAATTACAACTTCACTTTAATTAATACCACAGTAAACATTAACACCATGAGCTCCGTGTAGAAAGCTAGGTATGTTTTGAGACAAAACCCTAATAAAAAAATGAGAAATGTTGGTATTCAGCAATAAGCTGGCTACATGTGCTGAGGGAGGTTAGTCTGACATCGTAGTACTGTCATTGTTGAGCCGATTTCTGCTCAGTGTTCCGCACGGTTTCCAAGGCTGTACATTTTACAGGAGCAGACAGACTCCTTTCTCTCCCTTCAAGCAGCTGTGGGATTTGAGGCAAGTAGTTCAACAGCACTAGCTAGACTCCCATAAATTTTCTAGACATTCTTCTATGTATTTCAAGCCCTTATACAATTATATAGGGGAGAAAGACAGGGCTTTCTACTCCTGTACACAGTTATAGTCTCGGAAACTCACAGGGACAATTCTACCCTTTCCTATTTGGTCGCTATGAGTGGGCATGGATTTGATGGCAGGGAGCTTGTTTTTGTGTATATATATATACACATACACACACACACACACACACACATCCTCTTGGGGAGCAGCAATTTTCCAATGGGTAAACCACATTTTGCCTTTAACTCAAAACTTTTTTTTTTTAATTCTGAAATCGTACTTTAATATTGCCGAATGTGTTTTGGGGTTTTCAGGAAAAGGCAGAAAGTCTTTCATCAGCTTCATACAACCTGGAAGAAAGGATTACATTTTTACAGTTTAGGATTTCTGAATTTGTTAGTTCATAGAAGTATTATTTCTCCAAATTAGGAGATGACAAATATTCAGAATAAGAGACACAGCACATTAATGTAACTGGATTTCTTTTGAAGAGCTACAAAAAGGTGACATCAGTGTTTTAATATTGCTCAAGGCAATCTCCCCACCCCTTCACTTCCACCCAGGGGATCCCCACACCTGAGGACCGTGTAACACGGGGGAGAACTGCTCCAGGGGGGCTGCAACTTACTCTATTTCAAAGAAGCAGTTTAAAGACAAGCCCTGGGTCTCTGAGTAAAACACCCTTCAAGTAGGTGCTATGGGAAGGATACCCAAGGTCTAGGGTGTGTGCAATACTCCACAAGGACAACAGGTCCAAGTCAAGACGGAAATCAAGGAAGAGCCCCGAGAGAGATGCAAGTCAGCTGGAAAGGACAGAGACAGCAACCGAGAGAGGGGGAGGGGAAGGGAGAGGGGGGATTTTGTGAAGGGATCAACAATTCAAAGAATACTTATTTAGTAGCAGGGAAAAATCCGTCTCATTTCCAAGTAACATAAATACCCCCTCAAATCTCGAATTTAATCATAAAAGTCTTTCAGAAAGAACCATTTACAGCAAGCATGCAAATAGCTATTAAAAAATTAGAATTAATTGCAAACATTACAAAATATGTCACCTAGATTATCTATGCTGTTTAAATTATGATATCAAAACGATGCTATAAATATAATTGGCATAAATTCTTGGTGAATATGATTTGCATTTAAGCCAACCTTTTAGAATTGTGTGTGTGTGTGTGTTATTTTGACAAGCATTCCACGTGTCCTTTGACTCTGCATTTGTGCCAATTTTCTATTAAAGTAAAACTGCTGATCATATGCTCCAAACTCTTATCATATCTGGGCCTTGACATATATATCTGCGTGTCATAAAGCTTATATGTACACACACATAAGCGTCTGCATACATTTATACTTGGATGCACACACATGGATACATTCACGTACACATATGCATGCATGTGTTTATGCACATGCATATATGTACAAACATGTGTGCACACGCATCTATACTACCCCCACACACACACAGATATATTAAAGGAGCCTTGGTGGCATAGTTGTTACTCATTGGGCCACTAACTGCAAAGTCAGCAGTTTAAGCTGCCACTTGCTCCATGGGCGAAAGAAAGGCTTGCTACTCCCATAGAGTTGCCGTTTCCAAAGTTCTACCCTGGCCCGTAGGTCACTATGAGTCAGAATGGACTTGGTGGTGGTGAGCTTGTTTTCTGGGGGTTGTGTTGCCCCCCAAAAGAAGTGTCCATGGATTAATTAAAAGTTATAATCTTTCAATATTCCTTGTAATGACAGAGTCCAGGGAGAGCTTAAAGTCAGGACTTAAATTGTAGTGGTGTAATATGGCATTAAAAAAACCCTGATATTATATGCATTTTCGCACAGAAAGTAGAAAAGGAAGTTATGAAAGAGAGGGAGATACACACTCCCTCTGCCCACCGTCTCCCCCACCCTTTCCCTCTCCCTTCCCCCCCACCCTCCCTGTCGGTCAAGAGGCACACAGTGCTCGGGATTTTACAACAATACACCTCAGATTTCATTTTTTGCATCTCCTCAGACAGCTTCATTCGTCACTTTAGAGGAAGCAGTGTCTGCGGTGATACCTATGCTGAGATCAGATTGCTAACCTTTAATTTAACTTCTCCTTCTCTTCTCAGACTTGGAAGTCAAAGAATACTTATGAAATTTCTGTGTTCTATGTCTTACACATAATCATTTCTAATATCACACTGCATGTTATTATCCTCACTTTATAAGCACGGAAATTAAAGAATAATCACATTAAGCAGCTCAGTCATGATCACAAAGCCAGGAATTGGTGGAGCACTAGCCAGGTGACCACGATACTAATGGAGCTTTAATACCCAAAGAACAGACACATACCGACTAGAAGCCTTTAGTTGTTCCCCCAGATTCAGACTAAGGAGTTTTGATAGCATAATGGGTTACCAGTCAGACTGTGGACTGCAAGATCAGCAATTCAATACAACCAGTTCAAAGCAGGATGGTAGAAAATGGAGGCTTTCTACTCCTAAAAAGATTGACAGTCTTGGAAACCCCCAGGGGCAGTTCTACCATGTCCCGTAGGATTCCGATGAGTCAGAATCAAATGGACAGCAGCGAAGTATTCTGTGTGTGTTTTTTTGTTAGTTTTAACTTAAAATAAAAGCAAGTTGCATAGCAAACTAAGCTAAAAAAATATCCAATTTCCATCTCAATTGTTATCCTGGAGCATTTGTGTTGCAATTCTGAACCTCCTCACTGGAAGCAGCAGCCTCATCTTGCTTTTGTTACTGTTTACTATATTTAAACCCTTGAGTCCACCGATTTCTATACTGTTTTCATTGTTGTTGGTTGTCAGAGTCAGTTCCCATTCATTTGCGACCCTACTTACAACTGAAGAAAGTAGAACAGGACCCCATGCCCGGTACTGCACTTTCCTCACAGTTGTCCCTAAACTTAGCCCCCGGTGGCAGCCACTAGGCCAGTTCATCTCCCTAATGGTCTTCCTCTTTCTTGGCGACCCTCTTAATTTTCTAAACATGATGTCCTTCTCCAAGGACTGATCCCTCCTGATAACATGTCCAAAGGATGTGAGATGAAGTCTCACCAGCTTCGCTTCTAAGAACCATTCTGACTATGCCCTGCGTTATATTTGAGAAAGGGAATTATAATGACTCTTGTAATTCTTTCTTGGGAGCAGAAACTCTTTTATTTAACAGTGTCCCTAACATAGTAAGTATTCAACTATTATTTAGCTTTATAGGGGCACCAGTGGTTCATTAGTATTTCTCCTTCCATACAAGAGACCTGGCTCTATTTCACACTCAGTGCATGTACTAAGCAGTCACACCTGTTTGTCATTGGGAGTTTGTGTATTGCTATAAGGCTGAATGTGTTTCAGTGGAGCTTCTAGACTAAGAAGGACTAGTAAGAAGCTCTGGTGATCTGCTACTGAAAATCAGTCAATGAAAACCCCAGGGATCACAACTGTCTAATGGGGGTTGCATCAGACAAGGCAGTATTTTGTTCTAGTATGATGAGGTTATTAGGACTATTGAACTTCACCTCTACAAATGAGCTACACACTTTCCAACCTGTGAGACAATATAAGTAAACAAGGTTGCCTCTATACAGCAGTCAAACAAACGATACAGGCCAGAACTAGAAGGCAAGAACACTGGCTCAATCCGCACTCCCTCTCTTCCCCCCATTATCTCACTGAGGTTGAAGCAGCTTGTAATTGTAATGGTGCTTCTGAGAGTGGCAACTCCCTCTGCTGTTCCAGAAAAGCCATGACCTAAGTCAGAAAAGCGCTATACTCAGTAAAGACCTAACAAAGCGCAACTCTCCCTGCTTGCACAAATTGGAGAAACCCAGCATACAGAGAACAATTATTTCTAAGTCTCAACAATACTTCTCAATAAGCTAAGAGGTTGACCTAGCAGACTAGTGCCTAGCTCATGTTCTTCGAAGGCTTGCTTAATATAGATCAGTGTGAATCCCACATTGGGACAACCAGCTTCCAAAGGGCTATGGCATGTGCTAGAGGAGAACCTTGTCTTGTTTATGCCCAGTAAAAGTCAATGTGTTTGTTAAGATCTAGTGATTCCTCACGCTTGAAAATTTGTCCTCTGAAGCCTTCCCCAAGCTAGAACATGAAATTCTTTTTCTAAGCAAAGATAAACTAACCAACATTTCTGTATCACATTTACATCCAAATGTGACCTCATCAATGTCCTCTGCTCCTAAAATGAAAAAAGGAAAAAAAAACACCACGAGAATTTTTAATAAATCTGAGCTGTCATCAATGTCCTTTGTCAAACTTCTCCACTCTAATATGCATAAATGCATAGAAATAAATGTTATAGCTTGTGGGGAAGTAATGCAATTAAATAATATATATTGTACCTGAAGTTAGGATGGTAGTAATATGATTAGAATCTTCAGAAATTTTCTGTTCTGAATTTGGTGGTGTTAACACTCATAACACTAGTTGGTGCTAGATAAGCAGCATATAAATGCTGCGCAGTCCAGACGAGAAAAAAGGAAAAAAGCACAAACAAAGCAAGAGAGCACCAATTGATCAAACACATCTTCACACACACACACACACACACACACACACCTCTTTTCCTAGTGAAATCTCTCCTTCTTGGAAGCCAGAGGTACTGTACCACAAATCCCTAGAGCTCAGAGTTCCCAGCAATCCTGAATGAAACAATTAGAACACAGCCAGAAAGAAGAAAGCTTGTGCGGATAGCCTAGAGACTGCCCCGCAGACCTGTTTAAAACGAAGACGTGGTCTTTCCTCACAGTGCTGTTTAAAAAGACAGTTACACCCACCCACAATTTTTGTTTTCATTGTAAACTTCTGCTCTTTTCCTGGCCATCTCTGATGATATGGGTAATTTTTTAGACTTCTGTGTTTTTTACAGTACTTCCCCAAAGGCAAAATAAAGACCTCAACCACATTGTAAAGTGCTCAGTTGAGCTTTCCCATCTTAATATCATTTTGTCTTCATTCGTAAATGTACTTTATGCTCATCTTTACGTCTTCACTACATGAAACGCCTACCTGAGGAAGCAACACCCTCTCATTGTTCCTCCTGGTCCAGCCCCGAGAGAAAAGTACATGAAGGAAAACGGAGATCAACCATTGGACCATCATAAAATGTACAAATCTGAGTCAAAAGTGTACTTCAGTAGAAACCAAGGATGGGAAGGGTTAATAGGGTGGTGATAGCGGCTGATAAGTGAGAGTGGAGTGTGGTGCTTGATACTTCCTTTGAAACCCAGTAGAGAACACAGGAAAAGCCAGGAACACGGAGGATAGCAAAGATAAAAGTGGTGAAAGAGTGCATGTTGGAGATCACACGATACAAACCTAAATGAAAAGCTTTATTCGACAGGAACAGAAGGAACTCTATACACTGAATGGAGAAGAACTGCACTGCAATGCACACACCAGACAGAATCTGTTTCATTTTTGCTCCGGAAATCAGAACAGCAAGATAATCCCCAACCTTGGTTTACCTGGTTTATAAACTGGAGATGGTGGGGTGGGGGTGGTAGCAGTGTAAGAGCAAATGCTCACCCTATCCCGAGCGGAGTCCTTTCTTTTAATCTCTTCTTTCAATATTAATCCACTTACAGTCTTCAGTTTGATTATCTTTATTGATCTCCCCCCACCCGCCCCCCTTTCCTACCCAGTGTTTTTAATTTGGTGGTAGTAAGCTCTCGGCAGGGATCCTATCTCCTATTTGGCATCTTTGGGGACTTTTAACTTGTCCCTTTCCTGAACAATTATCTCACCCCTCCCACTACCTCCGCTCAGGCTCAGTCAGTTGTGTGTCCAATAACAGCAGGCGAATGCCACTGGGAGTCACACGGTTGATTCCAGAACTATTCATCAGGTTGCTCACATAAGCCTCCAATCACCCCCAGTCTACGCACCCCCAGTTGCTGCCCTGGGAACTCCTAAGTGTTTCACGAAATCTACAAATAGCTCTCACCCGATCCTCAGTGGAGCCTCCTTCGTAAAATGGACAAGATGAGCTAGCTCTGGAAGTGTGCGGAAGAAAATCAGGGCAGAACCTGGAGGACGGGAGGCATCTGGCTAGCAAGGAAGGATTTATGAGCGCGGCCACTTAGCCAGGGCAGCAGGAAAATTTACTCCGGAAGTAGCTATCGCTAATTCTCAATCCCTCACTAATCACTTACCTCCCCACCAGACCACACTCCCCTAGACTGTGTGCCCTCCACCCTCCACATCCAACCCCTCCCTGCTCCCAGGGCTTTCACAGCTCGAAGGGAATGCTGTTGGGAAACGCCTGAGAATCTGAGCATCATCAAGGGAGTTAGGGCTATCACTGCGACTCCTCCGCTCTCCAAATTTGGAAAGGGGGGGAAAAAGTGTAAATGAGATGAAGGGTCTCCGAATGGCCTCCAAATGCTGAATAAGCTTACCCCACATTGTCGGGAAATGTTAAGGTGCCCACCGTGAGGTAGTGACCTCCACAAGACCTAGCAAAAAAAGA
Source organism: Echinops telfairi (assembly GCF_000313985.2). NCBI lineage: Eukaryota > Metazoa > Chordata > Mammalia > Afrosoricida > Tenrecidae > Echinops > Echinops telfairi. Next base: position 22,097,467 of record NW_022111369.1, on the reverse strand, counting down.
CCCAGAGAGGCGCTCAGCGTGACTACAGATTAGGTGTCTGGGGAGATACTGGGGAAGTGGGGTCCAGCTCTCCGCCGTTTTAGGCTTCCAGGGGCTCTGGTGCGGGGAGCCTCCTGGACCGCTCCAGAAAAGGGGAAGGAGGGGGAATGGCGAGCGGCAAGAAGGGAGCTGGCCAGTCGGTCCCAGGCTGCTTCTTCCACCCTCCCGCTCAGCTCGGCCGCAACCTCCCCAGCTGTCCCCAGAGCCACTTATTGGAAAGCTCAGGCACGAGAAATGACAATGTCAGAGTCATAAACTGGCCAGCTACCACGAAGAGTTTCGGATTTGGTTGGAATGACCAGCCCTTCTCCCCAGAGCCCTGGGGTAAGAGGTTGCTCTGTCGCAGCGGGGAGGTGGGCACCGAGAGGGTGCTGGTGCCGAGGCGGGCGCCCCGCAGGCCTGTCGCGAAGAGCGGGCGCGGGTCCGGGTGGGTGGGCGATCTCCTCAGTGACCCGAGCCACGGCCAGGGGGGCACAGGCGCTTGGGGGTCCTTGGTCTTATTGCCCACGTTGCCTTAGCTGTGTCCCCTTGGGCGCCGGCGTGCTCAGAGACGCACCGAAGACCCGTGGACCCTAGATGTGGCACAGCGCGGGGACCCTTTGCACACAGCGTGCATCGTGGTGCATCTGACATGCCACACAGCCACCCGCTCCGAGAGTCTCTCCAAACCTCCGAAAGGCCAAAATGCAACAACGTTCGGGTGCTGGGCAGAAAGTGCAAAAGACGCCCAACGGCGCCCACACGCCCAGCAACGGATACCTTTCCAGACCCCGCGCGTCCCTGGTCCATCCGTGCCCAGCTCGGAAGGCAGATTAAAAAAAAGAAAATCCTCCTCCTCCTCCTCCTCCCAAGCTTCTTGACTAGTTGGGAAAGTGGAATTGAAAGTGGTTTTCCAGTTGAGAGTGGCGCGGCGGACGGTGGAAGTCGGGAGAACCGGGGAGGAGGAGAGGAGGTAGGAGGGAAGGAAGGAGCGAAGGGAGGTGGCCGCGGCGGCCGGACCCCTTACCTGGAGCGGCCGAGCCGGTGCCGCTGGCGCTGAGCAGGGCCAGGGCAGGTAGCACGAGCGTCTGCAGCACGTATCCCAGTCCCAGTCCGCAGCGGGCCGCTGTTGCGCGCAGACCTGTCCTCATCGTCGGCCGAGGTGTGCCAGGGGGGCAGAGACGCCGAGACGCGCGAAAGGCGGCAAGCCCCACCGGGCGGCCGCCGGACCCGTGCAGCCCGAAGCGGTCGCAAGAAAGAAGGATGCCCAAGCGCCGCGCTCCACTTTCTCCCGGGGCTGGGGCCAAAGGAGGCGGAGAAAGGACGCGGCGGCGGAGTTGGAAGCGTCCCCTTTCCCGGAGCCTGCTGGGGGCTCCCGCGAGCGGCTGCTCCGCCCCCACGTGG
>NW_022111369.1:22093588-22094758 GCF_000313985.2 Echinops telfairi | reverse complement strand
CTTTCGAACTGCGGACCTTTCTGTTAGCACCCCAGCTTGTGTAAGACTAGAGGTTTAATATTGGCTACTGCCATGATCCGTATCCTTTGTATGTGTTTCTTCCGTGAAATATTTAAATGGTTTCAAAAATTCTTGTCAGTTCTTCATGTTCTGTAATCTGCTCACCCAGTTTCATCGACACCTCTAGTCAGTAACGCCTGACTTGCATGAGCCTAGTCGCTTTGAAAAGTTCATGCTGGAAAGACATGGCTGTTTCCAGAAAAACTTCGCTTGCCACGCCAAAAATCGCTTCTTTGATGTCTTCATCTTCTCCAAATCAAGAGAGAGAATGATAGTGTGGCAAGAGGTTGTTTATGGAATCAGGCTTGCCTTGCCATCAAGTCCGTTTTGAGTCATGGCGACTCTGAGGGACAGAGTAGAACTGCCTCCATGGGGGTGTAAGACTAGAAGTCTTTATAAGAATAGAAAACCTCATCTTTCTCCCTCCCAGCAGCTGGAGGCTTTATAGCCACCCAATGTATAACCCACAATTTCACCAGGTTGGCTGGGTTAATTCTCAGAGGCTTCCATTAGTTGCTACTGATATTAAACAATAAGGTAGGTCACTCCGTTTCCTATGTTGTACAAAGGGTCAATAGCAGTATATATTTTATCAGGTTGTTATGAGGATTACATGAGTTAAACATATGTGTAATGCCTAGCTCATACAATTGTTAGTTGCTCATTGGGAGTTTCTATTGTTATCAGAGTAGCCCTGGTGGGGTAGTGGGTACAAATTGCATGTGATCTGTATGGCCAGCAGTTCGAAACTACCTTGGGAGAAAGGCTGGGCTTTCTACTCCCATAAATAGTTGAGGAAACCCTTGTGTGTGGGGGGTCACTATGAGTCAGCACTGACTTAAGAGCCAGTGAGGTTTGTTTGTTCTTATCACTGGAGTCCTGGTGGTGTAGTGGTTACACATTGGGCTGCTAATTGCTAATTGGGCTGCTAATCTGCTGCTAAAGGTCAGCAGATTGGAAGCACCGGCCTCTCTGCAGAAGAAAGACTGGGCTTTCTACTCCTGTTAAGATTTACAGCCTTGGAAACCCACAGGAACAGGGAGTTCTATCTCAGTCAGTATGGCCTCAACTAAAATAGGTTCGGCTATTGGTTTTGGTTCCTATAGTTGT
>NW_022111369.1:22072517-22092808 GCF_000313985.2 Echinops telfairi | reverse complement strand
TCCTACTGCAGCATCTGGTATCGGATCACCTCAAAAACTCACTGCCATCAAGTCAATGCTGACTCCTAGTGACCGCCTGTGGGTTTCTGAGACTGTACCTGCTCTCGGGAGTAGAAAGCCCAGTCTTTCTCCCATGGAGCTGCTGGTAGTTTTGAACAGCTGACCATTTGGATCACAGCCCAGTGCATAACCACCATACCATCAGGTCTCCATTGGTATCAGATTGTTGGTGCTTCTTCAATATTTGTCATTTGATGGACAAAGAGACTGAATAGAGAGTACTCGACATTAAACAGAGTTCCATGCGGGACATAATTACTTAGCACATTGAAGCGTTCAGTGATAGAAACTGGATGAAATTAATACCGTGAAAGAGAGGATAAGAGAAAAAACTAAGAAAAAGTAGCTCAATACTGATATTTGGCCTAAAGAGGGCAGGAGAGTGGTTTGAGGTGTGGCATGTAGGTGGGTATGAGGAGAGAGGGAGAGGGTCCCAGGCAGGGAAGGCATCAGCAACATAGCTTAAGATGCAGGTGAGTTTCCTACAATTTAAGGTTGCAGGTGGAATTTATGTTAAGTAACACACTACTTGGTTTTGTTGATTGTCAAATCTTACTTTTTCGAAAAGAAATTAGATGCTTTTTCAAATGCTGGGCTTCTCAGCTGAGGCTCGCTAACTTACTCCAATCTGTGCGCAGCTGGCATTCTGCATGAGGCCTTCCCTAACCAAAATACCCCAAATCGCACCCTGCTCCTCCCCCTCAATTGTATTCAACTACTTTGGTTTTCTGTGGAGCACGTATTCTACATGCATATATACATGCGGGTATGTACTCATAGGTTAGGCTGCGATCTGCATGGTCAACAGATCAAAACCACCAGCAGCTCTGCTTGAGAAAGGCCAGGCTTTGTATTCCCATAAATAGTTGCAGTCTCAGAAATCCACAGGGGGTCGCTGTGAGTCAGCATTGACTCCATGGCAGTGAGAGATAATCTCATACATATGCATGTGTGGATGCACAAGAACATAGATAAACGAACAAAGAAAAACTCCAAACTCACGCCATTGAGATGATCCCAATTCATACTGACCCAGTAGGGCAGAGTAGAACCTCCTCCGAATTTCTGAGAAAAACTATTTACAGGAGGAGAGAGCCCCATCTTTCTCCTTAGGAGCTAGTGGCTGGTGGTTTTGAACTACTGACTTTGTGGTTGGCCACCCAATGAGTAACCACTACTCCACCAGGGAATAGGGATGCATATATCTGCAGACAGAATGTATGCTGATAAAGGGAAGGGATTTTTTCCCCTATTACATTCACCAGTCTCTATACCCAGGACCTAAATCGGTGTTGTTTTTAGATCACATCCAATCTCTTCTGAATCGTAGTAACCCCGTGGGACAGAGTAGACCTGGCCCGCAGGCTATGGTCTTTACAACATCTTTTCTCTATGGAGTGAGTCACTGAGTGGGTTCTAACTGGTGGTCTTTTGGTGAGTGGCCAAGCTTTTAGCTGTTATCCGATGAGGGTTCAGAGTAACTGAGCAATAAACATTTATTGACTATTGAGTGGGAAAATGAGAGCCAGTAGATCTTAAAATTGTCTTGAATTACAACATCTTTTTCAAGATGGGTTTTCAAGTTATGAATAGCTTTCTAGTAGTGGAATAAAGTCAAGTTTGGACAACTTTTCACCAAAATTTAATCTCAATATGACTATTTTTTGCAGAATTGGAATACTGCAGGTGTTCAAGAAACAGACATGAAATTCATCTCATTTCGTAAAATAAAAAGCTTCATTTAAATCCATATACAAGGGCTTCTTTTTTCTTGGCTGCAGTGAGTGGAGAATTAACTCTGGGATAATAAATCCCAGTGACAGGTGCTAATGGGAATTAAGCATGCAAATCCCCAGCATATCCCTCCAGAAATCTACACCAAGAAATGTATACTATTTAGCATGTAGGGTGCTTAGTAATGATATTATTTACTCAAAACTAGTATGGAAAAAGTGTTTCCAGCTTAAGCCCTAAGAACTTGGAGTAAAAAAAAGAAACTGAAAATGTGTTTTATTTATAGGTATATTGTATTTCATTTTGTCTCTCCCCTTGTAAATATGATTGCCCACTTTTTACATAATAAATAAATCTTCCTATGAGAGATACTAGTAGCGCAGAAGAGGGAGGACTTAAAAACAACAAAGCACAGTGGTAAGTAAACTCAATTCCTAACTAGGGTTTAGGGGTCGAGAAACAGCAGGTAACTGTGCTGCTAGACATCTACTATGGAGAGCCAGATGGTCCAGATTCAATTGGTTAATCCTCCTCTTCTGCCACAGCCCACAAGAGGGACTGTGGCCTGCCACAAAGCCATCAACTCTGGGGTTTATGCTATTATTAATTGTGTAGACAACACTCTTTTGGTTGCAAATGATAAAACTCCAAACAAGATTAAGGATAAAAAGAGAGGGAGAAGGAGAGAATTTACTCTTTCACATAATTCAAAAGCTGTAGATAATAACTATATTAGCAATATCTAACATTTAGTGATCAATCACTCACTGCATGGCTGTCACAGTTCTCAGATCTTCACATGTGCTATCTCCTTAATTCTCACAATAAGGATTAATGGAAAGGGGGGGGGAGTGGGGATACCATTACTATCCCCATTTCATCCATGAGGAAATGAAGACAAGAATGGTTAAGTAACTTTGCTGAAGAACAGCCCCTTGTAGATTGCTTTCCCATGAATTGACCGGAAGAATTGAGTTCCATTCCACTCAATTCAATTCAGAAAACCTTCATTTCATGACTGCTATAGTTAAGCCACTGCTCTGGCATCAGGGGAAGAATATGCATGAGCAATGGTCCTGTGTGTCGAAGACAAGACGTAGAGTCTCACAGACAGCATAGGTGAGTAAACAAAAGGATTCTCAAATGCTGTGGGAATAGAAGCGGATGTGAGGCCAGGAGAAGAATATCTTCAGTGGGATCTGGGGAGAAGATCACCTGGAAGTGAGACAGAAAAACTGGACCCTTTAGGTTTATGACATCGATTATCTAGAAAAAGCTGTGCATTTATCTCTAACAAGGTGGTATCTGGAAGCAGGCAATCCAGGACAGTTCAACTTACAATCTTTTTTTATCTACGCTGCTCCAAGTTTTATAATGTCTAGTTTTCACTCTCTTAATTGCTTGGTGACTTCATTCCACCCAGGACAAGGAAGGAGCAACAAATCCAAAGGGATCTATAAGTAAATTAGGTGCTTTCCAAACAACTGTTTGGGGAAATTGTAAACCAAAGCAATTTCCATGTTCTTGATGGCTTGTCAATGTTCAGCCTAGACAAAGCATACGTGGTAAAGGAGACAGACACTTTGAAAACCTGAGCATCTATGCTTGACACATTCCCTGAAGATGAGGGACAAGGGAGAGGCCCAGGAAGACATGACCACAGGAAATTACACATCTATTTCGAAAACAGGCAGTGGATTGAAGGTGCCAGTGGGTGGTGCCAACAGTAAAGCACTTGGCTCCACTCCCGTTACCTTTTGACGTTGCAGGCCCCTTCCCATCCGGCCACACTGAACGTGGGCTCAGCCAACAGACTTGCTTTTGCCAATGGAACGTGGGTAGACGCTGCAGTGTGCCATTTACGCAAAGGCCTCAAGAGGCACTGTATCCTTTTATTTGTTCGTATGTCCCTGATTTTAGTGCGAGAGGACTCTTCTTTGTGGAGTCCCCAGTCGAAGGCAAGGAAGATATTCGAGTAGCCTGGGGTCTGAAAATGAAGTCTAGAACCCAGATTATGATTCTAGCCCATTTTCACCGAGTTTAAGCAGAAACCAATGTCCCATGAACAATAAAAGCAAAACACAACAAAAACAACAACAAAATGGGTGTGTAAAGCTACAGAGATCTGGGCTTGTTGTTACTGTAACCTTATTGAATAAACACAAACAACAAAAATCTCACGATCATCACGTCCGTTGTGCTTTGCGCTGGTGGCTTTGAACTCATGAACCTGTAGTTAGCCCATTTAAGTGACCGTGCCACAGAGCTCCTTTTTATTGCAGCAAGAGACGTCTTGTATGCTTATTATAAGAAATGATGGCGTTAGATTAAGTTCCACAGGAACAGAAGGTAATTACCTTGTAGAGCTAAACTGAGACAAAAACCCAGGACTACTTAAAGTGATAGTGAGAGAGAAATGCAGTGAGCGAAGTATGTCATAAAAGAACATAAGAAGAAAGAGCAATTGCTTCAACTTAGAGTTTCAGCTGAGTCTGAAACTTGAAGGATAAATAAAATGCATGTTTGTTGAAATAGGGTAAAGAGCGTTCTAGCAAAAGAACCAACTGCAGCAAAGGCTGGGAAGTATGTGGCACACACTAAAATAGCCGAATGACTTAATGTGAATCTCAGAAAGCATTACACTCAGTGAAAAATTACAGCAGTTAACACCTTTGACTACTTGTTAGCCAAACACCTTTGAAGTATACATCCCATATGCTCACCTGATACAACATCAATATCCTTGAGACAGTGTCTTAAACTGGGTTCTCTAGAGAAGCAAATACAGTGAAGCATACATACATATCTGCATTTATATCAAGGAAATGGGTCCCACAGCTGCAGAGGCAGGCAAGCTCACAAGTCTGTGGATCAGCTATCAAGCTGAAGGCTTCTCTTGATTAGCATAGTTGATTTGCATAGTTGCAGGGGCAGGTTTGACAGCAGTCTTCTGGCAGCAGAGGTGAATGAATACTGCTGATGACTCACAGATTTGGCAGGTAAAGGTAGTGATTTACTGGCTCTACTCCAAAGATTCTGATGATTAACTAGATGCACGATCCAGGCCCGCACAAAAGGAGGTAAGTTTTTCTACATCGTCCACTTATAGTGGAAGCAGTCACATTTCTTGGGAAACGTTTTTCAATTGACTGGATGCTCGTAGCAGATATCATCATAGAAGTGATTATATTTCATGGTAGGGAATGACTTCTTCTTAGCTGGCAAACCACTGAGATTTATGGCCTAGTCAAGTTGACGCAAAACCTTAATTATCTTATGTAAGTATTACTATACTATTATTCACATTTTAAGCATGAGAAAACCAAAGTTTAGAATGATATGGAATTTAGCTACATTAAAGAAGTATCCGATTAGGATCTGAACTGGAGGACATCTGGTTTTAGGTAAAGACCTTCAGGGTAATTCAGAAAGAAAGTTAGATCAATTTCTGAAAGGTTTTATGTCATGTGCTATGTGGTCTACATTACATTATGCATATATTTATACTAAACTCCCAAATATCTACTCTCATAATCTAATGGAGAAGTCATGTGAGCATGAATTTAAGCAGACAAAGCAGAAGGGATGTCCACTTGGCATGGTGGTTACTACTTCCAGAACGCAAGATGAAAAATTATAGTATTAAATATTCATGATATAATTAAGAATAAAGTATGTAACCTGAAAGTTATTTGCAACAATAAACTACTCGCAATTTAATTAACGACATTAAGGAATTAGAAATGAGAGTTAAAGGGTGAGAGGGGCTCATTAATCTCAGAACTACTGGTGTTCTTCAAGTCATTTGCAAGCACTACCAGTTTGGTTCAACAGCCCGATGATTTATTTCATGGTCACTAGTGCTATACCTGACATAGAGAAAGTACCCAATACATGAAAAATAAATAACTAAATGGATAATAGTTTATAAGACCTTTTACAAAGTATAGTCTAAATCAGTTGTTATCTTTTAGAAAGCTTTTACTTTCAAGTACTTAAAAAGTTTATTGATAAGTTGATTGTTAAAAAGTGTGTTTTATTTACAGAAATGCACTACAAATTACAGTATGGAATTCAGCCCTGAAAATACTCTTAATTATATATGATTTTGTGAAAAGCAAAGCTATTATAATATTGTGGTCGATAATTTTATGTCAACTTGAAGATGTATGAAGGTGGAGGGGTGGAGTCCCACCTGTCAATCAGGCACAGCCAGATGATGCTTCCTTGATATGTAATTACTTCTTGATATAAAGCTCTTTCTTACACAGAAATGAGTGTCACTGGATTCGTTTCTCTGGTCAACCCAGCCTAACACAAATATTTATATTGTTTATGAAAATATCAAGATAGAGTTGGTTATCAAATCTATCAAAAGCCAGAATGTTGGATTGTTGTGCTTTAAGTAAAGAGTTACCGTCTCAGAAACCCACAGGCGCAGTCCGTTTCTTTGGTCATCAGGATTGAATTAACAGGAACAAGGCAAAAACTAAACCCACTGCTAATGAGTTGATTCTGGCTCCCAGTGACCTTGTATAGACTTTCTGGGACTGTGAATCTTTATGGGAGCAAACAAATTTTCCTTCCACTAAGTGGCTGGTGAGTTTAAACTGTTTATCTTGTGGTTAGCAGCTTAACACCTAAAACAAAACAAAACGTATTTCCATAGAGTTGATTCTGACTCAGAGGACCGCATAAGACAAGAGAGAACTGCCCTGTGGGTGTTTGAGATTGTTACTTTTTACCCGAATGGGAAGCCGTTCTTTCTACCTTCCACTCACCGCTGCCCTTGGAGTGAGCAGTGCGATGCTTTCCACTGACCAGCAGGGCTGCTGCTTAACACCGAAGGAAACATTAATGGGAAACAAAGGAGTATGAAAACATTAATGGAGGATATTTCAAAGGTATTGTAAACAGAATCATTTGGAATGAAATTAAAAGAGAATGAAACAAAGTTAAAGAAAATTTATATATAGGTATAAATATGTATATGTATATATGTAAATATATGCATATATAAAGATAGGTGTGTTTGTGTGTGTGTGTGTGTGTGTGTATGTGCAAGGAAGCAGATGGACTTTGGGACTCTACTTAAAACTTACCACAATACAAGAATAGTTGGAAAGAAGAAAGTAAATATATCTATATATATATAAGTATAAATATAGATATGTATATATGTAAATATATAAAGATAGGTGTGTTTGTGTGTGTGTGTGTGTGTGTGTATGAACAAGGAAGCAGATGGACTTTGGGACTCTACTTAAAACTTACCACAATACAAGAATAGTTTGTTCAAATAATGCGGCACTGTATGATACTCACCTTCCCAACATGATCGCTGAAGACAAGGCACTGTATGATACTCACCTTCCCAACATGATCGCTGAAGACAAAATGGGTGCATAAGCAAATGTGGTAAAGAAAGTGGACGGTGCCTGGATGTTAAAAGATACAGTGTCTGGAGATCTTAAAAGCTTGAAGTTAAACAAGTGTCCATCTAGCAGGGAAGCAACAAAACCCTCATGGAAGAAGCACATTAGCCTGTGTGATCATGAAGTGTCCACGGGACTAGGTATCAGAAATTCAAAAACAAGCAATCAAATTGATGTGAAAAAGAGTAGCTAAAGCGAGACCCAAAACCCACCTGTAAGGTAATTGGACTGTCCCTCACGGAAGGGCCACAGGGAAGGGATGATATCCCCATGGTGCAGTATAGCACTGATGAAGCACATAGATATATTCGAGGTCTTTAGCATTTCCTCCCCTTACTGTTATGGTCTTAGTTTCACCTCATTCAGCATGTGAGATCTGTGTATGTTCATTTGTATAATTACGGTCGTTCAGTGCAAGAAATCCAAGCTAGATAAACTCTACAGAAACAGTAATGGAGTAATAATTCCCTGAGAGAGGGGGAACCAATAGCAATGATGACTGTATAACCCTGCTTGAGGGGAACGGATACATTGGATGGTGTGAGATATGGTAACTATTATCTCTATCTATCTATCTATCTATCTATCTATCTATCTATCTATCTATCTATCTATCTAATAATGGTTCCGGGGGTGTAGGGTAGTGGAAGGAGGGGATCAAGGGGAGCTGATATCAAAGAATTCAAGAAGAAATTTTTTGAAAATGATTGTGACAGCAATTGTTTAATTATATTTGACCTAATTGAATTATGGATTTTTATAGTATCTGTAAAACCGCCCAATAAAACAATTTAAAAAAAATCCATAGTGAGGAAGCAACAATGGTTCAGCTAATCACTAACATTGTCCACTAGGTGGCCCCACTGGCCAAGAACAGCCTGGTATCGGAGTAAGATTCAATATGCAAACCACATTCATGAGAATATTACAAGTCAGGTACACTTAAAGGTAGAGCCCTTGCAAGTAGTTGCTTGCATGTCTACACATGTTACTTCTCTCTACTTAAGCACTGTCCATTCGAATTTTATTGTACTATAGTACATACTGTACTGCCAGGATGTTGTACAGTGGTGGTGTGCATGTTACTATGATACTGCAACCTAACCACTGGCATTTCAAGTACCAACAAGTCACCTAAGGTAGACTGGTTTCTATGATGTTTCCAAACAAAGATAGGCTAGGAAAAAAGCTTTCAGAATTCATTTCCCAATATTAGCCAATGGAAAAGTTATGAATCACAACAGCATATGACCAAATATTGCTGGAAGATGAGCCTCAAAATGCTAAGGATTGAGAACATGGCACAGGATGGGACAACATTTCATTCTGTCATGCACAAGGTCAGTGCTGACAGCTAAAACAGAAACAACAGCAATATTTGAATAACCAGTATCATCTATTCTGACGTGTCTGTAACTCTTTGAAGAGTCTAAGAGAAAAAACAGACGACCTAATTTACGTGCATTTTAAAGGAGCCCTCATGGGTAAGGGGTTAGACCATAGCCACTCCATGGGCGAACGATGGGCCTCTCTGCTCCTGTTCCAGCCTTGGGGACTCAGTGGAAGTCAGTCCCACCCAGCCCTCTGTGGTCACTCGGAGCCAGCATTCACTCAATGGCATTGCGTGTGGGGTTTTATATAGGTACATTTTAACTTAATCAAGGTTAGTTTTGTTGTCTTTTGAGATTTTATTTCTTGCTAGGACTAGGAAAATTTCTTGACCATTGTAAGTCTCAAAGATAACGTTCAGTTTCCATTTCTGAATGAGTGAAGTCAAAAAGATCTCTGTTGCCTTAGTTTGCTGTAACACAAATACTGTAAGTGAATGACTTTTAAGAACTGAAGTTGATTGAGTGATTGATTGCAGTTTGGAGGCTAAAAGTCCAGCTTGGGAACTTATATTCCCAAAACACAAGCAGAGGAAGGCCCTTGATGGATGGACCCAGGGACTGCAACAGGGGTCTCAGGCACAGAAACTGTGAGGATGGTGCAGGACCAACAGTGTCTTGTTCTGCCGGGCACGGGTCCAAACGGACTCACCACCGAACAGCGGTTCCTTTACTGTTTGGCTTGTCGATCTGCTCATGGCCGATAGCAATCTTCCCTTTGTGTGGTTAGAGGTCTGTGCCTACTAGTTCTTTTTATAACTCAGAAGTGATTAGGTTCAGAACCAAGCTGCGTGGTCCCAAAGCGAACTTTGTTCAACTGTCAATTAAATTCTTCCAGAGGGACCTCGGGAGAAAGACTGAGTCACCCGCGTCTACAGAATTCACCGGTGAAAACCCTGAGGGGCGGACGCAGTTCCACTCTGACACCCGGGAATCACCAGGAGGCGGAACACCAGGCACGTGAACAGCCTCGCTCCCATGCAGAGTGCACTGTCGCAGACGCAGTTAACATTCAACACCCTGTCATTCGATCTTCCTGTTGACCTATTTAAAATTTGTTCTAGTTTTTAATATTTTCTACTTTCTTTTTGATTGAGTTTTTCCTCTACTTTGTGATTGCTGTTAGGTTTTTTGGATATTTTGGATTGGTATGTTTTTCTGTAAATTAAGTCCAGTATAGTCAAATCTATGGAAACAGTAAGTGCACTAATGTTTGGGGGTTTGGGGGAGGTATGGCAGGAGTGGTTGGGGGAGGAAATAGGGAGATAATAACAGTTGAGTACATGAAAGAAGGAAATATTCTAAAACTGATTGTGATAATGATTGGACAACTCTTCCTGATATAATTGGACTATGGAATGGTATGCTATGCGGCTTACGTGTCAATAATACTGTTTTTAAAAAAGGAAGGAAAAGAAAGGGCCAAACTCCGAGAGAACAAAGAGTGGCAGGGCCTGGCAGGAGGGCGGCAGCGGGTTCCATGGCTGGGTCACTTGGGGAACACAGTGCGCATGTCGTAGCTACTCTCGGGCATGCCCTTCACAGGAGAGTTGATCCTCCACAACTGAAAGGGCCTCCGTTTCAGGTTGGCGCCACAGTCGGTGCACATGGAAGGCTCGGAGTGGCGGTGCCACTATACAAACATGCCTACGAGGGCGGGGCCACACTTCGCCCCCACGGGCAACTTCAGAGAATTTCCAGTCCATGAAGAAAGACACTTTGATGACTGGAGCCTTTACACTTCTGAATCCTGAAGGCTTGTTGCGATCTCCTTTTTCCTCGGATCCAAGAATGTCCTACAAAACCTCGAATGCAGTGGGCTGCCTCACATGCTCTTAACTCAATTCTCCTGAACATCTTGTACATTTCACATTCTTGTGGACCAAGCTGCTTGAAGGCTGAGAATGGAAGGATTCTGCCATTCAGATCTGACTCCCGCTGGCTGTTTGGATTCCGGAGGCTGTAAATCTTTATGGGAGTAGAAAGCCTCATCTTTCTCCCTTGAAGAGGTTGGTGATTTTGAACTGCTGACCTCACAGTTGCAGCCCAATGTGTAACCATTGAGCCCTAAATCTCCTTTCCGGGGGGATAAACAGATCATTCTTAATGATTCATCTCTTCATCCTTTGCAACTTGCTAAAAGCTAGTGTTCTCCGAGGGCACTGCAGCCTCTAACCGCAAGTAGGTGCCTCAGCCTGTCTGTGCTTCCACGAGGGCTTCTCAAACTTGGTCTTGATTCCTGTCGGCTCTGTGGTTGGGAAATGAGAATTCTGCTGGTTGACTCCATTCCCGGCCACTGATTTCTCCTCATAATCCTTTGGGACCACACAGGATGGAATTAGGGTTTTTCAACCCTCCAGTGCATAGATACTATTAAAATAAAATAAATAAACTTTCAAGATCCTTTACAAATTTGATTTTTGAGCCTAATATTCTGCTTTTTGTCTTGGAAATTCTATTGGGATATTAGAATAATATATGCTTGGCCTAGATTAAAAATTCACTGCATGTAATTAAAAAGTACCACTTTTATTTTATTAGTTTAATCATTATTGTTATAAGAGTTTAATAAATAAGAATCTATTTGGAAGAGAGGTTTCAGAAATATTCTGGTCACTTCACATTTCTAAACATTTGTATTAAATGTATTTGTGATTTTTAATATAATTTGATATATAATGGGAAATGGTGTATGAATTCAGACAGATCTCTGTACTTTCATAAATTAAATGAGGTAATTTATGAATATGAAATTTAAAAGCTCAACATACTCCGTATGAGGGGGAAATTGGCAAAAATATGCAAAGTAAGATGATTCGATTAAGTGATTATAACCTAAAAACATGGACAGTGTTTGTTTATGTCTTATATTCAGAAAGTTAACACTTGCAGCCAAGGAGCCCAAGCAGGTCAGTTCCATGGAGAATAGAAAAATACCTACAAATCCTCACCATGTGTCTTAAAGATAACAAATATGTTCAAGGGTTTATACACAGGAGTCACAGGAAATTTCAGTGATGGGAAAATGTGTACAATAAAAATGGCTTTTAATATTTCTTATGATATAAACTGATGTTACTCACCCACCATGGTTTCCTAATAGCAGTAATTGATTTTAACTCAATCCTCCACACACTTTTACCTAATTCTACAAATGCTTGCATTGATGAAAAAATCTCCTGAGATGAAACTTACATCTATGACAAACTCCTAGAATGAAACTTACTGACCTATATGAATGTTTAAAGTAGTAAATTTTCATCTCATTAATATAAAGGGCTAACCGACTGAATATATCACTCAGAAATAGTGTAGACATAATCATTTTTAACATGTCAGCATTTAATTGAAAGATTATATCATTGATGTATGTTTCAGGATTTCCCCCACCCCGTTCTATATGGGATAGAGGCTCATGTGCAGAAACCTGCCCTTTTGGAGATAAAAATGCCTATTTGTAAGTGAACAGATGGTGTTGCTCAAGTTCAGAGACACATCTTCGGCAGGATCTCAGAGGGAGGAGGGACTGCTAGTGGAGAAGGGCTGGTGCAGTTTTAAAAAGCTTTCTGGGTAATTCTGATAGCCTCCCACGTCGCACCCCAAGTGTAGCACTGATTTAAAGCTTAAAGGCACATAAATGTCATGTAATCTCAGAGTTGAGCTGCAGAGGGGGGTGGGGGGAAAGCATGACTTCTTTTCCTGGTAGAAATTTGTCTGATTGCATTTTTGTGTGTTTCGTATAATGATTTTCGAAAGCTGAATTTCCTCACAGTATTTTTTAAATTGGTTCATCTGAAAACTTCTGTTTAGTTAAAATATTTCACTATTTCCATTTGTATAATGGCCCTAAATTGTAGATCCCATATATTCATTCAAATATAAGATTTAGTTTGGAGATTATATATATATTATATATATTATACACACACATATATATATTTCCACAAAAGAAATGTTCCATACATAGGTGACATTCTATTCTGAGCAGCTACATCTAGAACTAGTATTATTAGAGATATTGAAGTGAGATTTGAAAGCCAGAAAGAGAAAATAATTGAGTCAAAATTATTAGTATATATGTTTTGTGTGTGAAAAGGTATTACAGTAATTCTTTTTTAAAATTTTAGAATACATACTGGTATATACATACAATTGGACACTGAATATGAAAAGTGAAGAAGAATCAATGCACTTGAATAATGGTGCTGGCAAGGAATACTAAAAGTGCCATGACTGCCCGAAGAACAAGCACATCCATCTTGGAAGAAGTACAGCCAGAATGCTAGAAGCAAAGAGGGTGAGCCTTTATCTCACGCACTTTGGACATGGTATCAGGAAAGACCAGTACCTGGAGAAGGCCATCATGTCTGTAACGTGGAGGGGTAGCCAAAAACCCAAACCAAAACAACAAAAGGAGGAGTCCCTCAGTGAGATGGATTGACACAGTGCCTGCAACAATGGGTTTGAACGTGAAAACAATGTTGAGGGCAGGGCTGGGCAATGCATCTTGATGTGGTGCATAAGTGGCTATGAGTCAGAATTGACGTGTACTTCTTTTATTGTTCTTACTTAAGATGTTAACATGAAATAATAAATTACCCTTTGATGTATTATTTTATACTTAAAATCGTCATTAGGGAAATGAACTGGTTGCTAAATTATTTGAATCTTACCAATGCCCTGACAACATCAATCTCTTCTCCGTTTATAATGATGTTGTCTATTGGTCCATTTTTGAGAATCTTTGTTTTCATTAGGGAAATGATAAAAAAACAAACAAACAACAACAACAAAATGTGATGTCATTTCACCCTCCATTAAGATGACTATGGTCCAAAAATAAAAAAACAATGTGTTATTATGTATATGGAGAAATTGTAACCCTTATATTGTTTGTGAGAGTATATAAAAGTAGTCACTTTAGAAAACAATTTGAAGGTTCTTAAAAAAATTGAGCAAAGTATTATCGTATGAGGATATATCCAACATATTTGAAAGTAGAAACACTGACATATACATGCACACCAATATTTGTAACAGATTATTCAATGAATGAAATAAAAATTCTGTTTAGAAAACTATATGCCTAGTTTAATATGTATACTTTATATAAAGGTGTTATATATACATTTAAAAATAATATATACATACCAAGTTGAAAGAAAAGCATATCAAAGTTCATAGAGGTCTTATTTGAGTAGTAAAACAAAACAAAAATTTTAATGTAAACACATATTGATTTTATAATCAGGAAAAAGCTATTAGAGCTACTCCAATATTTGGGGCCAGCTGGCACTGTCTACAACAATGATTTTTGGATGATCTTTGACAGAATAAAGATGTTTTGTAAAAAGTTTAAATACATAGCTTTGGAAAAAAATCCATTTTTTAATTTTATTTTTTGGGGGTACCCCACTCCTATATGTAAAAGCTGGGCAATGCATAATGAAGATGAGCTAAGAAGCCATGTATTTCAATTATGGTGTTTTTAAAGATTATTGAATGTTCTATGAATAGTCAAAAGGCCAAACTTGTTTTGGAGGAAGGACAATCAGAATGTTCCTTAGAAGTTAGGATGTGCTTTGGACATGTAATCAGGAAGGATCAATGCCTGGAAAATGGCATCGTGGTTGCTAGTCCATGAGAAGGAGAGAGACCGCTGATGAGATGGATTGACATGGTAGTTCTAAAAGTGGGCTTGGACACAACAGCCATTGGAAGGGTGGTCCAAGAACAGGCTCTACTTTCTTCCTCCAACTAGACAACACCTATGCTCCCCGCCCCCCAAAAAACCAAACAACCAAAAACAAAAAACAAAACAGTGACTAATGATGTTGAGCATTTTTTTCACATCCTATTCCTCATTTGTATATTTTATTTGGTGAAATGTCTATTCACACCTTTAGTCTATTTTTGCATACCAAAATATAAGACATAGCGGATTAACTACAGGGAGAAAACGTCTATAGGCATATGCCTGAGCATTTAAATAATTATGGCTCTAAGATAGTTGTCAAATTCTGAGATGTGAGAAATGCCAGGTAGAAGTGTTAGGAACACCTAAAGATTGTTGCATGTACCCTCCTGGACATGCAGAAGCTTCCTGCATCTGAAATGCGGCTGGAGGAAGAGTTTGCAGAACCAGAAAAGTCATCTGTGAAAAAGATTGCGCTTGAATTTCCTTTTTCATAGTTACTGCAACGCCATACCTATTCTTGGAAGGACTATTTGTGAACAGAAAAGCAGGACACACATGGGAATCATGATAGAAACCATGGTTAGAATAGGTTTGGAGATCGAACACCTGGCTTATCATCGTCTCACAACTACGAGGAGGCATGGCCGCCAGACAGCACGGTACTAAGCTAACAATGGTCCCACATTTGACTTTTTATTTGCCTTGCAGGGAAACTTACCCTTATGCCTGAGGTTAGTAACTGGAGAGAGAGAGAGAGAGAGAGAGACAGAGAGAGACAGGAATTATAGAGAGTATGTCAACCAACTCTTTTAGTTGGGATCCAGGCCAAATGATTTTCTGTCACTCATTTTCCGGCACGTCCAAGGAACTCTGCAGTGGACGACTTGTCTGGCTATTAAACAGTTGTGCCTGCAAATTGTATAATTGTGGGAAAGGATGAAAGATTTCAAATTGTGGGATGATGAAATGAACAGGGGAAGGGCACCATTATAGTATGTTCACCTTCTCTCGCCTCCCTGTGTAGATTGCATCTCAGTGTGTGCACCATACGTATGTCCACCTATGAATTCCCTTCATTTGTCCCTTCTTTTGTGTGTATGTGTATCTGCATGGGCAGTTTGACCCTGCTTGCAACAGAAAGCTTTTAATTCCCTTCTACTTAATACTTCCATCCTTTCCTTCTCACATTTTGCTTTTTTCCTCTTAATCATTTTCCCTTAAAGAGCTAAACCATGGTTGCTATTTAGACCATGATCAGAACCTAAAAATCACTAGATCCTAGGAAATAGAACTTTACAGATAAGAAAATAGTGACAGGGAGTTAAATCAACTTGTCCAAATAGAGATAGCTTAATGATAGACTCAATACCAATAACCATGTCCTTTTTTGTGGCCCTATTGGAAAGATTATAGAATAGAATATATCTGATATAAATCCCACTTCTGATTGTTACTTGCTTGCTATGTTTTTCAAATTGTAAATTAGGAGAGGAGTTCCATTTTGGATCATCAACTGTGCATGATTTTTTGTTAAATTACTTTATCCACTTTGGCTTACTTGTCTTTAAATAAACTGCATTATTTAGGGATTATGTCAATTAGACACTTCTGGGAAGAAGATGGGTGGAGGCCAACCTATCAATTGGGTTGCAGCCTGATGACACCTACTTGGTGGTGTACAATCGTCAGAGACAGGGAAACTCTCTCTCTGTCCCGTTGCCTTCCTGCTTGCTGGGTCTCTGCCTGCCTCCGGGGGTGGCCCACATGACTGTCACGTTCCCACCAACTCTGAACCAACTCTGCATGCACCCACCTGAGAGCTTCCTGCATCCCGCTTCAGCTTTCTGCATCATCTGCCTACAGCTACGTGAGTCTGAAGAAAGCCCAGTCTACACTGGATGTATGGACTTGAGTGGAACTTGGCTGAGATGCGTTCTTGATATAAAATTACTTCTCAATATAAAGCCCTTTATTATATATACATGACTGTCACTGGATTTGTTTCTCTAGACGACCCACCCTAGCACATAAACTGACTAGTTGCTATTGCGTAGAGTCAGACTCACAGTAACCCTGTGTATGTCAGAGGAGAGCTGACCCAAAACTCCCTAGGATTTTAATGACTGGTTTTTCTGAAGCAGTTCACCAGGCCTTTCTTTCATGGTGCCCTAGAGTGGTGAAACCAAAACCAATAAATTTGTTATAAACCATCACTTGTAAAAAAACAAAAACCATCACTTGTTAGTTGATAAATAGTGATCTAACATAATGGACTATAGGAAGTAAGCAATAAATAGTGTAAAAAAATTTTTTTTTAGTCTAACCTTATTTTTTCCCCCATTTTACATCATCTTGCAATTTACACTTTAGTTCAATCTTCAGTTTTGCAAAATTACTTGCCGTCGCTCTCTCTTTTCTCCCATTCTTATTTTACCATTTCCCTCTCTCATTTCATTGTCTACATTTGGATTTCCTTGGATGGAGAAATCTTATCCCATCTGTTAATGATATCTTGAATGATAAGGCCATTTTTGGTCTGCCTTGGTTTGTTTAGTTTAGCAAATGGAAGGCAGTGGTACACAGATGGGTTTTCAGAATTTTTGTGTTCACCTGTGATATAGTGGTTATGCTTTGGGTTTCAATCCATGTGGTTGGCAGTTCAAAACCACCAGCAGCTCTACAGGAGAAAAACTGAGCTTTCTACTCCCAGAAGCAGTTACAGTCTCAGAAACCCACAGGGAATCATTATGACTCAGTATTGACTCGATGGCAGTGAGTTTGGTTTGAGGGACTGTTCATCGGAATGCTGAAGTGGTCCAGAGCTGCAGCAGCTCACCTGCTGCAAATGTTCTAAGTCTCCCAAATCCCTGCAGGATGTGAGCTTTGTCTATACCACCTTCACAGCAGCTCTGTCTTTCTCTGGCTTGGAGTCATAAGCACATAGCTAAGGAGGTGGCCAATGAATAGTTATGAAGCACACAAAAGAATGAATGGGTGAATGAACATACAAGTCCTAGCAGCCTTCTCTATGCAGGGAAGAGCAGGTGTTTCTGTGCTGGAATCAGTGTCTTACATCTGGTCATGCACCTGTTTGCACATCTGTGAGGAGTTTGCAAGCAGCAGGTTCACCTAGCATCTTTGAACCAGTTTATTCTCCATTCTCTCCTGATTCTGTTATTCTCACAGGAGCTGAGCCTTGATATGAAAAGACAATTTACTAAAGGTGACATCCAGGTGGCCAACAACGATATGAAGAAATGTTCATGTTCATTCACAATAAGACATATACAAATGAAAACAAGATACCACCCCACACCGAACAATCTTAGCAAACGTCAAAACACAGAAAATAATAACTGCTGGCGAGGATGTGGAGAGATTGGAATGCTTATATATTGCTGGCAAAACTATAGAGTTGCACAACCAGTGTGGAAATCAGTATGGCACATCTTTAAACAAATGCAAATACGATAATCTTTTGATCCTGCAATCTCTTTATTGGATATATACCCTATGGAAATAAAGAAAACAACATGAAGAGACATATGCTCACCTTTGTTTATTGCTGCAATTTCCAAATTAACCCAAAGAAGGAAACAACCAAAAACTTCAACTCCAGAGAGATGGAGCCCTGGTGGTGTAATGGCTATGCATTTGTCTGCTAATCAGGAGGTCAGCAGCGGGAAGCCACCAGCCATTCCTGGGGAGAAAGAAGAGGCTTTCTACACTTGCAAAGAGTTATAGTCTTGGAGACCCTATACATGAATGCTGTATCAAGAAAACTACTGAAAAAAAGAAAGAAAGAAAAAAACCCAAACTTGACCAATGGTTACCATGGGTGAAGGAGAAAGAATTGTTGCTTACGGGGCACTGAATTTATATTAATGGTAGTGGCATAATTTGGAAAAGGATATCAATAATGGTCATACAACACGAAAAGTATAATCAATGGAACTGAATTATACATGTAGAAGTTGTGGAATTGGTGAATGTTTTGTTGTGTATACTTTTGCCACAATTACAAAAAAGTACACGAATAACAATGAGTATAAGGAAGAAGGTGTTCTAGACTTGAATGCAGTTGATAACTGTACAACTATTTTTGATATGATTGAATTGTATGACATATGAAGTGCTAACAAAAGTGTTAAAAAAAAAGATTTACAGTCTGAGGAACCCATAGTTCTACCCTGTTCTCCAGGGTCACCATGAGTCTGTATCAACTCAATGACAGTGAGTTTATAGAGGAGTGGATAAACAACCCAGCTACATTCATACAATGGGATAGTATGCATCAATACAACACAAAGATGACTCTGTCAAACACATGGACAAGACGAGAGAACATTGTGCGCAGCAAAGTAAGCTAATCTTTTAAAGATAGGTATTTAATGACACCATTATTGTGGAGTCCTGCTGGGGTAGTGGTTATGCATTTGAATGTAAACCATGAGGTTTGCAGTTTGAAACCACCAGCTGGTCCATGGGAGAAAGGAAGAGCTTTTTACTCCCGTATAGAGTTACAGTCTGTGAAATTCATAGGGATAATTCCAGCCTGTTCTATATGATCGCTTGATTCCCTTGAGTCGACATTAATTCAATGGCAGTGAGTATTATATATATGATAAAGAAAATCAAAGAAAAACCCATGGTTTACACACCAAATGATAAGACTTTGAAGACTAAAAGATGGCTGGGGATGGGAGCAGGTGTGAGGAGAGGGGAGGTGCTGGAACTTATGAAATGCTGGAGGGACATGTGGGAGGGATTGAAGGGACGCTGTGACTGATGGGATTTGATGAGATGGACTGTGACACTGCCTAGACGATGGTTTTCTTTAAAAACCAATAAATACATCATGTTAAAAACCCTCCAGATTCCTTACCACTCAGATCAACATACTGGTCAGCTCAAAAAACCAACAAACGAAAAACCCCCAGAGGTCAGTGCAAAGAACTGCAAGTGGAAACCTCACTGAGGGAATGGAGTTTCACTTAAGGCTGAAACTCCCGTGTGAGAAGAAGCAGATGACTGATATCCCGAGGTTGGAATTGGTGATGGTTGGACTTTGGTTCAGATTTCTTGTCTTGAGTGTGTATCATAGCCTAGGACTATCATATAATTACTATTTTAATGCTCTCGTTGCTTTATTTTGACATGTATTAATCTGGTAGGAATTTGCGAATGAATGTTATTGAAAGTTTTGCTGTATCATCAATCCCCATTATTTTGTGTAAACAGTACTCAGTTACTCAAGAGTTTAATCTGTGGCCAGCCTGTAGTTGTATAATTTCCTTTTCCTAAGAGAATTTTAAATTCTATACCATAGATTAAATTAGTGACACTATCATTAGAATTTCCTTTCACCCCATGGGGACGATTAAAAATGTTCTCTATCATAAAATTATAATCAAGTCTCTAAAGTGATCAAGAGACAGATATAGACCATAAATACACGAATGGATTCTGGGCATGCACATAATTTGAGCCTCAATCAAAGTCCAATTAGTACTTATGACATAGCCCTGAATCACGTCTGCCTTCATGAAGACAGCACAGAAGACATGAGTGTCGTAGCAAAGCATGGGAAGAAGCCAGAAGGTGCCCAGCTATCAGGAAGAATAGCTGTGGACTTAAAGGCCTATTTTTTAACAAGTAGCAATCTAAGTGAGGTGTCAGAGGCACACCAGCTTGTCCAATGCAAGGATTGTAAGTAATAAAATACAAAATTCAAAGGAGGGAATGATATCAGAGGTTAAACTGTAAACATCTGTGTGTTAGTCTGAGTACTTTAGAGAAACAAATCCACAGAAACTCATGTAAAAGAAAGAGTTTTATATAAAGGTTAAGTGTGCATCAAGAAAACATCCCAACCTAGTGCTGCCCAAGCCCACAAGTCCAACATTAACCCATTAACCCATATGTCCAACACCAATCCACAAAGTCCTCCTCCATCTCACAAAACAGATGCAATGA
>NW_022111369.1:22069796-22071986 GCF_000313985.2 Echinops telfairi | reverse complement strand
AAAAAAAAAAAAGTGAGGGGAAACACACGGATTATGCCTCTGGTGAATCCCTCTGACCATGGACCAGGGATGTGAACAGTCTTGCTGAAATGCAGAATGCCTTGGAAAGTGGATTATTGCCGATGTAGCTAAGTTAAAATTTAACACCTTATCATTTGATCTCCCTTTTGATCCATTTTTAATGTTTTAGTTTTTAATATTTTCTGCTTTCTTTTCAATTGAAGTTTTCCTCTGTTTTATTTTATTGGTTTTTATTGTTGTTGTTGCTTTTTGGGGTATGTTTTTCTTTATATGATGTCCTGCATAGATAAATCTATAGAGACAGTAACTGGATTAATGACTTCTTGGGAGGATGGCAGTGTAGGTTGCAGGGAAATGGGGAGATGATAACAATGAGAACAAGACAGAAGAAAATGTCCTAAAGTTAATTGTGGTGATACAATTCTCTCAAATATGTCTGAACTATTGAACTGTATGATATGTGAATTATAGCTTAATAAAGCTTTAAAAAAGAATATATATTAGTGGAAAAACAAACAAACAAAACCTGCTAATGTGATTGTTTTAAGGAATTGCAAAGGGATAGTCTTGATAGATTTTCTCTTGGGACACAGGGCAACCATGGTGGTTTATTAAGAAATTGTAAGAAAATTGAAGACTGTATTGGTGCGAGAAATGCTAAGGAAGTTGGCCACTGAGGGGGATTTTTTTTCTTATCATGACAACATAGCTGGTCATTCTTCAAGGGTGGCAAGGGCTTTGCTAAGAGAATTTCAATGGGGAATCTTACCCCACCCACCGGGTAGCCTTAATCTTACCCTTTCAAACAGTTTTGTTTTTGTTCCCAAAGTAAAAGAACACTTGAAAGGAATATGATTTGGTTCATTGGGAAATGCTAAAATTAGTCTTCAGACACATTGTGATTTTCAGAGCATACAATTTTTTCATGAGACGTTAGAGAGAGGAAAACATGACCTCCGAAGTGCTCATGACATAGAAAATTATATATATATATATATATATATCTGCAAAACCATGGGAGCCTTTATTTAAAATGACCAAAATGTGAATTTACTGTTTCTCAGCAGATCTTCCATCTAGTACTGTACTCATCTAATAGGGTGATCAAAGACAGAATAAAACCCAATTATTTATTACATGTGGACAGAATTTTCAGAGGAAATGTAGTGAATGTATCAGTTCCAGGAGAGATTCATTAGGAGAAATGTATGACTGTTGAGAGTTTTTTGTGAAACTTTTCATGGATAATAACTAGTATAAAATTGAGATGACATTTGGATCCCAGTGGTTGCATTTAAAAATGATATACAGCTTTTTTTTAAATGTCAATAATTACATGCTAGAATTAAATTTCATAGAAAAGAAATATCAACTAAAAATGTGTGAAGATGTATATAGGCTTCCAAAATGTAGGTGGTATCACACAGAAATTTTAACACTACTGAACAAGAGTCTGGCAAACACATACACAGATGTGTGTATGAAGGGCCCGGTGGCATTGTGGGTTACACATTGGGCTGATAAGTACAAGGTCAGCAGTTTGAAACCACAGC
The DNA here is from genome assembly GCF_000313985.2 of Echinops telfairi. Classification (NCBI taxonomy): domain Eukaryota; kingdom Metazoa; phylum Chordata; class Mammalia; order Afrosoricida; family Tenrecidae; genus Echinops; species Echinops telfairi. Next base: position 22,070,412 of record NW_022111369.1, on the reverse strand, counting down.
TACTCAGTGGGAAAAACATGGGCATTCTACTCCCAAGAAGATTGGGGCATTCTACTCCCAAGATGATTTGCAGTCTCAGAAATCCACAGGGACAATTCTATTCTGTGTATGGAGTCAGGAAGAGTCAGGATTGATTCGGTGGCTGTGTGTGTGTGTGTGTGTGTGTGTGTGTGTGTGAACATACATGATTTTAGGTCCTGTATAGAAGGTCTTTCTTTCCATTGCATTTTATGTGCTAAGACTTATTTCTTCAAGCGAATGGAGTTGTCATATAGAAAGAATCTGATGTGAATTTGAATCTGACTCAACTACATTCAGCATTTGTTGATGGAAAAACAAATTATTACTTAACCTATAGAAATAAATATATGCATCTAAATTAATTCCAGTTCAAAATATATATGCACACGTGAAAACATACATATCTTATTTACATGGCATATGCATCTTATATATATTACTATTATATTACAGTAATATATGTTCTTATTAAATTATGTACACACATAAATACAATAGATTCTTATTTCTTATTAGTAAATCTAAATTTCTTATTAGTAAAATGTGATTATGTTACTTCTAGATGATAGATATTTAGTAAAAATATATTGATTAT
>NW_022111369.1:22066849-22069361 GCF_000313985.2 Echinops telfairi | reverse complement strand
ACTAGTATGGTTTGTATTATTATCCTAATTAAAATGGACACGGTTCTCATTTTGAATTTGTTTTTAAGAAAACAGATGTGCATTCCCTGGATGAGCTGTATTTCACACGAAGAGGATTTGAGCTACAATTACATTATCTATACTTCTGTATGAAAAGCAGCCTAATTTAGTGCAAATTGTTTGTATTTAAATTATGTGCTCTGAGACCTTATCTAGAAATAAGAAATGCACTAGCAATTGGGGGTTTTTAGCAATGCAAATATATTTTGTCAAGGATCATTCATTTTTTGGTCATCAGGTCTTTATTGTGAAAATCTTGAGGTTAACTTGTAGTGGGATATCAGCCTGGAAATAGAAAGCACTGACTGAATCAGGCAATCCCAGGGAAGGCATGCGGTTTATTCTCAGGCAATTTTAGATCATTAAAATTGTTTGCAGATGATCCTTAATTATGGAAACAACGAACTTATCACACACAATGCTAATCAATTCTCAATTGTTGCAGTCTGTTGATCTTTGCTTCAACCAATTTTAAACATGCATATAAACTTGTGGCTATATGTACATGTGAATGCATGTATATGTATGCATGTGAATTTGGTGCTTCTGCAGTGTAGCTATACATTAGTTTCGGAACACTGGCAGACTCGAATGAACCTAGAGGAAAGCATCCACAGGAGGCATCCAGGACCTTGAAATGATTTTAAGCATGTCTTGTGGAATCACTTGCAATTAGAAGATGTAAAGTCAGCTTTAAATATTTAAATAAGCTTGAAATAATAGGAAAAAATAGAATTCTCTATGTTGCTCTGGAATTCAGGACTAAGATTGATAGTGCAAGTTAAGAGAGTATATAGTTTGTGTTATTGTGAGAATTACTTTTTATGCACAGTTCTTTTTGCAATGAAATAAATTGCTTCATGAGATTTTGTCTTACCCGCGGTGGGGATGCTTAAGCTGACCATCTTTTAGAAACACTGTAAAACACATTAGTCACTCATTGTCATGAAGTGAGTTCAGGGGGACCTTATAGACAAACAGAATGATAGACTCCATGGTGACTCTTCACCATCATCGCCATGTTTGAGCACGCTGTGCCAGCCACTGTGCCAGTCCATCTCACTGAATGAGGATCTTTGTCTTTGGTTCTGACCCTCCACTCTATGAAGCATGATGTTCTTCTCCAGGAATGCTTCCTTCTGATCACATGTCCAAAGTATGGGAGACAAAGTCTACCACCCTCACTGCTAAGGAGCATCTTGGCTGTACTTCTTCCAAGAGAGATTTGGTAGTTCTTGCTTGCCCAACCCTACCTCCTGATGCCAAGTTCATTCTGAGTAGTAGCAATTCTACTAGACAGAGTAGAACTACCCTGTTGGATTCCGAGGGTGCACATCTTTCTAAGAGCAGAAAGCCTCAGCTTTCTCCTGAAGATGAACTGGTACATTCAAATCGCTGGTCTTGCAGTTAGCAGCCCAGTTTGATCATGATATCGTCAATGTTTTTTTTGCCAACATTGTACCTCAAAATAAATCAACTCTTCTTAGGTCGTCCTTCTTGATTGGCCTGCTTTCACATGCATGTAAGGCTTCAGTGAGGGTCACTATGTGGTCCTCAAAGTGACATCTTTGTTATTGAACACTTTAAAGAGGGACTTAATAACCAAATATCTTCCCAACTAGAAAATGATCAGTGGAGAAAATCATAAAGTTGCCAAAGATTTCATTTTACTTTAGATGCACACTCAAGGTCCAAGCAAACAGCTGTCTGTCAATACTACACTGTAAGATCCCTAAGAATTCTATCATACAGTACTTTGAATGTTCTAAAATTTGAATTTCTAAAATTCGGTGATTTGGATTTAGATGATTTAACAACTCATTTATTTATGGTGACGAGCTGTTTTAATTCTGAGTGTTCAATCAGGCAAGAAATATTTACATAACAGCAACTATGTGCTCCCCAAATCCACTGACATCAAGTCCATACTAGCTTATAGTGAGCCTATAGAATAGGGTTGAACTGCTCTACAGTGTTGCGGAGACAGTAAACTTTTACAGGACTAGAGAGCCTCCTCTTTCTCCTGCCGAGCAGCTGGGGAGTTTGAGCCACCGACATCCAGGGTAGCAATGAACATTAATCCATTGCGCCACCAAGGTTCCTGTACTACATTCTAGGCTGTCATTAAGCACTGGGGTAGAAGAAAGAACCACACTGGACATAGCTGCTGCCTGATGAAGATCAGGGATCAGTAGGTGCAGATATTACTCCATAGTCATGAAAATGCATTTATTCAGTCTTTGATCAATCATACAGGGAAAGTGCGTAGTATGCTTATATGAAAACAGTAGCATTTTTCCGACTTTACCGTTGCCCTGTCCTCTAGTTAGCGTAGTGCTTTCCTAGCAAGTTGTCTACTAACTGGCTCCCTGCTGCCACTCGACTGCCCTTCAATCTTCTCCACAAATATAATTTCTTTAAAAGGCAGAAGAGATCATACCTTCACCCTTTC
>NW_022111369.1:22049273-22065555 GCF_000313985.2 Echinops telfairi | reverse complement strand
GGGTGAAGGGAGACATCAGACAGTGTAAGATATGACAAAATAATAATAACTTATAAATCATCAAGGGTTCATAAGGGAGGGGGGAGCAGTGGGGAGGGAGGGAGAAAAATGAGGAGCTAATACCAGGGGCTCAAGTAGAAAGCAAATGTTTTGGGAATGGTGAGAGCAACATATGTACACTTGACATACAACGGATGGATGTATGGATTGTGATAAGAGTTCTTTGAGCTCCCAATAAAGTGATTTAAAACAACAACAAGATGTTATTTACATCTTGCCTTGGAATTTAAGCTACTGTCCATATGATTGCATTACATAGTTTCTTTTGAGATATAATTGTATTCTTAGAGACCTTTCTTTTATTTTTCTTTTTAAAGACCTTTTAATACCCCCCCAAAAAAAAATCCACTGCCATCAAGTCCCCTGACTCATAACACCCCTAAAGCACAGCATAGAACGGTTCCTCTGGGTTTCCTGGGCCACTGTTTTTAAATACCCGGTGTCACGAATGTGACACTAGTGAGCTTATACAAAATGACCCTTCCCTTTAACAGGGAGGACTATGGGCCCGGTCCCCCTCTGAACTATGCTGACCACCTCCCCAGAAGGTGGTCCCCTGCTCTAGAGGGCAACACTAAAGCCACAGGCTGGGGAGTGGGGCGGGCCTGCCTGTCTACATAGGAGCAAACTAAGAAGGAAAGGGAGTAGGGACTAGACCCCATTCTGGCGCACCGAATCCTGAGGATGATGTCTCTGCTCGGGGCAACCGAAGCACAGAAAGGACTGGAGGGCAGACAATAGCTCGCAAGATGCCATCCCCTCACAAGAGCATAGCGGTGCGGAGGACAGCTCTGGGGACATGTGGACAGTAAGTCCGGTCTGACCCTCCACAGCGGGGGGATCCAAGAAGGGAACATAACAGATCAGCAACTGGCGCAAAGTCGTGACGTCTCTGAGGAATCCTGGAAATAGACGCCCGACTCTCAGGGGCGGTGCCCAGAGCCAGGCCGAATCGGTGCGTAGATAGTCATAAATGTCAATGGACAGGCTCAGAACTATATATGGTTTCTCTCTCTTTCTCTCTCTCTTCTTTTTAGCTACTTTAGTTTTTCGATTCCTATTTTTGCTGTTTCTGGTGGGTCTATCCATAGAAGATAGGCTTGGGAAGCAAACCAAAGGAGAAAAGAACAGGGCTGAGGGTCTGGAAGGACTTGGGGGAAGAGGAGGCAGGATAAAGGGAGTGGTGAGCAAATAAAGTCATGGATAGGGGACCAACTAGGGGTCTAAAATCAAGGGTGATAGGGTGTAGAGTTCCTGGAGGGGTTGGATCAACCATAATCTAGCCTAGAGGAACTACAGAGATGCAAATGAGGGGTGAGCGGTAGTAGGGCAGGAGGAAGGTAAAAGGAAATTGAGGAGAGAACTAGGAAGCGAAACTATTTATAGAGGTACAAATACAGACATGAATATATGTAAATATATTAATACATAAAACTTGAGTATTGGCCTATATACATATATTTATAAGGCAATACATTGAGGGAGTGGATGGACTTTGGGCCTCTACTCAAGTTTTCCCTCAATACAGGCATGCTTGGTTTTAACAATCTGGCAATGGGCAATGCCCACCTTCCTGACATGACCTCTGAAGACAAACTGGGAGCATAAGAAAATGTGGCAAAGAAAGCAGATGGTGCCTGGCTATTAAAAGAGATAGCATCTGGGGTCCTAAAAGCTTGAAGCCAAACAAGCGGCCATCTAGCCGGGAATCGACAAAGTCCTGATCATGAGGTGTGGATATGAACAGGCATCAGAAATTCAAAAATAAGCGACCTCATCGAGGTGAAGGAGAGGGGTCAAGGTAGAGACCCAGAGTCCATCAGGGATAATTGGACATTCCAGCACAGAGAAGTCACACGAAAGAGAAGGTACATCCAGGGGCAGTATAGCACCTACGAAACACACAACATTCCTTAATCCTTCCTCTCCTCACTATTATGATCTCAGCCCTCCCTCACAAATCCAGCTAGTCTGGTGCACATACATCGCTGTAGACAAGAGCTTTCAAGTTACGGAATTCAGGATAGACAAACCTCAGAAACAGTAATGGGATGTAATTAGGAGGGTACAGGGAGGAAAGGGAGAAAGGGGATGTGTTAGACTGGGTAGACTAGAGAAACAAATCCAAAGAGACTCATGTGTATAAGAGAGTGTCATATTAAGGATAATTGTATATTAAGAAAGCATCCCAACCCAGTCCAGTGCAAGTCCATAAGTCCGAGATTAGCCCATATGTCCGATACCAATATATAATGTCCTCTTCAGGCTCGTGAAACACATGCAATGACGCTGAGTGCAGGATGATCATAGGCCAGTGGGTATAAAGCCTTGGGATCCAGTGGCATTTTAAGCATCTCAGGGCTGGCAGGGGTCTCCACATGGCTCCTCCAGCACCCAGGGCGGCATCAGGGTGGGTCCATGTGGCTTCTCCTCGGGGATGTCTCTCAGGGAGGCAGCCTTGTCAGTAGAGCATCTTCAAGGAAGTCAGCTGAGCGACAGAGTGTCTCCTGCCTCCGAGAAGGAATATTGGATTTCCCAGAATTCTCAGGTCATGCCCACATAGAGGCCTCATTGGCTATACAAGGCTAGACTCCACTCAAGTCCCAAAATGACACCAGATCAGGTCACTACCACAGGGGAACTGACAGCAATGGTGGTGAAATAACGCCCCTTGAGGGGGATGAATACCAGGATTGTAGGTGAAGGGATGGAAGGGGTGGTGTAAGATATGTATAAATAACAATACATAATATAGTAAGGGTTGAGAGGGTGGCACGGCGGGGAAGGGTGGGAAAAAAGAGGAACAGCTATCCAGGGGCTCAAGAAGAAAAAAAAATGTTTTGAAATTTTTGAATGTCTGGCCTTGACACAAGAAACTCCATTTTGAGTCAGGTGCTTCCATTTCAGTTTGTGGAATGTACCTTCACTGACCTCCCCCTCCCTAAGTAAACCACAGATGACCAAGGTTGCACATTTCTACTAACAGGATGCTTGCTCAGCTTGTTTGCTCAACTCCCACCCAATTCCCAGAAAGTTTCTTCCCTTTTTAAATCCCCTGTGCAAGCACGACCCCCCAGCTGGGCCTGCCAGCAGGGATTATAAAAACACTGCTAAAATTCTCCACTACGCTGCTTCACTAGCTCACTGCCCTGAGTTGCTAAACCCGCCCGCAAACTTCCCAATAAAGCCTGCTTCTAAAACTTCATTAATTGAATCTTTGGTTCTGTTTCACGCTCAAATGGACTTTACATTGATGGCAATAATTGTACATATCTGCCTAATGTAATGGATGTATGGACTGCTATAATATATGTAAGAGTCCCCCAATAAAATGATTTATTACTAAAATGAAAAAAGATCTTGAGCTGACAAAAGCACAATTTATACTGAACTTAGCTCATTTCTTGCCACATGTTTTCAAATTTAAGTTGATTATGGACTAAGGCATATATTTGAATATGTAGATTGTGTATGTATACTATATTTATATATTATATACAGTATACACATTTTATATATATATATAAATTTTATATATATATACTATATTTGTACAATGGATGCACAATATTATATATGTGTGTTAGGTATGTTAACATGAGTAGATTTTATATAACCACCACTGAAGGATGTTAATATTTTTATATTGAAAATATTAATGGATTTGCTAAAATTTAGTCTGAATATTTTAGAAATTAAACTTATGCTGTTAACTAAAATTATAAAATTGATTGTTTGGGAAAGCAAGTGGTCATAAATGTATTAACCATCTGGCTATTGCAGAAAGTCTTTATTCATCACATTTTATTCCGTGCTGGGCCGGAAGGGAAGCTTTTTGCAAATAAGGCAGCCTCTTTCCTGGTGTGGGAAGTTTACAGTCCACCTAGTGAGCCGACTTCCATGAAAGAATATGAGGCAGTATATCCATCAAGCACAAGTATAGTAAACAGTTAATATAGAAGAAGAAAATAACAAAACTTTTCCTCACCCCAATTATTTTCAATATACCTCCTTATGCAGCAACATAAAAACAGCAGGGCCATGGAGTTCCGTTACAATGGGTGAAACTCGGAGCTAGGCGGTGGTTTCTGGCAAGCACCTGCAGCTCACTCCTGTTTTGTAAGACTCGGAGGTCAACGCAGCACCTGGACATCCCCAGGAAGCCCTGGGTTTGCTGGTCAGGAGGCCTCACTTTGAAGACTTTCCCAGCTATGTATCTTACGAGAAAAATAACAGCTCTGGGAGGATGCCGCTTTTGTAGCTGACGGAGAGGAGGAAGAAGGTCAAAGGCAACGTGTTGTAGCAGCTTGGAAAGCGGTCGTTTCAATTGAAGTAACCGCCAGGTCCCGTCAACAGGGGTAATTGTCGTCCTGCCTCCTTCAGCTTTCTGTCTGTGGTGAAAGCGGAGAGCGGAGAGCAATGGGTTGAAAAAAAGACCATGAAACGAAAGGACCATTGGTCTGGATAAAACTACAGGCAGTAAAAATGGAAAACAAACTCCTATGCGTTTGGCCTTTTGCAGCCTCGGAGGCTTCCAATAACATTTTACCGAATTACTTTTGCGTCCTTCATAGCCGCGATGCATTTTCCTGGGGCCACTTGGTAGTTTCAAATCTGTTAGCAGTTGTGGAGCAGGGTCAAAGGGACATAGAAGATAGTTTTCTTCTTCTATGCTACTGAATCCCATTCAATTCAAGCTAAGGACAGACAGTCATTTGAGTAATTGCCCCTGTTCTCCGCTGCTAATGATGGGGATAATCCCTGTACCCCCAGAGTTCTTTGTTCGGTACAGGCTGGGCCAAAACAAACTTCGGTTTTCCACTGGGCCCTGCGCTCTTTGCAGAGCTCAGTCCCATTAGCGGAAGAAGTTAGCAGTACTTCACGTTTCAGGCATTATTTATGCTGTATGGTTTTGCACACAGGGCAAACAGTTTAAATGGATCCACTCTGGAATATTAAATGATATGAAAAATGAATGCTGAGAACAGAATTCAAATTTGAAAAAACTAACATGCTGACAATTGACAAATAACCCAATTAACATTACAGACGTTTCGTCAAGTTGAAAAATGAAAAAGCAAACAAGCAAAAATTGTACTTGTATTAGAAGTAAAGTTTAGAAGTTTATAAACATTCCCCCTCCCCACTGTCCATTTCAGGGTAGTGACTCAGAATTCTTTTCCTCAATTGATTACTTATGGTTTTCTTAAAGAAGCAGAACGGTAATGTGTGATTAAATGCTTTGTGATTTAGGTGGCTTCTTGAAAGGTTTTGAACAAATTGGGGAGTTATTGCTATTGCTGTGATATTACTATCACAGTATAGTAATTCTATGTTCATCATTCTATGTTCTTGGAAGAATCTGAAATAAGGGTGTCTATGGTCCTTGGTACTGAACATACACAAGTGGGCACACAATAGACACACGAACCCACAATAATATCTTTTTGAATGTAAGGATAAAGGCCCTAACAAGAAAAACAACCAATCAAACAAACACAAAATAACAGAACAGGACTCTACATTTGGAAGCGTTCAGCAAAGTAATACAGTGAAACAGTGTTCTGCAGAATTCTGTCAAGTGGATCGTGCCATGGGAAGAGAAAATGTTATAATTCTCCCCAAACACTTTTCTCCCGTCAGCTCTATGGGAAAGAATGTAATAAAAGAATATGAAAGCTTCTTTAAAGGGAAACTTTAGTCCTCTTTGTATCCTTAATAATAAGAAAAGATCAAGGGAAATATTAGACTATAGAAAGGAGTGCACATACTGCGTTTTGTTTTTTAAATGCTTGGTTTCTGGAGAACGGCTCCATGGTAGGAAACATTAATGAGAGAAGACAGAATGAAAGGTTTACATCAAATTGCAGCATAGCATCAGTCGTGATTTTTGGTTTCAAAAGTACTTTGAAAAGCAGAATTCCTCACTAGGATCAGTTTGTTCTTTTATTCCTTTGTCCCTTTCTCTACATAGCCCCACCCCTTCTCCATTCGTTCCTTTCTTCAGGATGAATGTGACAGGTTTAATGTCAACCTGACAAAGCCAAGATTCCCCCTGGGTATGACAAACATAGTGGGGGCCAGCTCCATGATGGTGTCTTTGGTGAAGCAGCCATGTGGCGGTGGGAAGAATTGGATAGTGTAGCACCTCCTCCGACCTCCTGATCAAAGCCCTGATCCAAGTGGGGTAGGACCTACTCTTAGGATAGAATGACACTGTGCAGAAGCTAGCTCATTTCTGCCGCTAGATCTGGAGCCTGCACCTGGTTTGTCGCTTTATGCTATATCATCCAACCATCCCAGGAGACATCACGGGACTGCCAACCTTGAATTCCAGCCAATTGACTAGAAGAGATTCATACTCTCTTCCCAAGATCCACCCCAAGAAAGGGGACCTAGCAGAACGCATACACTATAGAACAATATTAGTGATGTCACATTCAAATGAAATTTTGCACATCATCCAAATATGGTTGCAGTAGTACATTGGGGGCTGCAGAGGTTCAGGCCAGATTCAGAAAAGGATGTGGAACAATGGGCATCATTGCTGACTTCAGATGGATCTTGGCCCAAAGCAGGGACTACCAGAAAGATGTTAACTTTGGGTTGATTGACTATGAAAGGCATTGGACTGGGTGACTCATGACAAACTATGGATAACCTTGAGAAGAATGGGAATTTCAGAACTCTTCAGTGTGCTCATATGGATCCTGTACATGGATTAAGAGGCTGTTGTGCAAACAGAACAAGGGAACGCTCTAGCCCCCGGAGAAGGGCATCCTGTTTGGTAGAGGGAAGGGGTAGCAACAAAAGAGGAAGACCTACAAGATGGATTGATACCAGGCCTGCAACCATGGGCACAAAATTAGAACAATTGTGAGGACGGCACAGGACTGGGTAGTGTTTTGTTCTGTTGTATGTAAGGTCGCTATGAGTCAGAATGGACTCGACAGGACCTAACAATAGCAAAATCAACAACAAAGATATAAGCCAGGAAAGTTTACGGATTTGGAAATGAAGAAGATACTAAAAGAAAACTGTTCCCTATTTTTCTTCCCCTCTTCATTTATCTTCAATAAATGTGTTCATTTATTGAACAAATTGCTACCTGTCTGTCCTATCCTATGTCTCACTGTCATTGAGGTGATTCTGACTCAGAGTGATTCTATAGCACAGGACAGAACAGAACTGTCTATGTGGCTTTGTGAGACTGTAACTCTTTATAGGAGTAGAACGCCTCATCTTTCTTCCATCCAGAGGCTGGTGGTTTTGAACTGCTGATCTTGTGGTTAGCAATGTAACACATAACCTGCTGTATGCCACAAGGGTTTCATCCTATCCCCAGGATTGGTGAATTAGTCCCTTGAAATCCATAAGTGGCTGATTTTTAGTAGAATTAGATCACCCAGGCTTTTTGCTAGTCAGTCTTTGTCTAAAACCTCCACCGAAATCTGCTCAGCATTACAGCAAGCCTCTACTGATAGATGGGCATTAAGTGGACTGGGCATTAAGTGGACTGACTGAGAACCAAGCCTGTGCCTCCCATATAGACGAGTCAATTCTTGCTGTTTGTTGCCCTCCAGTCAACTCTGATTCCTGGCCACATCATGTATGCACAATACAAGTGCACAGGCTGTGATTGCAGAAGCAGACTGCCAGGCATGTCTGCTAAGCACCTCTAGGTAGATTTGAACTGCCAGTCTTTCAGTTGTCTGAGTGCCCAACCACTTGCACCATTCAAATACACCAGCTATCCTGTGGCTGTTAAGTGCTGGGAGTCAACTTTGCCTCACAGACACCCTATGTACAAAAGAATGACACACTGCCCTGTCTTGTGCCATCCTCACAATTGTTCCTCTGTTTGCGCCAAGCTATAGTAGCTGATAAATAGCTTCCTTGATTTTTCACACTTTCCTTGTTTCTTGCTTAGTTCCTACCCACTTCTATCACCCCTGTAAGTGTCCAAGAAGCATTATACTACCAAAAAATTCTTATTCTAATTCTAAGGCAGGGAATACATACTGCTTCATGCCTGTCACAAACTTCAGAGTCATATACCACATAAGTCCGCAGAAAGTCTCAGTGCTATGAAAAAGTACATTATTGAAAATACTACCACATATTTAGAAACATAAAATTATGTCTGAACTTGTTGACATCGCCTAGCTTTCCTGAAAGAGCTGCCCTTGAGTTCCGGGATCTTTGAAATGACATTATCAAATGAGGATCAATTCTCCTGTCACTAAGCGTCTGCTGGGGATTACACCTGATCATAGAGGTGCCACACATTTAAAAAACTCAAAGGTTAGCATAGTTAAATGATATTGGGCTGTGGGGTGCCAGGTTTTTCCAAGCAGATTCATCTACAAAATCAATACGGACACAAGACATTTATTGCATGATTCCATTATACAGCCATACTTCAAACATTTAACATGTTGTCAGAAATAATACTCTGAGCTCTTAAACCCTAACCAAATGTAAACGCGGAGACTTGCAGAGAATTAAATCCCCAGCGAACCAATATATCAAATGATATGATTTCTGTTCCCAATACTTTCAATGACTCCATGCAGATGAAAGCAGCCTATAAAATATGACTTGAAATGTAACCAAGATGTGTCAAATACCAGAAACTGTAGTAAAAGAATCATTTACAGATGAAAGCATCAACTAAATGAGATGTCTTGACGGAGTTAATATAAACAAACAAACAAAAATTAGAGGACATATTGTGGTTAGTTGCCTGTGAGCAAAGACTTAGGACAGCCCAATGTACCACAGAACAAAACATTGCCTATCTTGTATCATCAACATGACTGTTGGTATACTGTGGTCTCTGCACGTTTTTAAATGTCTACTACTCTACCTGACAATATTCTATTGTGGTCCATAAGGTTTACACTGACTAATTTTCAGAAGTAAATTGCCAGGCCTTTCTTCCTAATCTGCTCACTCTGAAAGTACCGCTGAACCATGTTCGCTATCACCCTGTTGATAGTTGAAGCATTCATGTCATGGATCTGAGCTTGCTAGATATAGGTAGGCCATCAGTACAGTAGGACAGAAAGATTGATGAGAACTGGAAAAGGCTCCTAGAGATGTTTTTAGAAAAAAAATTGACTTGACATGGTTCATTCTTGATTATTTCAGATCTTTTATAAAATAGGCCAAAGGATAGTAGTATTTTATAACCCACTGCTATCGAGTTGAATCCAACTCATAGTGATCCTATAGTATATGGGGCCTCAAAGCATCATGTTTCTCCCTCAGAGCAACTGGTATATTTGAGCTGCAGGCCTCTGGTTAGCAGCTGAAATCTCAACCCACTATGTCACTAGGGCTCCTGTGGTGGTTACATAATCTTGTGTCAACTTGATGTGTAGGGGAGGAATCTAGACTGTCAATCAGGTCATAGTCTGGTGATGCCTCCCTGTGTGCGTGACTTGTTCATAAGAAGGGTCCTGGGGACCCCTGCCCTGCTCTACTTTCACCCTCCTGTTGACAAGCCACTTTGAGCCCTGGAGATGCATCCACCACCATTGGATCCACAAGACTTTTCACCCACTGGCTTGTGATTTTCCTGCATTCTGCATTATTGCTTGTGAGTGCATGAATCTGAAGAGAGATTTATGGACTGGTAATGGACTTATGGACTAGCATCAGACTTATGGACTTGATCTGGACTGGGCTGGGATGTTTTCCTGATATGTGTAACAACTTCTTGATATAAAGCTCTTACTTATGCATATATGAGTGTCCTTGGATTTGTTTCTCTAGTCAACTGGCCTAATATAGCTCCTTAGAATAACACAGAGGATTAAGAAAATGGCAGTAATAAAGATTTGATAATTGGAGGAGAAGTATGAGTTGTGCAATCTTCTTAGAAAAATTATTGTGCTACAAAAGTTAAGGTAGACAAATATTGAAACAGCATTAATCTCTGAGAAGAAACCATCTGTTCATAAATGCATATATATTCTGGTTGTCTTGACCATTTTAATTCATAAGTAATATTGAAACGTGTAAGTCATATATCATGCTATCATCTTGCTTTTAGACTTTATAATGTCTATATTTATAGTAGACAGTATTTTTACTCTATAAAAATTCATTACATATCAATTCATCATCTTAATAAATTCAGTTATTTAAATGTATTTACTGAGATACTCCTAAATACCAGTGCTCTGCCTTCTATAGCACTCTCTACATTTAATGCCCTATGTCCCACAGTACCCTCTACTTGTCTGCTGGGTTGATATTGCATTGCACAGAATTCATCAATGATGCTGACAATTATAGGGTTTATTAGGAAGTTAACAGGTACAATTAAGTCGAGAAATGCTCAGGATACAGTTGTTCAGTAAGGATAGTTTTTTCTTTGCTGTTTTTACAGCCAGTCCCTGAGCCATTTATTCTGACCTTTTGCCTGGTTGGGCAATGAATGCCCAAAGGGCTTGCTACTCTGCTATAGTTTCAACCTGATACATTCAGGTCCAGCTCTCTCCTTCAGCAAAGCCTACTCTCCCTATTCAGTGCCTAAAGGCACCTTACCCCACAAGCCACTCTTTTGCCCTAAGCACTCAGCTTTACTTGCTCTGTGGGATGGTTCTGCTGTTGCTACTCTGCTGCTCCTCTGGTGTCAAAACTGTCCGAGATTCATTTAGGCTGTGGGGATCTAGGGTTACTGTGTTAGTCTGGGTACATTAGAGGAAAAAATCACAGAAACTCATAGGTATAAGAGAGAGTTTTATATCAAGTGTAAGTGCACATCAAGAAAACATCCCAACCCAGTGCTGCCCAATCCAACAAGTCCAACATTAACCCATTAACCCATATGTCCGACACCAATCCACAAAGTCCTCCTCCATATCACAAAACACACACAATGATGCCAACTGCAGGAGGAAAGCTGAATCAGTGAATGTGTAAGCATCTCAACACTGGCAGGGGTCCCCACATGGCTGCTCCAGCACCCAGGGTTGCATCGGGGTAGGTCCATGTGGCTTCTCTTACAGGAAGTGAGCCTTGCCAGCTGAAGCAGGGAACTGGCTAAGGCAGCTGTACCCTGGTCAGACCATCACAAAGCAAGAGACTCGAGAACTCAAAAGGCGAGGCTCACCAAACCATCTATCTCTCCGCCCTTCAATTAACCCCACATGTGTTTATTGGCCAGGTTGGCACAATAAACTTTAACTATATCAGTTACCAAGGGCATGCTCCATTCCTAACTCTTCTTTCTTGCCGATAGCAAAATCTCCCTTTCTTCTTTTGAGAAGGCTCATTTTATAACAAGCTGAATGGCAATCACAATGAATTCTATGAATAACCACTCAAAAGTGTATCATATAATCCAACCAGTATCTTTCCCCACTTTCTCTTACCCAGAGTCATCAGTAAAACGTCATTTGGTGGGGGTTATAGAGTCTATGGCTAGAAGAGGCACAATAAATAATTCACTTCAGCCAGGCAATGCATTCAAGTTATACAAATGATATTGGGCAACTATATATATACATACATGTTTAAATACATAATTCACACATGCACAAAAATACATTCACTAAAACATATCACAGTTGATTAGTTTATTATCCAAATCCCATTTTTTGTGTTAGGCCTGGTTGACTAGAAAAACAAATCCAGAGACATTCATATATGTGTAAGAGAGGACTTTACATCAAGAAGTAATTATATATCAAGCAAACAGCCCAGCCCAGTCCAGGTCAAGTCATAAGTCTGATAGTAGTCCATACGCCCCTCTTCAGACTCACACAGCCACATGCAATGATGCAGACTGCAGGATGATCACAGGCTGGTGGGTGCAGAGTCATGTGGATCCATTGGCGGTGGCTGCATCACAGACCTTGCAGGTCTCAGTATGGTGGCTTGACCCCAGGAAGGTGAAAGCAGAGGAAGAGGGGGAGGTTTCTAGGACCCTCCTTATGAGGAGGCCACACCCACAAAGAAATACCATCAGGCTGTGACCTGCTTGACAGGCTCGACTCCATCCACCCCTACATTCTATATATCAAGATGACATGAAATTATGTAACTATCACAATTTTTTTAGTAGATATTTAAAAATTTGGGTTTTTTTTTAACAACTCTTCCAACTCACAATCAATCTAGGATCTATGCATATTCAACCTGTTTTTCTATATATTTCACATGCACATATTTGTTTTAATTAAACTTGATACCTATAGTAGAGTCTTAGAATATTAAAAGTTATAAAAACACTCCTTTCCAGAATATATCAACAAAGAGCTACTATATCCCTCTAAGTCTTATCTATATGAAAAACATATTGCAATATAATGAAAGGAGATAAGAATATTATAAATTTGAGCACAATCCTTAAAAATATCTATTGCTATGATGTGCCTTTAAAAAAGAAACATTTCCTATGGTGAGTAATAAGTTCATGTTTGTTCAGTGAAGCAGTATTAATATTTTGATAAGAGCAAGATTTAATATAACATTTCAGATGACCAACAACTTATATCAACATTAAGCTTTTCTGAGCACCATATTACTGTGACCAAAGATAATTTTGTTTTCTATTTGGAGAGGCTGTGGACTCTCACAAAAGTGAAGATGCAAAGAACTGATGATATGAGTCAGTGAGGTCAAGGTTCTATTGTGAAAGATATCTAAGTAGCAACCTTACAATGGATTGAAATATAACATGCTGAATATTATCTATACCAGTCACATTACCACGATTATCATTCATCTAAAAGTACTTTACATGCCATATATGCAAACGTCCACTTCCCTGAATGCATAGGCAGGTGTGGAATGATACAATCCCTCGATTATCTAATCGTGTCATCGATTCCCTAGTGTGCATATTATCTAGAAGCAACTAAGAAACAGTCTGACAGGGAAAGATTATGAGATTACATGATTGCAAAGTTTATTGTCTAGTCTTTTACCACATTAGGGACGCATAAAGTTAGAGTGAATTCAGTAGAGAAGCATGTCATCTGAGGAGAGCCAGAAGTGAAGCTATGTTTGCTCAGGAGACCAGAATGTCTTCATTTTCTCATGACTTTCACATTGTTATTTGGTTTCTTTTCTACAGCATGACCCGTCCTGTTGAAACCAAAGTGCAATGATCTTTCCTTGGGGAAATGGGACGCGATCTGGTGGTCTGAGCTGAGAAACTACTTACTGCCTCATGGAGAGAAGCTATTTGTGTAAACTCAGGGGAAGAGCACGGCGAGTCCACACAAGAGTGCTGCTAAGACACCTCTACGAGCCAGCATCATGCAACAAACATTGAACATCCTCACCCTGGATACCTATTGGGAAGATAAAAGCAAATTCTAAAATGCTCTCTCTCCCCAGCAGCTTGTTTTTTTTTAGCTTAACACAAATGAAATAGTTTTTGAGGTAGAATTTTAACTATGCCAAACTATCCCACTTCCACTCCTACCCTTTCATGCCTTCTAAATTTTGTCTTATTACTCTGTGCAAACACAACTCTACCTTTACATTTTCTATGGGCATTTTTTCATACATGCCTGAGTCTTTTTAAAGGGCCATGTGTCATGCTATGGGCTTTATATTTTGGCAGACCATTTAATCCCTAAAAATCATCCTGAAGTTGATAGTAGTCCTGTTTTATAAATAAGAAAACTGGGCATTCAAGAGATTAGATTACTTTCCCAAGCTCATGTTTCAGTAATTGTTGGGGCCAGGAATTGACCTCAAGTCAAGCAGACTCTAAAACTTATGCTCCCGGCACTACACAAGTTTTTAAAATTTAATTCTCCAGACTTCATCCACGAGCAAATCACGTTACTGCATGGCAGCCTTCAGATTAGTGACTTGTTTATTCTAGAAGCATTTTGGAGCATCTTAGGTAAAATCTCTGTAGGAAAGGAAATTATCAAGGGCATGGAAATCTCAGCTTTAAATCCAGTTTAGGAAGATTCTTTAAAGCTCTTATGTTTCTGTTTATTCACCTCAAATATGGGGGCCGGGAGTTAATAGTATTCATATCCATGTGGATTAATTACAATATCCTATGCAGTGTACCTGGTATACAGTATAGCAAGGAGAAGCTTTATAAATGAACTATTATTGGGGACAGAGTTCTGCACTAGATGGGAAAGATAAGCAGATAGAGAGCTCAAAATCTAATGTAGGAGACAGAAGACAAACTCATGAAATAACAATTTAAAGACAATTGCTACAAGTATACAATGAGTGATGTGGAAAGTCATAAATGAGAACTAAGAGGAGCAAAGATAGACGGAGACTTAATACAGAAATATTTATAGAAGTACGTGCTTTATAGTATTGGGAGGTATTCATGGCACGGGTATGGGGTTTAAACAATACAAATGGAAAAGCAGTTGAAACAAGTTGCCGTTAAGTCAATTCCAGCTAAGGGCAACTTCCGCTTGCAGGCTGGAAGAGTGGTCCACAGAATGCGCCAAGCTGTGACCTTTTGGAAGCAGATTATTGGACCTTTATTTTGAGGCACCTCTAGGTAGGGAGGAGAGTTGTTGGTCCAATGCCTTGTGGACTGGGCTGCAAGCTGCAAAGCTGGTGGTTCAAACCCACACACTGCTTCTCAGGAGAAAGATAAGACTGAGTGCTCCTGTCAAGATTCATTGCCTCAGAAACACATAGCAGCAGTTCTACCCTGTCCTAGAGAGTCACTAGGAGTCAGCATGGACTCCATGGAAGTGAGTTTGGTTTTGAGGTTCGGTTTGGTTTTCTAGGTGGATTTCAACCCCCAACAATTTGACTAGTAGTAAAATTCTTAACCATTTGCACCACCTGTTGTTATCATTGATGTTGTTAGTTGCCATGGAGCCAGTTCTAGTTCATAGCAACCTTTTGTGTACGAGAATAGAATACTGCCCAATCCTGGGTCATCCTCATGAAAGTTGTTATGTTTGAGCCCATTGTTGTAGCCACCATGTTAGCCCATGTCATTGAGGATAATCTTGTTATTTGTTCTGTTAGGCTGGGTTCTCCAGAGAAAACAAATCATTGAAATTTCTATATTTATAGAGAGAGGTTTTTATCAAGGAAAGTGCTTGTGCATTTGGAGAGGTGGGTAAGTTCCAAGACTGTGGTTAAGATGTCAGGCTGCAGGCTCTTCTTGATATTATTAGCTGCAGAGGCTGGTGAACTCAATATTGGCAGGTAAACCCAGACGTAAGACTTCTGGCTTTCAGAGGCGAATTAACCCGAGGTCAGCAGTTAAGATGCAGGCTGCTGACAACTCCCAGGACTGGCAGGCATGACAGCCCACTCGGTCAAATTCAAAGAACTAGAGGTCAGATAACAAACCAGATACAAAATCCAGACCCACAAAAAGCAAACAAGTTTTCCACAGAGTCTACATATTTTGAAAGCGGACCGCATTGCCGTGAAACTGACTTTCAATTGATTGGCTGCTCATACCAGGTTTCATCTTGGAGATGAGTGTATTAGTTTAGACTTCGTCATGGAGGATTTCTATTAGGGCTTAACTGTCAAATCACTAAGAATGTTGACCGAGCCAAACTGACACAAATCCTTAACTATCACACGGACCCACGACCAAGCATGAAGTCCTTTCAAGTGACTGGTCCTTCCGGTGATATGTCCAAAGTACATGAGATGAAGTTTCACCATCCTCTCTCTTCTAAGGATCTTCTGGTTTCCAAACATTTCAGACGTGTTTGTTCTTCTGGAACATTCTATAATCTTTGCCAACATAATAATGACAATGCACCGATTCCTCTTTCGTTTTCCATGTTTGTTGTCCAGTTTTCACATCTGTCTCTTTTTCATAGTGCTGTGTCTTGAGTGATGATGTGATGCTGGACGCGATGTCACTGCTATCCCCAGTTACAGCAGTGTGATCCATGGTAGAATGAGTTCAATAGGGCTCCTGGATTTAGATAGGCAGAAGAAATGGAAGGTCACATCTGAAAAATTGACTACTTGCAAACCTTAGGAATAGCAGTGGAATTTTAGGTCTCAGGTTGTGCCTGAAGACAAGCCCCCTGAGACTGGAAGGCACTCAAAGTATGACGCGGAAGGGCAACCTCCTCAAGATAAGGATGTAGATAGATTAAGGGCGTAGGTAGATTAAGGATGTAGGTAGATTAAGGATGTAGGTAGATTAAGGATGTAGGTAGATTAAGAATGTAGAAAAATTTAACAATGTAGATAGATTAAGGATGTAGATAGATTAAGGATGTAG
>NW_022111369.1:22047473-22049166 GCF_000313985.2 Echinops telfairi | reverse complement strand
TAAGGATGTAGCTAGATTAAGGATGTAGCTAGATTAAGGATGTAGGTAGATTAAGGATGTAGATTGATTAAGGATGTAGGTAGATTAAGGATGTAGATAGATTAAGGATGTAGATAGATTAAGGATGTAGGTAGATTAAGAATGTAGAAAAAATTTAAAATGTAGATAAAGGATTTAGATAGATTAAGGGTGTAGATAAATTAGATTAAGGATGTAGATAGATTAAGGGTGTAGATAAATTAGATTAAGGATGTAGATAGATTAAGGATGTAGATAGATTAAGGATGTAGGTAGATTAAGGATGTAGGTAGATTAAGGATGTAGGTAGAATAAGGATATAGATAAAGGATGTAGGTAGATTAGATTTAGGATGTAGATAGATTAAGGATGTAGGTAGATTAAGGATGTAGGTAGATTAAGGATGTAGATAGATTAAGGATATAGGTAGATTAAGGATGTAGGTAGATTAAGGATGTAGATAGATTAAGAATGTAGAAAAATTTAAAAATGTAGATAGATTAAAGCTTTCAGGATAGATGACTAGCTGATGGAACCTGACTCCAGATAAGAAAAAACAGGTTATAAACTTCCTTTGCTGATGGAACCTGACTCCAGATAAGAAAAAACAGGTTATAAATATTCATTAATCATTGGAACATGGAATGTGCCAAGTCTGAATCTAGGAAAATTAGAAGTTCTTTAAAAATGAAATGATGTGCACAAAAATTTATATTTTATTTATTAGTTAGGTGATGTGGAATGGTAATAACCATTTTGAATCAGGCAATTGTCTAGTTTACTCTGCTAGGAATGACAAATCAAAGAGCAATGGACTCATATCCCCTGTCACTTGGACCACCTAGGGGCTCCTAAACCTTTTAAGGAATAATAAAGAAGAACTAAGGAGTTCTGGTGCCACTGTCAGGTAAGTCTTTAACTGCCAACCACGAGGTTGGATGGTTCGAACCCATCAGCCACTTTGTAGAAGAAATTTGAGGCCAACTGCTCCCATAAATATTTACAGCTTTGGAAATTGTAGATGGGGGTACTATGAATAGTAATCAGCTCGATGTGGCTGTTCAATTATTTATTTTTGTGGCAGTATGGTGTGGCGGTTACATAAATCGATTGTCAACTTGAGTGAAGGGGTGGAGTCTCGCCTGTCAATCAGGTCATAGCCAATGAGGCCTCTCTGTGGGCATAGCCTTATGCTGAATATTCTGGGAATTCCTGTCTTCCTCCCTGGAGGTGGGGCATGCTCTCTCTGTTTGACACTCTTGATGACAATCCACATGGAGCTACACTGACAGAGCCAGAGCCCTGGAGCTGGAGGAGCCACGTGGAGACCGATGTCAGCACTGAGATGCTTCCACCACCACTAGATCCACAAGGCTTTCCATACTCTGTCCTGTGATCATCCTGCATTTGGTGTCACTGCATGTGTTACATGAGTCTGAAGAGGAATTTATAGACTGGTATCAAACATATGGGCTAATATCAGACTATGTACTTCATTTGGACTGGACTGGGATGTTTTCTCAATATATAATTGCTCTTGGATATAAAGTCTCTCATACATATTATCAGTGCCTATGAATTTGCTTCTCTAGTCAGCTTGGACTAACACATATGGTTTAATGAAGAACTGGAGAAAAATAATAATAATTTATAAATTATCCAGGGTTCATGAGGG
>NW_022111369.1:22045507-22047373 GCF_000313985.2 Echinops telfairi | reverse complement strand
ACTTGCCACAATGGATGCATGCATGGATTGTGATAAGAGTTGTAGTACTGGAGAATGTAATAAAATAGAACTTGAAGTGTTCCAATTTTATTCATCCATCAAGTAAAATAATACCCACCATCTGTATAAGTGTTTTCTTTATACTATTTGACAAGTCATCAGAAAAACATCAGTCACTAGACGAGGACTTCTTGTTTGGTTAAGCTGGGGGCCAATAGAAACCAGGGAACCATCTATGAGCTGTATTGACACAATAGTCAAAACCACAAACTCAGACACACTGATCATTATAATGGGGCACAGGACCGGTCAACATTTCGTTCTTTCACACACACACACATGAGAGTATCCAGTCAGAGCTGATTCAATGACAGTTAACCATAGCTGTAACCCGTCAGGCACAGTTCTAAGTACTTTGTGATATTTATTTTATAGATAAGGTAAAAGAAGCACCGCGATATTGCCTGCTTTGTCTAGGGTCACACATGTAGGGCAGTGGATCCAGGACTCAAAAGTGCTTCCAGAGGAGTGTCGTGCTGGGAGGAGACAAAGCAGGCTGTACGTACTGTTGAGCAAGTTGTAACATATGAAGAGTTGACATAGTTACCACTTGCCCTATCAATTCAGAGTCAAGTCCAAACTCCTACTGCTTAACTCCTAAGACTCAGAGGATCTGACATCTATCTTTCTGTTGTAAACCATGCAGGGATTTATGCACAATTTTGAGGGCAGAAATGGATCAGAGTACTCAATTAAAGGACTAAGCATCTCAGTATTAAGCGATCACATATGTTAGGGGAGAGACTAGAAGATGAGAAAAAATATAAATCACATTATAGAAGCCCAAGTAATTGGGATCAGGATGCAATTTAGGAAGAAATGTAGAGAATAGGGAGAATTTAACTTAAACTTTAGGAATGACATGCAGATGAAAATTTGGGAAAAATATGAAAGAAAGCAGAAAGGATACGGGGAAAAAAGCACCACCTTGAAAGTAGTTTTTCTGTTTGAGAAGCAGATTGAATGGAAGTGTAATGAGTAATATTAAGAAGGAGAAATGGTTTAAGATGGAGACGATTTAGTTTTTATAATATTGAGCTTAGGGAAAATTTAACTCATCCACGAAATACAGCTCTCTGAATAACTTTTAATACCACCGTTAAGCATTTCCAAACACAAATTCTAATGACTTACTTGTTGACAAAATATTTGAAGTAAAAATGCTGAGAGTGTACAAGAAAGAGACACTGAGATCATTTGATGTGGGAAATAAAAGGCTCAGGAGTAACATAACAATTAAACTATACAAGTTTGTGCGTGCGCATATATTCATGTGTACATAGGAGGCTACCTCAGAAAGTATTGCAACAAAATCATAGGAACATTTATTAAACAAAAATGACAAAAGATGAAGCAATCGGTGCTTGCCAATAGGCCTCCATGAGGTCTGCACACGTCCAGTGGCCGTGTCTCCACCTCCTTCGCCCTCCCCCCGAAGAAGGATTTGGTCTTCACTTTGCTCTACTTAACAATGACAGTGTGGGCATCCTCCGGCGACTCAAACCATGCTCCTTTTCAATGTTTCTCTTTTGAGTTTTGATGGAAAAAGGAAGTCTGAAGGTGCAAGACCAGGGCTGTAGAATAGATGGGATACGTTTTCTCAATAAAATTCTCCCATGACAGATGTGAATACCTTCAAAGAATGGGCAGGTGGTTGTTACAGTGGGAACAAAATTCCTTGGGGCGACTTTCCTGGCCTTTTCTCACTGATTCCATTCTCAATCTTCAGGAAACGGCTTACTAGTAAGTCCCTACAGTCATCCTGTGTCCTTCAAGAATATAATAATAATTTATAAATTATCAAGG
>NW_022111369.1:22036762-22044864 GCF_000313985.2 Echinops telfairi | reverse complement strand
GCAACCATGTGAGATCAAGCTTGCAGCATTTACAAAAGAACTGAGTTCCAGCAGGTTAGAGACCACTAAGGAATGAAGGCAGAAACAGGGAGGTCGTGGATGGATGATGCTGCATTGAAAGGATGACAAGGAAGGAGAGGAAATGGAATGGACACGAATCATTTCATTTAAAACTCCTAGTCTGCTTTGCAAACCTTCCCTCAATTCACAATAAAAGGTTAAAAAAAGAGGATTAAAAGTGGCATAAATGGTAATGTCTTTTTCCAGGAGTTTTTTGAAGCTCTGTGCGTGTTTGCATGGGAGCAAACACTGATCAATTATGGGCTCATCTTCAAAGAAAGTATAACAGGAGTTACTTGAGATGTCTCGTTGCTGTGAGCTGTTGAATCAGTTCTGAGGTACAATAGGAGGAACCACTTATCTTTCAGAGATGAGAGAGATTAAATATTAGATTTAGACATTGAGATGTCTTCATTAATGTTCTCTATTTCTACCTCTCTGAGGAGCCCTGGTGGCGTAGTAGTTATGCGTTGGGCTATGATCCACAAGGTGTGCAGTTCTAAACCACCAGTCCTCCAAGGGAGAAACACAGGGCTTTCTACTCCCGTGTACAATTACAGTTTAGGAAACTCACAGGGCAGTTCTACCCTGTGCTATGGGGTCAACTTTGAGTTCTGTATCAACTCAATGGTAGTGAGTCTGGTGGAGTTATTTTGTTATTTTCTTTTACCTCTCTTGGTTCTAATATCCACTGCCATGGTTGCATATTACTCACAGACAAAATTCACCATTAATGGGTTTATTAAGGAAGGCAACGCGTTGTAATGCCAGTGAGGAAGGCTCAGTGTTGTGTTGTTTATCAGTACATGTTGCAAGGTTCTTTCGGGTCTGCTAATAAATGCCCAAAGGGGCATACCACTCCACAGTATTCCTCAACATGAAGACATTCAGCTCAGCAAACCCAACTCCCTGATTTAAGTGCCCATAGTCCCCCTTCTCCAGTAAACCTCAGCCCAAAGGCACTCTACTTCTATGGGTCAGCAAGACAAACTTCCCCCATTAAGTACTCAGAGGCACCTCATTTCACAAGGTAGCCTCCTGCACAAAGCTCTCATTCATACTTGCTCCATGATTTAGGAAGACCATCCCGCTGTTCCATGCTCTGGCTCCTGGTTCCATTGCTGCTCTTCTGCTATGATAGCTCTCTTCTGGATCCAGTAGGCTAACGGTACAGGCATTTCAGGTCCAGAGGAAGCACTCCCCTCCTGAGTCTTGCTGGTAATGAGCTCCCTCCTCCTGCTTCTCAAAGGGCTCATTTTATACCCAGCAGGATGGCACTCCAGGGAATCTTGTTCGCCATTACTCACAGATGAAGCCTACTAGTGTTTTCCCTCACCTCCTTATCAGCCCCATGCAGGGAAAGGTTGTCTGGTGGGAGTTAGAGACTTTGGCTGGAAGAGGTCCATTAAGAAATTCACTGCCCCTGCAGACATAATGAAAGATATCCTCTCTCTGCTATATAAATAAAACTAGAGTTTGTATCTGATCTGACTTTTTAATAAACTTAAGTAGGAGGAATCTGTCATATTCTTTTTGTTAACGTTTGCAGCCCTGGTTTCACTGGCTACTGAGGTTAACACAACTGCAGTTGCTCATGTCCCCAGCACAAGATAACTGCTCCACAGGCTTGAGTTGGGAGGTTTCTTCAATCAGTGCAAATGAAATAGCAAAGCCTTTGCATTTGGGGAAGAGCCAGACTGCTAGAGGAGCACTGGCTTGTGATGATTAGAGCTCTGCTGCTAACCAGAAGGCCTATGGTTCAAACCCACCAGGTGCTCCACCAGGAAAAAAGATGTGGAAGTCTATTTCAGATTGTTTTTTTATGATGGTTAAGTGCCATCACCTCAGTTCAAGCCCATAGCAAGCAACCCTCTGTACAGCAGAATGAAGCACTGCCAGGTCCTGGCGCAGCCTCACCATTATTGTGATGTTTGAGCCCACTGTGGCAGCCTCTGTGTCAATCCGTCTTGGCTGGGTTTGCTTCTTTTTTCTCTGTGTCGTTCTACCATGATGTCCTTTTCCAGGGACTAGTCACTCCTGATCACATGTCCAAAATATACAAGATCAATAAAGATCATAACCTTGGAAAGCCTAGGTGGCAGTTCTACTCTAGAACCACTATGTGATGGACTGGGTTCTACATGACCATGTGTTGTGTTTTGTGCTTAAACCCTCCTGTCTCTAGACCATAGAGGTTTTTACTGTAGAGGGTAAAAAAGTGGCAACACGACTAACTCTCGGAATCTCCAATTCAGAAAGCCACATGAAGCTCAGTTACTACTCCTCATTTGAGAATTGTTTTTAAAAGTCATAAAATCCACATTTTATTGCCTTATTGTTATTATTATTTTCTGTACCAGGCACTCCTCAAATATTTACCATAAAGTCTCACCTTTATGTTCCATGGTTGCCATGAAACAGATCTATTGAAAATTAGGCTCTTGGGTTTCATATTTTGGATGGCAGGCAGCTTGGAATTAATTTGGGGTTGAATTTTATTTAGTTTCCTACAGGGATGTTTAGCTTGTCTCTTGGCTATAGAATTGGATCTCTTTGATAGCTGTGTTTCATGTACATGATCATCAGTGGCCTGATCTTTAAAAGTGAGAGTGATGGTTAGGTTAGTAGAGAATTTCTTGAGAATATTAGTAGTCAACACATACTAAGAGCCAAAATAAACTCTTTAAAACACTCAGCTTTCTGATACACTTTACTATGTGCTCTTTCTCCTAAGATCCTAATCCTAAGAGACTTGGATATTGCCAGTGATCTGAAACTTATTATTGCCGGAACCAGTTTGAATTGCATAATTGACTGACATTAAGACATTTCCTTATTAGATGATTATCATATATCTTAAGATATATGAATATCTAATACTACATGATTTTAAAAGCTAAACATGATTACATTTACATTCTACTTATATTCACCCTTTGTATAGATATTGATCAGGTTATAGAATAAAACCTATAACAGATATATTACTTTGATAAAGAGAAGAATTTTCTGTCAGTATGCTATTGCATAGCCAGTAGAGCAGAAACTGCAAGAGGCAATAACATTTGTTGGCTTGTTTTGATTAAAATATGCAGTTTAAATAAAAAATTGGAAATCATGTATGGAATAAAAAACCTTTACGTATGTCTAGAGCGATAGCTTGACAGGTAGGTAGACAGGTAGATAGATATAGATAAATATACAGATACTCATTCCTGAAGAACAAATGTTTAAGCAATGTCTGACTGCTACAGAGACATTCATGACCTCCAGTCCCAGAAAGTCTATTATACTAAAACTTTGAGGTTCATAAGATGGCTCATAATAACAAACAGGTGCTGCATTTTGATATACAGCAAAGCATTATCCTCACTGTATTATTATGCTAAAGCTATTTTAGTCTAACAGGAAGTATTTTCTTTTAATGTTTTTTATGTAGAATGTACAGTATTTACTATATACCTAGACATATATTTGACTAATATTTGATGCTAGGTATGAAACTTGTCAAACTGTTCCAACTTACATACAAATTCAACTTAAAGAGATAAACAGGAATTGTCATAATCTGGGGACTGCCAACATATAATATGGTCTTGACACAGTATCCAGATTATATAACATCCTTATTCACAGAAGATATAGTGGATGACAATTGATACATTATATATATACTATATGTATATATTTATACACACATATACTCATATACATACTTCTATTTTGATGGTCTCAATATATTTCAAATGATTGAAATAATGATTCTATAACAACATCTTTATTATTCAATCATAATTATTGTGCTATTTTTTAAATGTTTAATAAATAACTTCCCTGCTAAGGGCTCAGTTTCTAAAGTCCATGTTCTTGGTTTTACATTATTTTATTTTTAATGTCTCTGAGAACAAGAAAAGTGTGCTACCCAAGTCTGGCTTCGAAATCTAGTATGAAATCTCTCTAGGACAATCCAGTCTGTGTCAAACAATAGTGCATCATTGACTCCCTCCCTGTCATCGCGGCCATCCCACTCAGAAGGACAAAAAATAAAACCTGGTCATGAGGAACCAACATTTGAACATACCTGGTCTCTTTAGATACCTCATAGTAACTACTGTGTGACATTTCACTGAGCCTTTTGGTAGTATTGGTAGCAGAAGAGAAAACAGAATTCCTTAAAGTGATACACTTGTTTTGATATTTTCAAATTACTGCTTGAATCTCTATCCTTTCTTTTCAGCATTGCTTTGACATCAGAGGCCGATGTCACACATATACATATTTACTCTACTAATTTAATGTTATTTTGGTAAAAGCTGCCCATCAAACCCACTGTTTGAACTACATGATCTCCAGAGTTGTCGGTTACTGCGCATCTGCCCCAAAGCAGCCCCTTTAGTACAATGATCATGCATTATTGGCACTGAAAACATTAATGCGATATACTAAGAAACTGCGTGCTAGGGATTTTATGGGAAAATCTGGTAAAAAACACTTGTTTTTTTCTTGCTCCTTCCCTCCTTCTTAAGCCTAAGTTATACATCTGGAAACCAGCCCAAGTAAACACAGTTCCTAATCATCTTTCCTCCCGAGAAAATACTGACAAACTATACAGAGGAATTTCCAACTTCAACTCCAGTCTTAAGGACATAAGATCCCAGACTTCCAAGATTCCCTACGTTGTGCTTCTTTCGTATCTGATTGATGGCACCGGAGTTGCCGTCTTCTTCCTTGCTTCTAAAGACTTTTTAATGATGATTGTTTGAATATTTTGAAAACCTGGTTACTTTTAGTGTCATTCTGAGGTCCTTTTTTCCTCGAATGTCTTATAGAATTAGAAAATATCTTGTAATATCCTCTTAGGGATTTTTCAAAGTCTATATCTATGTTCCTGTTTTCTTTATATTTTGGCTCCCAAACCTTCTCAACTAGAACAGTAGGTAACAGCATGATAAAGAGAGAAAAGGTTGCTGTTGTCAACAACTTTGTCTTGCTTGGATCCACAATCAATGCTCATGGAAGCAGCAGTGAAGAGATCAGAGGACGCATTTCATTGGCTAAATCTGCTACATAAGACCTTTTTGGTGTGTTGGAAAGCACAGTTGATACTTTGAGGAATAAGGTGCACCTGGTCCAAGCGATGACGATTTCAATTGCATGTGAATGTTGGAGACTGAATAAGGAAGACTAAAGAAGAATTGATGCATTAAATGATGGTGCTGGAGAAGAATATTGAAAGTACCATAGAGTACCAAAAGAACAAATAAAAACAAATCCATCTTGGAAGTACAAACAGAATGTTCTTTAGAGGCAAGAATGGTGAGACTTTGTCTCATGTACTTTGGACAGGTTACCTGGGAAGCAAAGTGGCTGGAGAAGAACATCATGCATGGTAAAGTAGCAAGGCAGCCCCAAAGAGAAGACCTTCAACAAGATAGATTGACACAGTGCTTGCATCAATGGGCTCAAATGTGAGAACAATTGTGAGCATGGCCCAGGGCAGGCCGTATTCCATTCTGGTGTACATAGCGCCACTGGTTAGGAAGCACTCCATGGTACCTAACAACATGTCCTGTCTCCTGAGCCACATACAGTCTGGAGTTTAGCTGTGAAATTAAAAATAGTTGTGGGCCAATTGATCACAACTGCAACTCATGGTGGATAAGGTTGTTGGGGTTGTGGATTTTTGAACACAGAAGTCTAATCTCTCTTTCAGGGCATTCTTGGGTACTTCACACCTCCGATCTTTAGTTAGTAGTAGAATGTTTAAGCATTTATGTTGACCATCAGCTCATATTAAGCATTTATGTTAACATGAGCTCATACAGCTCATGTGATCATAATACTTAAGGCAGAGGTTCTCAACCTGTGGGTCGTGACCCCTTTGGGGGTGGAATTACCCTTTCACAGGGGTTGCCTAATACATCCTGCATATCAGATATTTGCATTACAATTCATAACAGTAGCAAAATTACAGTTATGAAGTAGCAATGAAAATAATTTTATGGTTGGGGGTCACCACAACATGAGGAACTGTATTGAAGGGTTGTGGCATTAGGAAGGTTGAGAACCACTGACTTCAGTTTTACTATCCATATATAAGCATCAGACAAAGCAGGTCAAAATCATATTTAGCTTTTATACAAAATTAGGCTAACTTGGCCAAGTAAGTCATAAAGGTATCTGAATTATGGAGGTATTTTTAAGTGAAGCGTGCACTTAACCTCAGTTGTTCAGAGTCATTCACAAGACAAAATTGAAATCATATTAAGAATTTCTGGGAAAAAAGATGTGTTCCGAGTTGGAACATAAAATAACTATCATCCAGAAAATTTCACATGAAACAATTTCCGTTAAGCTCTTTAATGTCATCTACCTCTACAAAATGGAATTGCCTCCTACTTAATCCCACTCCACATTTACATTGCAGTATCATAGACTCCTTACAAGGAACTCTGACTCAGTAGTCTTGCAAATAATTTGCTTCCCTCCTCTCCTTTTTGGGTAGATGTTCAGACTCCATTGTGTGTAACTGAATGCACCAGTGCAGGCATACAACTCTTTAATTTCTCATGGATTATGAAGCCACACACAGCCCTGGCCCTGGTTTTCATGGTTTTACATCAGGCGCAGCCTGCTCGTGTGCTCACCGCAGAAGGCTGACTCCACTGGGGACCATCTAGTAAGAAACTGAGTTAAGAAATGCGGTTCCCCAGCTTTCATCTGTATCTATCTATCTATAAATAGATATAGATGCATATACAACCTTAGGAATAGAATTATTATGAAAATACTTTTAGTAATAGAATTATTATGAAAATACTTTATGCTTGGCATTCTTTTAAAAAGGAAAATAGAACTTTGTTTACCTTTTCTTTCAGAGAAAGTGACAGTGTGTTCAGGAAAAAACTTGAAAAGCACACACATTTCACTGATAACTCATGGAGGACATATTACGTTTTATTATATTTGCCTTTTAATCTGCAGTTGATATCCAACCCCAGTGAGCCACCACAGCATGCTCTTGCTGTGAACAGTCTTCTTCCATGGAACTAAAATCCAAATGATTACTAAAAACAATACCTTGAAAAACATGTAGGGAAAACGTTTACTGGCCCACAAAAAGAAATATCTCCACTAATAAAGGGGAAATATATAAAAAATTCCCCTTATGTATACATATGTTACAGGCACATATGTTTAGAAGAATTATAAGTGTATCTATACATATATGTGTATAGATATACATATACATATAACATAATTATCCTATTTGCTATATGTGTATGTATTATGTTTTATACATATACATATATATTACATGTATGTGCATATGTATACGTAGATGAGGTTATATGTATATATGTATGCACACAATTATATGTATACACATATATTTTGTTGCATGCATATATGTATATGTATATGTATGCATGTGTTGTCATATATATGTACAGATGTACATATACCTACAACATAATTCTGCTAAGAAGAGGGAATGATATCTGATAGGGAAATAATAGTATAAATTGTATCAAAGCATGTGTATTAGCTGCCTTTAGTTTAATTATTCAAAGAACAGATATTTGGCCAGAAAATGGAACAGCAAGAAATAAATATTAGTGTAATGTTCAGTTTGGTCACATAGCTTTCAGTAAAGAATATATTTGATGGGGAATAATCAAATTACTATAAAAATGAACTTCTAAATTTATATGTGATCAAATTTTCTTATATCTTATTGGAAGGTCATGTCTCACATATAATTTCTTTATTTATGTAAAAAATATTTTCCCTAAAGAAATGTTTGTGAAGCAAAATAAATTCCTATCTGTTTATTCAAGAATTTGTAACACACTTTAATTCGTAGCGCATACCAAATAAATGTGAATTAAATTAAAAATTCATTTTATTTCTGCACAAAAATTTCTTACCTTGAGGATTTTCAGTTTTTCTCTTTACTCAGCTTATCAATTCTATATTGTATTAGACAGGGTTCTCTAGAGAAACAAAACCAGAATGCTAATAATTTTATATATATTTAT
>NW_022111369.1:22031458-22036323 GCF_000313985.2 Echinops telfairi | reverse complement strand
CCCTTCAGTTAATCCCACCTGTATTTATCGGCCAGGTTGGTACAATAAACTAACTACCTCATATATCTTCTCTAATTTAATTATAATAATATTAAACAAATTTAGTTAGTAATATTTAAGTTAGCAATTGAATCTTTAACCCCTGCAGCACTAGGGCTGTCATATATCACTTAATGAACCATAAGGTCACCTTTTGACTTTGAATTATTCATCTTAGGTAGTCATTTAATGCCATTCAATTGATGCTGACTCATAGCCACACTGTAGAACAAAGTGGAACTACCAGCTGTGAGTTGCTGAGACTGTCACTGCTTAGAGGAGTAGAAAGCCCTTTCTCCTGCAGATCAGCTGGTAGTCTCTGCGAACCTTGCAGATCGCTGCCCAACGTGTAACCACTACAGGGTTCTGGAGAATACTGAAAACACCATGGACTGCTAAAAGACAAACCAATCTGTCTTGGGAGAAGTATGGCCAGAGAGCTCCTCAGAGCCAAGGATAGCAAAACTTCATCTTACATACTTTGGACATGTTGTTAGGAGAGACATGTCCTTGGAGAAGGTGATCATGTGTGGTACAGTACAGGGGAAGGGAAAAAGAGGAAGACCCTCAAGGAGATGGCTTGACAGCTTGGCTGCAACATTGGGCTCAAGCACAAGAACAATTGTGAGGATGGCGTGGTACCCGGCAATGTTTCTCTCTATTGTGCATGAGGTTCCAACTATGTGTTGGAACCAAGTCAATGGTTTCAACCACAAAAACAGATAATCATTATATTTGATTATTTTTAGCTACTCTCATGTATGATCAAATTGGATAAATGCTTCTGATCACATTTGGCAGTTCCAAAGATATCTTCTAGTCTTGAATTGTTCTAAAGAACATCATTGCCTTATCGGCATGCCTTGAGTTGGCATCAGTTAATATGGCCTTTGTAGTCCTAATTCCTTATCAGATGTATTATAATTCTGAACTCTAAGCCTGTGCCTGTAATCCCATGTGGGACAGGGGTCTTTACTATATTAATGGACAAGATTAGGGTGACATCACGACTTGGTTTTAATAGAGTGTATGAACCAAGCCATTTCCTTTTTTCCTTTTAGAACACAGTTGACACTACCTTAGTAAAAGATGTGAACCAATTCACAGGCTTTGTTTCTTTGGGGGTATCGTTAGACTATATCATAGTAGAGGGTATGAATTAAGTCAACCCATTTTTTCCTTGGGGGCAGCTGTAAGACTACTTTATTAGAGGTTATGACTTGAGATCCATCACTTGTCTGTCAGTTTGTTGTATTATGCTAGCGTGTGTATTTCTGGGATGCTGGAAGCTATGCCACTGGTGTTTCAAAAGCCAGCAGGGTCACCCAAAGTGAACAGGTTTCAGGGGAGCTTCCCGACTGAGAACAGACAATGAAGAAAGACTCAGCTTCCCACATCCTGAAAGCCAAAACAAAGGAAAGAGAACATTGCTGGAGATAGTGCTGGCCGATGGGTGCCTCAAGTCTGGGGAGCCTAGAAAGGTGACTGAAGAGGAGCTGATTTCTTGGAGGGGAGGTGACCATGGTGACATGAGTCAGATAAACCCTCTGAGAGTGGATCCTTCGGGGTCTTCATTTACTGATGGGATGTAACAAGATAAAGAGAAACAGCTGAAAATCTCTTCTAATGACTGGAACATGGAGTGTGCAAAGTATGAATTTAGGAAAATAGGATGGGGTCAAAATGAAACGGAATGCATAAAGATTGATATCCTAGGCATTGGTGAGCTGAAATGGACTGTTATTGACCATTTTGAACCAGAAAATCATATGATTTAGTATAATGGGAATGACATAATCAAGAAAAATTACACAGCATTCCTTGTCAAAAAAGCACATTGCAGTCAATCCTGAAGTACAATGCTGCTGTGAGTGGATTATACCTATCCGCCTTCAAGGAAATCCAAGCAATATGACTTTGATTCAAATTTATGCAGCAATCACAGTAACTGGTGAGGAAGAAATTAATGAATTCTGTCAATGACTTCAGTCAGAAGTTGATCAAACATTCAATCAAGATGTGTTGATATTTACTGGTGATTGGAATTCAAAAGTTTAAACAAAGAGGTAGGAACAGACATTGGAAAACATGGGCATGGTGACAGAAAGGAAATGAGATCACATGAGAAATTTTTGCAAAATTTTGAACTACACATAAGGTGACTATCCATGTGGACTTCTCCAGATGAAATACAAATCAAATTGACTACAGCTGTGGGAAGAGATGCCGGAGAAACTCAATATGCGCAGCTGAAAGCAGATCGGGTGGACTGTGGGAAGGCCATCAATTGCTCATATGTAAGTTCAGAAGAAAGCTAAAGAAATCAAAACAAGGGTATAAGAGCCAAAACACAATCTTGATTCTATTCCGTATGAATTTCAAGAACATCTCAATAACAGATTTGACACGTTGAACACTGATGACAGAAGACCGGATGAGGTGTGGGAGGACATCAAGAACATCATTCATAAAGAAAACTAATGGTCATTAAAAAGACAGGAAAGAAAGAAAAGACCAACATGGATGTGAGGAGAGACTAAAAATGCTCTTAATATTACAGTGGGAAAGTAAATGGAAGAATGATGAAATCAAAGAGCTGACTAGAAAATTCAAAGGGCAGCTCAAAGAGATGAAGGCAAATATTACAATGAAATGTGAAAAGATTCAGAATTAGAAAACCAAAAGGGAAGAACAAGCTCAGCGTATTTGAAACTGAAGTAATTCATGAAAAAAAAAATCAAGCCTCAAGTTGCAATCTTGAAAGATTGTATGGGCAAAATATTGAAAGATGTAGAAACCACCAAAAGAAGATGAAAAGAATACACAGAGCCACTGGACCCAAAAAACCCAAGAAACAAGAAACTAGTGGACATTTTACATCTGAGCAAGAATCAATGGTGCAGAAGGAAGAAATTCAAGTGGCACTGAAAGCATTAGCAAGAAACAAGACTCCAAGAAATGACGGCACTGAAATATTTCAACAAGCCAATGAAGCACTAGAAGCAGTTATTCATCTATGCCAGGACATTTGGAAGACAGCTACTTGTCTAACCAAATAGAAGAAATCCTTATTTGTACCCATTCCAAAGAAGTTGAGGTTTGTTAGAATTTTTCTTGCTTTCCTCCACAATCAACGCTCATGGAAGCAGCAGCAACAGAGCAAAAGATGAGTTGCATTAGGTAAATCTGCTGCACTTGACCTCTTTAGAATATTGAAAATCAAGGATGCTATTTTGAGGAATAAGGTGCTTCTGTCCCATGCCATGGTATTTTCAATTGTCTCATATACATGTGATAGTTGGACATTGAATTAGGAAAACTAAAGAAGAATAGATACATTTGAATTGTTGTGCTGGACAAGCATATTGGCATTTCTATGGACTGCTAAAAGGACAAAGTGATCTGTGTTGGAAGAAGTACAGACAGAGAGCTCCTTAGAGGCAAGGATGGAGAGACTTCATCGTACATACTCTGACCATGTTGTCAGGAGAGACCAGTCCTTGGAGAAGAACACCATGTTGGGTCAAAAAGAGAGGCGGTGAAAGAGAGGAAAGCCCTTAACAGGTTAGATGAACACAGGGGCATTAACAATGGGCTTAAAGCTTAGGAACAATTGTGAGAATGGTGCTGGGCCAGACCTTAGATAATTTGGTTGTACATAAGGTCACTGTAAGTCAGAATTGACTCGACGGCACTTAACAACAACAACTAAGTAGAGATTGATCACTTTCCTAATTCTTCTGGGTTTAAATTAGCCATTTTAAAAGTAGAAGGAGAGAGAATCCCATAGCCATCAAGCCAGAAGAGCCACCAAGAAAGCATGCATGAGATCCCTGTCTTAAGTGACAGAGACAGAAGTGATTCTGAGGTCATAGCACTGACACCATAAGACAGAGCAGAGGAGTCCCACGAAGACCATGAACCAGAGTGGTGTCAAGCCCAGTGTCGTAGGGCAGGAGGTTGTCTTGCAGAGTGAGGTGATCGTTGGATATTTATCTCTGCTGAAGGACTTTGTAGCACTTGCCAAGCAGGGCAGAGGCCAAGGAGCTAAAAGGTTAAGGACCAGAAGTTAAGGGCCAGAGAGAGATGTGCCTGCTGGCATTGCTGAGAAGAGGCACCGAGGACAAAAGGATTGTATCCTTAATGTATTTTGAGTCTTATCTATGAGTTTGCTGTGACCATTGCAATGAATGATCAAACCCAACAGAGGAGGACTATGGGGGTGGGGGGGATGGCCAATGTCAGAACAGAATGAAGAAGGGTGGCGTTGGAGTCTCCTTCCCAGACTTGTAGCGAGAGGAGGTCAGATGTGGCTTCCTGCCATTTACTGAATAGTAAAGAAAGAAAATCAAATTTTCCTCCTCAATTTGCCAAGTGTGTGAATATGATTTTCTCTAATTTCTAGCACACACTCAGATTTGTATGTGCTGCTTCTGAATCATGAGTTTGATCTGATTCTTATTTTTATTCTTATTGTTTTGATTAGTACTTTAATTATCATAGTTTTGTTTAGTAATGATCTCATTCCACAAGTACTTCGATATGTCCGATTTCCACTAACCTGTTCAAGGTGAGAAATAGGTAAGAATCTGTAAAATCGTTTTAAATAAACCCCCAACTACTCCCATCAAGTTGATTCTGACTCACAGTGATTTTACCTAAGGTTTTTGAAACTGTAAATCTCTGTAGGAGTAGTCTCCTTTTCTAGCTGTCTCTGGGGGGTTTTCTTTCTTTTTTTTTTTAACATTTTATTAGGGGTTCATACAACTGTTATCCCAATCCATACACACATCAATTGTGTAAAGCGCATTTGTACATCATTTCTC
>NW_022111369.1:22028487-22029924 GCF_000313985.2 Echinops telfairi | reverse complement strand
CCCAAATACTAAGTCTCTGGGGGGTTTTCGAGTAGGTCCACTGGGAGACGTCTAGAAAGTATGATGGAGAAGGCATAGGCTTTTTGTTTTGTTTTGACTTCTTGTTCCTATCAGGGCCTCTTTGGCAGTGGTTCTTGACCCTGGCAGGGCCGTTGGTTCCAGCTTCCTCTACGTGCCTTTGTGTGGCCACACAGAGCAGGAATATCCGGCGTGGCTTCCTTTAAGTGACAGGAATGCGTGTTCTCAGTGTTCATGAGGCTAGAAGTCTGAAGTCAAAGTGTGACTGTAGTGAAAGGTCAGCGTCTATGGCAGCTTCTAGGAACTGGCAATTCTTGGGGCTCCTGGGCCTACAGACTTCTCTGGCTTCCCTGTTACCACAGGCAAGAGTCGGACACGCGGTCATGCCCCACCCTTCTTTACCCTGGTCTGCCACCAATTGTTCCTCCTCCAGTCCTCTACGTCTATTGTGGGTTCTAGAATTCATTTCAATGGCCACACAAAACTTACGGACAGTACTCATGACCATGACAGTTTATTAGGGGAGTTCACAGGTTGCCACAAGTCAGACTTAGAAAGCATTCAGGATACAGCCATCAGTTCACAGCAACACAGTGACCCCGTATGGGATCCTTACATTTTGCAGGAGCAGACAGCTTCATCCATCTTCTGTGGAGCTGCTGATGGGTTGGAAGCATGGACCTTGTGGTTAGCAGCCTAATACTTTCTCCACAGGGCCACTTGGGCTCATTAAGTTAAGTCTAGACCTTGTGGATCCATACTGAAGAGTAACTGAAATCATCTAGTGCTGCAAAATGATCCCTAGCAATCAGGTACCACTTTCGTAAATACCACCCAAGTCGAAGGAAGAGTGCTTCCAGATGCAGAGTGCTTGAATGATTTGCAACACAAAGCAAAACAGTTCAACAACACTTATCAGGACTGATGCTTTGTGATGGGACCATTTATTTTTTCATGTCATTTGAAAGAAAAGATAAGGCAAGAAAATTACTTTGTCAAGTTTTCTTATTTGAGAACTCTTTCTCCATCATCAGTGCAACTGACATTCATGATGTTCATACAAAGTGACTTTTGCAGTGAGACCACTAGGGGGCTCTGCTGGGGCTGCAGACCATACCGCAGAGGGGTGACAGCCAAATGATTTACTACAAAACACCTGTGCAATATTGTAGCAGAAATTTATTATTTTATGTAACATATCCTTGTAGTTAGTTATCGCAAGAAAACATTTCTCGTAAGGCCAACTTACACATATCATTATACCTACAAGACTAAAACCCTGTGCTAATTCACTTTTTTGAGCCTTTTAGTGGGCTCAATTTAGAGCCATTATCATTACACAATTACAATAATGCTTTGGATCACGTGCTTTTGTCAACATGCACAGCAAACATGTGCTATTGGTTTTGTTTTTGCTGG
>NW_022111369.1:22025895-22027141 GCF_000313985.2 Echinops telfairi | reverse complement strand
GGCTCATAGCAACACCTCCTTCACCGGTCCTTAGCAACACCTCATCCAGTAGCGAAGTCTCCCCTGGTCCTCAACCTCTCAGCAACGTGGTCCCTTGCCCTTTCCCTCCAAGGACCAGGAAGCCTGCCTGTTGCTCCGCCTCACAATTTCATTGTCTCGGGCCAGATGAGTATAAGGTATCCCACCATCTTGGCGCTGCTCCTCTGAGCTCTGTGTCTCAGTCTCTGGCATTTTTCTCAGTTTCCACCACTTCAGACAGAGAGTTTAAACATGTTCTTCCCATGGTTCTAGCTTTTTCTTCTGAGTTCAAGATGGCTCTTACACACAGAGGAATGGCTTCGGTGGAGGTGTGATTTGTCTTTTAGCAGACCACACCCCCAAAGAGACAAAGGGTATGACTTGGTTCACAGTCTTTACTAAAGTCAAGGCTTCTTAAGAACCAAACTCACTACCACGGAGTCCCTTCCTGTTCATAGGGCAGGGTAGAGCTGCCCCTGTGGAGTTTCAAGTCTGTAACTCTTAAAAGTGTCATATTTCTCCTTTGGAGCAGGCTGGTAGTTTTGAACCGCTGACCTTGTGGTTAGCTGCCCAATACCTAACCCACTATGGTACCAGAGATCTTAAAGTGTGATAGTTACCTGAACTCATGGTAGTTACATAAACTTGAGGGTATTAAGAGTGAAGGGGTGTAGTCTAGCATGTCAATCAGGTTACAGCCTGATGATGCCTCCTTGTGGGCATGGCCTTCTCATGAAGATTCTGGAACTTCCTTTTTCTCTCTGCCTTGCTCTTCCTGTTGAGAAGCCATGCAGAGACTTGCTGAGACCTGGAAGAATTCTATTTCTCTGCTTTGGCTTCCTGTCAAAGAGCCACTCTCACATAGCTGGAGGAGCCATGTGGAGATGCTTACACTGACACTGGATCCACAAGACTTTGCACCCACCGGCCTGTGATCTTCCTGCATTTTGCATGCTGCATGTGCCTGCATGAGTCTGAAGGATTTGGGGACTAGTACTTGACTTATGGGCTAATATTGGACGTATGGACTTGATCTGGACTGGGCTGGGGCGTTTTCCTGATATACAATTACTTTTTTATATAAACTCTTCTTTATACATATATGAGTGTCCCTGAATTTGTTTTTCTAGTTAACCTGGCCTAATACATAAAGTCAGTACTCAATCCCACTGTATTCTAATCCATTAGTATAGCACAAAACTCCCTTCAATATGGGATTATAGCCATA
>NW_022111369.1:22022656-22024395 GCF_000313985.2 Echinops telfairi | reverse complement strand
AATTTTTGGTAATACTGTTAAGTTCCCAAGTGTTTGAAAGTTTGATTAGTCCACGTCTGCATTTTCAGCAATATGAAATGGTTAAAAAGGACTCTGAGAAACAACAGGTAACATACTCTCTCATTATACTCTTTGTGTTAGTCTGGTTACGTTAGAGAAACAAATCCACAGAAAGTGATGTATAAGAGAGAGTTTTATATAAAGGTTAAGGCACATCAGGAAACATCCCTACCCAGTGCTGCCCAAGCCCACAAGTCTAACATTAACCCATATGTCTGACACCAATCCACAAAGTCCTCCTCTATCTCACAAAACACACACTATGATGCCGACTGCAGGAGGAAAGCTGAATCAGTAAACGTGTAAGCATCTCAGCGCTGGCAGGGGTCTCCACACGGGTGCTCCAGCACCCATGCAGCTTCTCCTCAGGGATGTCTTGCAGGAAGTGAGCCTTTCCAGCAGAAGCAGGGAACTGCTAAGGCAGCTGCACCCTGCTCCGACCATCACAAAGCAAGAGACTAGAGAACTGGAAAGGCGAGACTCACTGAGCTATTTATCCCTCCACCGTTCAATTAACCCCACATGTGTTTATCTGCCAGGGTGGCACAATAAACTAACTACCTCACTCTTAATCTACTAGAAGAAACTAAATATTCTCTCTTATGCATTGTTTTGCATGGTTTTTGCTTGTTCATATTAGAGTGTATCTCAGAGGTGTTATGTTAATGGAGGTCACACTCTTGAAGCTATAGTATATGATTTTTCTAATTTTTTGGCACATGAAACCAAGAATTGGTTAACATAAGGACAGCAAATAGAACAAGTGTTTTGGGGGAGGGGGTACAGTGGTGGTGGTAAGGCGAAAGGGAGAAGAGGACGTCAAGGAGTCCATGTAGAAAAAGATTGTTTGGAAATTAATTGTGGTAGCAATTGTACAATTCTAACTGAGGTGATTGAAATATGGAATGATATATATGTATTAACTCCCAACTACTACTAATAAAATATGATTGTAAAACACACAGGCAAACAAATTATTAAAAAGAAGATTTACAATTTTGTGACTTCAACAGAGCATTGATTGACACTGGTGGTTTGATTGAATGCATTTTGATCAGTTTAGAATATTATTGCTTGTCTTTTACCCACCCTTGTACTCTCTTCCCATACTCTAATTCTATTGAGGATAATACCTAATATACAATTAAAGATGAATGAATTTAGCCTCCAACTGACAATGTCATTTATTCAAGGAATTGAAAATTATACAGTTAGGAGAGAAATTTAGAAAGTTGTGTTAAACAAGACATATAAAATAAAAAATTTAAGGACTAGATTTTATAAGGCTAACTTTTTCATTGAAAACTATTTTTTCAACCACATAAAGGCAATAATACACATGGACCTCACCAAATGAAATACAAAGGTACTGACTGCTGCTGTGAAAAGACAATGAAGAATCTCAACGTAATCAGAGGAAGGCCATCAGTTGCTTAGATGTAATTTCAAGTTGAAGTTGAAGAAAATTTAAACAAGACCACATGAGCAAAATCACCTTAATTTTACCCCACCTGTGCTAGTCTGGGTAGACTAGAGAAACAAATTCATAGACATACATATGTGTATAAGAAAGAGGTTTATATACAAGAGCAATTGAACATTGAGAAAACATCTCAGCCCAGTCCAGAGCAAATCCATAAGTCCGATATTAGTTCATATGTCCAGTATCAGTCTATAAA
>NW_022111369.1:21993567-22019912 GCF_000313985.2 Echinops telfairi | reverse complement strand
AAAAAAAAAAAGACAGGGGAAAAAACTACCAGAGTGATGTCAGAAGAAACTCTGAGATCTGTCTTTGAATGTGGAGCAGCTAAATTGAACAGAAGAAATGATGAAATAAAAGAGTTGAATCGGTGATTGCAAAGGGCAGCTGGAGAAGACAAATGAAACATGATAACGAAGTGTACAAAGACCTGGATTACAAGGTCAAAAGGGAAGGACACACTGGGCATTCTTGAGCTGAAAGATTTGGAGAAAAACATCCAAGTCTGATATTCCAATATCGAGGGATCATATGAGCAATATCTGAAAAGGCACAAGAAGCATTTTAAAAAGACAGAAGGAATACTGATTGCGTAACACCAAGAATTGGTCAACATCAACCATTTTAGGAGAGAGCATATGAAGAACTGATGGCACATAAGGAAGAAGTTCAAGCTGGAGTGAAGTAATGAGGCTTTAGGAAATGATGGAATGCCAACTGAGATGTCTCCACAAATGGATTCAAGGTTGTCTCACAAAATTTGGAGACACCTAAAAAAATGGAAGAAATTGTATTTATGAATTTGTCAAGAATAAATGATTGGCAGTTGCATTGGGCCAGCCATGGCCCCAGCCTGGGCAGTCTCTCCACCTGGCTCTTGACAAGCCAGGTCAGTTTTCTATCAAAATTGGAAAGTATGGTGGCAAGGCTCAGTGCACTTATACTGATGGAGCAAGATGGCAGACTGTGTAACTGAAGATTGGAAAGTTGAGAGAATGTGGCTACCAGCTGGAGACCCAGAGCAGGCCGTAGACCTGTGAGCAGATTGGAGTCCCATGAGCAGGGTGGAGATTTGGAGCAAGGGCAGAGCCCTTGTCTTCTCTTGGCTGTGGATACTGAGCTAAGTCCGTTTCTGAGGACATCCTCAGTTAATGGCAGCAAGGTGATCAAACCACCCTCACTCACATCCCCTTCCAACCCCACACAGAATTATAGCCTTGAAAACACAGAAATGGGAGGGGGGCTGCGAAGCTGATACCACAGATGACTGTATAACCGTACACAACGGAATTGGATGTGAAATGAGATCGTGGATGGTGAAAGATATGGCAAAGACAGACAGACAGACAGACAGACAGACAGACAGACAGACAGATAGATAGATAGATAGATAGATACATGTTTACATGTACCTGGGGGGTTGGGTGGGGGAGGGAAGTGGATAGAGGAGAGCTGATATCAAGGAGTGCAAAAGAAAAGAAAGTGTGTTGAAACGGATTATGGTAGCAATTGTACAATACTGCTTGATATGATCAAACTATGAAATGTTATGACATCTGTTAAAGCTCCCAATAAAATGCTTTTAAAAAAGAATAAATGATTCAATAGAATTTAGAAATTATTGAGTAATATCATTAATACCACATATGGGGAACTTTTCTAAAGATAATTTAAGAATTATTGCAACAGCGTATCTACAGAGATCTGTCAGAAATTCAAGTCTGGTTCAGAGGTGGACTTGGAATGAAGATACCATTGCCCATATCAGATGAATATCACTGAAAACTGACTACTGTAAAGATGCTGACTTATGTTTTATGGTCTAGGAAAAGACATTGGACTGTATGGATCATAACAATTGTGGATAGCATAGTGAACATAACTCTGGAGCATTTAACTGTGTGTGTATGCAATACCTGTGTATAGACCAAGAGGCAGTCATTTAAACAAAGGGATAGTCTGTGAATTAAAAACAGACAAAGTGTGCATCAGAGGTATATTCTTTCATCTGAGCAACTGAACTACATGAAAAAGCAAGTGGCATCAGAATGGGAGGATGATTCATGACGAGCCAGAGGGTTGTCTGCTGAAAGTGAAGAGGACTTGAAACATTTGCTGATGAAGATCAAAGATATATGGATGACATCTCAACATAACCAAACCCACAGGCAGAGTGGATTCTGACTCACAGGAACCCTATATAAGGTTCCCGAGAATGTAAATCCTTATGGAGGCAGACAGTCTTATCTGATGAATCCAAGATCAGAAGGCGAGACAGCAGCTGATGAATCTTAAAAATCTAAGGTCAGATGCTGATGAGTCAGATGCTGGATCCAGAAGGACTTAGCTTTGTCAGATACATGTATGAAGGGAGCAATGTCAGATTTCAGACATTATGTCAGATTACATATGTGGAGGGGGTGATGTAGCCTATCACATGAGGAGTTATGAATATAATGTTCCATTTTATATTTGACTGTTTTTTATAAATTTATTATTAAATAATTTTATTATTTTATAACTTCTTTATTAAAATTGTGCTCACACATCATGAAATTAATCTATTTAATGTACACATAGTCCCCCACTAACAACAAGATTCCATTCTAGTGACTGCTGATAAAGTATTTTTGTCATAAATTGAATATCTCATTAAAAATTTTTTTAAACTCTTCATTGCTTCCAAGTTCATACAACCTTAACTATCACCAGTATTAGTTAAACAAACATCGTCAACAACATAACAGCAGTTTAGTGGAAAAGACCATGAACTCAAATTGTAAGACAATGTTAGTTCTGCCTCCAACAAGAATTTCAGGTGTTTTCTTTGGCTCTAGAAAAATCAATGAGATTGTCTTCTTTTTTAAAAAGTGTGTCACTTGTAAAATGTAATGATGATATTTGGGCTTTCACCTCAGTTGTGAGTATGATATGGGAAGATGTGCAGCAAATATTAACATCTATGAAATTTGGCCTCCTGCCAAGTAGATGAATTATGATAATTGTTATAAAACCAGATGTATTGTAATTTTTTAAAATTTGGAAATTGTGTAGGAGCACTAAAGAGCAAATATAACAGGGGTAAGTTTAAAAGAGTAATAATAAGTTTACAAGATTACCCAATTATAAAAGCAGACCATTCCTCTCCTCACTCCCTGTGTGTTAGGTCTCCATCGCACCCTTGAAGCCAGGGTTATGAGGCAGCATGGGAGAAGGAGTCAGGATAGCGTCCAGGTAAGCAGCACATACTGAGAGCTCCTTGGCGAACAGCGGACCCGGTGTCCAGTGGGACTAGTGGGAGGATTTTGGTGAGTGAGGGGACCCCCATGACAACCCGGAGTGATCTCCCTGTCCACAAGATGACCCATCCCACATATCTGCGCTAAGTCAGAGCCCCTGGAGATCTGAGAACTGATCACTGGGAAATCCTGGCCCAGTGGGCTGTACTGCTCCTCTGTACCACTGCCACCACTGTGGTCATCACATACCCATTGCCCCGCCCTTACCCCTATCCCCCAGACTGGTCGCCACCCCAGTAGCCGGGCGAGACTCTCACAGCCCCTGCGGCAATGACATTTGCTTCCAACAGTGCCAGGCACCTCCACCCTGTGGAGGCTTCCCCCCCCACACCTGCACCAGCAGAAGAGGGTTATTCCCACCTTCCATCAGCACCCCTCCCATGGAAGCGATACCTCCCCAACCTTTATCTTCTATTAGGCACCTTTAAAGACATTTAAAAATATAATAAAATAGACTGAAAATTGTGGCCTGACAGCCCAGTTCAAAGCAGCCCAGGGGCATACATACAGGCTCCAGCCCCACTCCAATCACTAAGATGCCTCACTGCTGTTGGCCATTGAATCGCCGTGGAACCCTGCCAACATGACAGTCTGACTCGCCTTCATAATCATACACAGACAGCCCTGGAAAACACCTTTATCAAGTAACACAGAGATCCCATTGTTTCTTTCTTCTTTAATATTTCTTTCTTCTTTAAACCCCATAAGTCCAGATTTGTTATTCCCCCCCTTTTCATGATGTGTTGTTTCACATTAGTAGTAGTACTATTAAGTTCTGAATTCAGCATTCTTGGCATGTGAACAGTTTCCCCAGGAATCTTCTCAGTCATATTCCCCGGATCAAATATTTGGAGCAGATGTTCAGAGAACCCAGCATCTTCTCCTCGCAGGCGTTTTCCTGTCACATCCTTGGAGGAAGATGCAATGCTCCTGATACAGGGCAATGATGGGGACAAGTACGATCTCTGGGTTGTCAATTGGGACGTATCTGTATACAATTCAGTGACGTCTAGTATTTACGCTGACACACCTAGAGCACAATCTAGGTTTAGAACATTTTAATCACTTCCAAAAAAGCCGCTCTTTCCTTCTGCTCATCAGTGTCTGCCTTCATACGCGGCAATAATCTACTTCTGTGCGACTTGCCTTCTCTTCTTTCTTGTGCTTCTGAGATTTACTCATGATATTTTAAGAACGTTATTTTCATTGGTGATTATTTTTGTCTGCTTAGTCTATCAGTCATTGGCATAGGTGAATTAAAATATCCACACACAATGATTGATTTATCAGTTTTGAAGCTGTATTATTACAGGCATACATATTTGAAATGACTAGCTTCCTG
Source organism: Echinops telfairi (assembly GCF_000313985.2). Lineage (NCBI taxonomy): Eukaryota > Metazoa > Chordata > Mammalia > Afrosoricida > Tenrecidae > Echinops > Echinops telfairi. The sequence goes on along the minus strand of NW_022111369.1, from coordinate 22,015,519 downwards.
GGTATTTGACATTTGTAACTCTTGAGGTACTTTTGCTCTAAAACCTCTTTTATTTCATATTAATAGAGCTAGATCAACTTAAAAAACAGTACTTTGCTGGTCTATCCTTTTATGTGCTTTTATTCATGACAGGTATGTCACTTAAAAAGAGCATATTTCTGTGTTCTTTTTAAAAATCAAATTGTATAAAATACATTTTTCTTTTTAGAGAATTTTAAGAGTAGAATTTTAACTATCTTATAAATGTCTACATATGGGAATGTGAATTTATCTGGCAAATCATAAACAGTCTATTGTTTTGCATGGTTGATGTACATACTTTGAAAAGAATATTTTTGTATCTCAGCAAAGCATGTTTCTAATCAAAGGATGAGTAATGTTACTAGTTCACTGAATTTACTTCCCAATTTAATATAAAAATGATAGTCCTATAGACTATAAATGTTGCACAAGCTGAAAGTTGCACTATTTCTAGCTCTTCCTGTAAACCCTGGAATATTACAATGAAACAAATTTAAACTGTTTAGGCAACGTTTTAGAGGAAATTTGTTTGCACACTAGAGGCCTACTGTATGTAATTCAATAATAAATGCAATTTTAAGCTATTGTTTCTGGTCTTCTGAAGAAAATCCAGTTTGTGTAAACAAAACAAAAACGTTTTGAAAGGTACGTGGAATATACCCTAGTGGACACACCTTAATTAAAAATCAGTTTCCATGGAATTTAAGTCTAAATTGCTACACTAAAGACCAATTATCATCAAGTAAGGAATTATTCTAGAATCAGAAAAACCCAGATTAGACCTAGAAAGAACTTTTATGGCTTTTGGTCAGGGTACTGAACAGCTCTGGCTTCTTTTCCAGATCTGAAAAATGAGGACTACAATTAGATTTTACCTCATTGTTTATACATTTTCCTTTGACCAAAAGAATGCATGTTCACTGTTATCTTATTACTATAATTTATTGAGTAGTAACTTTACACCAGACATGTCATTAATTATTTTCTTGCCTAATGAGATTTAATCTTACAGAAGTCTATGGGTGTAGACATTATTATTTTCATTATTCACAGAAAGAAATTGAGCCAGTACTGAAATCCAGTTGCTAGAGTACTTTCCAATTGGATCTGACTCATAGACACTTTACACACACCAGAATTAAACACTGCTGGGTATTAAACAGAATTAAACATCTAGCAGTGTTTCCCAAAGCGGGAAACTGGGGGCTCTGGAATGATCCACGCGGGCCGCAAAAGTAGATCCTTATACTTTATCCTGCATGATGGGCTGTAGTCCAACCAGTTTATTGTTGAGGGGGGCGAGGCACTGTGCATTATTATTATTTTTTTTCCTGAACAGGGACAGTAGGCCAAATAAGTTTGGGACTCTACAAAAGTCTTGTTCTTTCTTGCTGAGCCTCTACTGTAGCGAGCATCCTTTTCCAGGGCATGGTACCTCCTGAGAGCATGCTTAAAGTACATCAGATGAACTCACATCCACCTACTTTCCAAGGAGCATTCTGGTTGCTCTTCTTGGAACACAGGTTTGTTTGTTTTACTGACAGAGCTCAATATCTTCAATATTCTCCATCAGTACCACAATTCAAAAGCATCTATATTTCTTCAGCCTTCCGTATTCTTGTGGTAGTAGCTAGAAAATGTTATGTCAACCTGAAGATGTATGAAAGTGTAGGTCTAGAATCCAACCTGTCAGCCGGGTCACAGCCTGATGCTGGCTCCGTAGGGGTGTGACCTCTCTTAAGGAAGACCCTGGAAACTGCTTTCACTCAACTCCTCCACCTTCCTGCTTGCTGGAACTCTGAGAGTTGACGGTGTCCTGTCATGTTTCCACTGACCTTGGACCCACTCGACTCTGAAGCCCCTGGCCTGTGATCCTCCTGCAGGCTGCATCATTACATGTGGCTGTGTGGGTCTGAAGAAGGACTTATGGACTTGTATTGAACTTATGGCCTTGGGTGTGCTGGGATGCTTTCTTGATATATAATTAATTCTTGATATAATCTCTTCTTAAATGTATCTGAGTGTCAGTAGATTTTTTTCTCTAGTCAATACTTGTTCAACTTTTACATGCATATGAGGTGATTGAAAATACCATGGCTTGGATGAGAGGCAGCTTATTCCTTGTTGAATTGACAATTTTGCTCTTTATAGAGCTTTTGGAGCATATTTGCCCCAAATAATAATACCTCATTTAATTTCCCAACTATTGCTTCCATGAGCACTGATTGTGGATTCAAGTAAAATGAAATCATAGACAACTTCAGTCTTTTCTGGGTTTATCATGATGTTCTCTATTGACTGGTTGTAAGGATTTTTGCTTTCTTTACATTGAGGGGTTATGTGTTCTGAAGGGTTATGTTGATCTTCAACAAGTGCTTCAAGTACTCTCTGCTATTAGCAAGCAAGATGGTGTCTTTTTCCTACCACAGGTCGTTAGTCAGCCTTTCTTCAGTCCTGATACTGAGTTTAGTCTCAGATGGTTTGCTCATCATACAGACTTTATAAGTATGCTGGAAGGATACAAGGCTGATGCCCACCTTCTTTCATGATAAACTATGTAGTATTTCCTTTTTCCATTCACAGGAAAAAAGGTCCAAATGAGCATAATGAAGTATTCTGTAATTCTCATTATTTGAAATGGTATCCATAGCTTCTTATAATCCACAGTCAAATACCTTTGCATAGTGATAAAATACAAATAAAGATCTTCTGATGTCACCTGATTTCAGCCAAGATCCATCTGATGTCAACAATGATATTCCTTGCTCTTGGCTAGAATTTCTGGCATCTCTCTGTTATTTAGTGGTGCAACCATTTTTAAAATTATCATCAGCAAAGTTTCACTTCTATGCAATATCATAATATTTTTCAATAATTTTTGCCTTCTATTGGGTCATCGATCTTGGAATAGGTGCAAATATGTATTGCTTCCAGTTGGCAGGCCAAGTAGGTGTCTTCCACCCTTCTCGGCATAGACAAGTGAGTGCTTCCGAAGCTTGATCAGCTTGTGGAAACATTTAAATTGGTATTCTGTCAATTTCTGGAGCCTTATTTTTTACTAGGAGTTCTGGTGCTGTAGTGGGTCAAGCACTGAGGTTCTTAAGTACAAAGTCAGCATTTCAAACTTACCCGCCACTCCATAGGGGTAAGACGAGGTTGTCTATTCCAAGGAAGAGTTCGTCTTGACAACGGAAAGGGCTGGTTCTACTGCAACTTCCATTGTCTCTAAGAGGCAGAATCCCCTTGGTGGCAGTGAGTTGGTTCTCAGTTCTTTTTCCTTTTAGTTAACACTTTCAGTGCAGCTTGAACTTCTTCCTTAAATGTCATTGGTACTTGTTCATAGGCTACTGAATTCCTACTCTAATTTCTTAACCAATCGGTCACTATTGAGTTGTTTCTATTCATGGCAACAGCATGTGTGTTAGTGTAGAATTATGCTATATCTCTATCTATATTTTATTGGCTGATTTTTCAGATTATTTCCAGGTACCCCCCCACCCCCACCCCACCCTGCCCAATGTATCTCTAGATGAAATTGAACCACCAATATCTGATTAGTAGCTGAGCATGTTAACCACTTAAACCATATTCAGAAACTCCATCTTAATTTGTAAGACCATTGTAATACTATCTCATAGTTCCTTTCCCTCCCGTGGATGCCTTAAAAATAGGAGTCTTTAAAAAGTTCATGGAAACACAGGGAATCCAGGGCAGATGATCCCTTCAGAACCAGTGGTGTGAGTGGCGATACTGGGAGGGTAGAGGGAGAGTGGGTTGGAAAGGGGGAACCAATTACAAGGATTTATATGTGACTCCTTCCTGGGGGACGGACAACAGAAAAGTGGGTGAAGTGAGACGTCAGACAGGGCAAGATATGACAAAATAATAATCTATAAATTATCAAGGGCTTATGAGGGAGGGGGGAGCGAGGAGGGAGGGGAAAATGAGGAGCCGATGCCAGGGGCTTAAGTGGAGAGTAAATGTTTTGAGAATGATGAGGGCAATGAATGTACAAATGTGCTTTACACAATTGATGTATGTATGGATTGTGATAAGAGTTGCATGAACCCCTAATAAAATGATTAAAAAAAATAAAAAGTTCATGGAAAGTTTTATTATAGTTTAATGCCATTTTCCATGAACTTTTTGAAAACTCCTCTATATCTTTTTAAGTAGCTTCTATTTCACTATTTAAATACACCAAAATCCATTGCCACAGAGTTGACGGTGACTCAAGGTGAGCCCATGTGCCTTACAACAGAGTCTTTCCAGTGGCTTTTTGGGGGCTGTTGTTTTTATTTATGGAAGCAGATTCCCAGGCCTTAATTCTGCAGTGTTGTTAGATGTAGTTGAATACAAACATTTGTAGATTTCCTAAACCCTACCTGTGGCCCCTTTTCTCCTTATCTTATCATTTCATATACATATATGTCCTCAGCACCCACTTTTTCTGATTTTTAAATTTGTATCTCCAGCCCAAAGGGCACTCCTTAATATTAGATCCTTATTTCTCACTACTTACTGAATATGACCACCTTGATGGTGGTCACACTTGAAAGCCATTATATCAGAACCTAAACGAATTAACTTTTCTCTCAAAACTGTCCATTCTTTTAGCAACCTGACTTTGAAACTGGAGAGGCTTCTTTATATGTTCGTTTTTAAGACTCATCTGCAGTTATGAGGCACTTATATCCATCTTTCTCTATTACCTATCCCATAAAATATAGTATGAAATAGTATTGCCTCCCTTCTAATAACAAGCAATGAAATCTTTAAGGAATTTAATACAGTCCAGCTACTTTGTTGTAGGTATGTCTTAGCTCTACTAAATTGTGTTAGAAGAGAGGAAGAACTAATGTTTAATGAAGTAAGAGACACAATATCCCAATCTTGTCAAGAGCAGTGGCTTGTCTAAGGGATGGCATTTGTCCTGGTCACTATTCAAAGATCTATTAGGTCAATAGGTTCAATGTCATTCCTCAAGCACGGAAAACACCTGGAAGATGGGAGGGGCAAAATTGGACACTTGCCCCCAGGCACAAGTCTAAAGCGTGCCAGCACAAGCTGTGAATGCCATGCTGATGTAAAACACATAGGAAAGGCTCTTGGCTGAGGCAGATAACCAAAAGGGGTGGGAGGCCTTTCTGTTGATGCATTGCTTCTATCACCATCTACTCATCTTTAAATTGGGGGTAGGTGTGGTGGCACCACTTAGTAATTGTCCTCTGGATACTAAAATTGGGGAGTGGGTGCACAATTTGGAGATTTCTCAGGGCACTCTATGCCCCCATTCAAGATCGATATGTGTCAGCATTATCTCTATTTTACAGACAAGGGATTTCTGACAGAAATAATAAGCACTGGTGTTTGTATGTCTATGCTCACAAAGTCCTGGTAAATGTAATCTCAAGGCTAAACTTCCTTGTATTAAAAAAAACAACCTTTCCTTAGGTCATGCCACAACAACCTCCTTTTTTATTTGACTTTCCACAACAGAGACATTTGCAGTAGTGTGGGTGAACTGGGATATAAAATTTACCTATTGGACTCCATTTGAATTTTCTTCAGCATCGCTAAGGAGTGACTTCTTGCCCTTATACATAGCAGTTCTAAATTCAATGAGGAGGATATTTACAGTTCTGTAAATATCACTTTGGCATTTTACACTTTGTAGGAAAGAACTTTTACATTGAAGTTCATAGAGGAGTTTGAGAGTTTAAAATGCCAACTGGAGACTTAAAAAAGACCTATTTTGGAGAAAAGACCAAATTTCAAATGCAGCATTGAGAAATACGCATAACTTAGGGATTGCTGTGAAGAGTGAAGATATTTGATGGAAGAACAGAGAAGCAGTGCTCTTATTTATTCCTTGTCCTATAGGTGAATGGATGGGACATTAGTGAGAGAGAGGCAATTATGCATAATTTATATATATGGTAAGTAAAAAATTACATATATATATTAAGTTAAAAAATTCCTATTGCTACTAGGGTTCTAGCCCATACATGCGTGTTTCTTTATTCCAACGAAAATATGTGTAATCCTCTCTGTGGTCAGTGGATAGCTACAAACATGTTCTCTTGATAATTCACTTGTCTGAGTTTCTTTAAACTCAGTTGCTTAAAAAAAAGTCCAATTCAAGTAGTCATTTCTATGTAAATCTGCTGAGCTAGTTAAATTCAAGTTAGAGAACTCAGTTTAGAAGCTTATGGAGAAAAAAAACATTAGTTCTAAAGGCGTACAAATAATTGTCAGGAACTCTTGTGTCATAGTGGCGTATTGGACTGCTAACTGCAAGAACAACGGTTCCAGCTTTGCTCTGGTGCAATATGAGCCTTCTGCCCCCTCGGGTATTTAAAGCCTCAGAAATCGTAGGGAGAACTTCCACTCTGCCCTCGAGGATGGCTGTGAGTTGGAGTTGACTCCTTGGCAGTGGGTTTGGGTTTAATCTTGGTTGCTTTTCTGGAAGAACACAGGACAATCAAGTGACTAGTTAGGAAGAAGTTTTATGAAAATGGAAAACTTCATCGGTGAGAAAAAGACTGAGACAGTTGCACTAAGGAATATATATATATTTTTCTCTATCATGACAATGCACTTTCTCATTCTTCCAGGATAGTAAGGGTTATCTTAAAATAGTATCTTCAGGAAATCTTCCCCTTCCACCCTATACTCCTGAGATTGTTTTTTCAGAATGCTTTCTGTTCCCCAAATTAAAGATCATTGTAATGATGTGAGTCATTTCCCACTAAATTTGCCGTTTTCAGTTAGTGTAAATAGAAGAGCACAGGACTTTTTGGGAAGGATTAGAGAGATGGATGCACTGCCGTCAGAAGTATACAGACTCATATGGAGGATATGTCAAGAAACAGTAGCTTCATATTTTAATATTTTCTAATTAATAAAAGTTTCTACAAACTAATTTTGCAGCAATACTTTTTAGACATACAACTGTGTGTGTGATATTGAGTAGAGCCCATATGTTACTGTAATGTCAACTAAGCTTCCTAGTGATCTTCTGGACAACAGCACAATACATTACCTGATCCAGTGTCATCCTCCAATCTCCAGCTTCCTTGAACACATCGTCCCAGATGCTGTGTCAATCCAGATGACCGAAGGTCTCCTTGGCCTTCTACTGTTCCCAAACGTGATGCCCTCATCTCGTAACTGGTTTCTCCTGATGAGGTGTCTACAGCAATTGAGTGAGAATATATCGTATTGTAATCCATCTACTTTTCATCAGCAAATTGTTAAAAGTAGGTTCTCATGCTTTTAGTTCTAGTTTGGTTTAATTTGGAAGCTCTGCTAAAACCAGATTAACATCATCATAGTAACATGAAAACCACACAGGATTACAACATGGCAGAGGTGAGTTGCACAGTATTTCTATCCACATAGCTCTTCACTGATATATGTACTCCTTGGTGTTGTTTTGCATACACAATCATTTTGAACATTAGGGAGGTGGGTAGGGATCAAATAGATTTTCCTGGGAAATCTTGATAAATTGTGAAAATAGCTGAATTCCTCTGTAGTTGTAAATATTTAAAGGTGGATCTCACACAGATAGGTAATTAATACTGGGATGTTGTTCCAGAGTATGTTCTTCTGTGGGAAAAGAACTGTCATCTCAACTGATGTTGATAAATGGGCTGAAAACGATCAGTAAAAATCTAGACCTGAAGAGGGGTATGCAGAGCAAGAAGACCTTTTCCCCTTTGTCTTTCTCAATTATTCTTGATCTTATAGAACAAAAGAAAAGAACACAAGAGCAATGACCCAATGACCCACGATTGTTTCCATGAATAAAATATGCATTTATATTAATTTAGTTTATTTAAAAAGAACACATTAAGCTCTCTGTTGACCTTTTGAAGTTTGGCAAACTTATATATATGCTTATATATGCATGTGCATATGCAAATATAGATTGATAGATAATATAGATCTAGATATACCATAGACCTAAGAGGAAACAGATGATACACTCAAAAGGAATATTGTAGAGAACTTGTTTAAAAAGCAAGGGTAGGAATCTCTGATTGAACAGTTAAGCACTTAACAATTAGGCACCAGTGTGACATTTCAAAATCACCAGAGATGCCCGAGAAGAGGGGCGCAGGGAAACATGTCCTGGCGGACAAGCTGGAGCAGCAACACTATGAAGCATTTCCACTCTGCACATCCGGGGCCAGTAGGATTCTAGGAGTCCCTGGATGGTAACTAAAAATCGCAACAATGTCGTATGAATCTTCTACTGAAAGGCAGGAAGACTGGTGGTACACTGGTTAAAATGCTCAGCTGTTCACCAATAGGAGGGCAGTGTCAACCCATCAGCTGTTTTTTCCAGGGAGAACTGTGGCAGTCTGCCTCAGTAACTCTTTGTAGCCTTGGAAACACTATAGTGTGTACATCTATTCTGTCCTACAGGGCTCTGGGCTTCAGAATGCACTCACCCCTGTTTGCTTTGTTTTAAAAACAGCGACCAGAAATGGAGAAGTATGCAATGAATTTTTCTGAGAAAGCTACTGCAACAGCGCAGGAGTAATACCTTTGGAAGAAAATAAAGGCTAACTGCCAGGTGCACCTATCACTAAGGGTGATTCCTGGACATCAAAATATGAAAACCATTAGATCTTTACCTTGCAGAGAAAGGAAGGGAGATACTCCCAGGGGCTAAGATTTATATGTCACTTCAAAACGATGCATTATTGAGAATAAAAGAAACTACTATGACATTTTCAGATTCAGAAACACTATTAGATAACAGAATGCAGGACAAGATTTGGAGGCTTGGAATTTCTTTTAAGAATTCATACAGAATAAATGTATCTATTGTGAAGTAACCCTGAGTTAATTAACACATGTTCCATTGTTAGAAAGTGAAACACGGGTTTAAAAACTTTTTCTCTTAAAGAAAAAAAGGAAACACGTCTTTAAATTAAGGAGAATTCATAGAGAGCACAAAAAATAGGATTGGATTATAAAACCCTCAGTGAAAACCAGAACAAAGAAATAATCTCACCAAAACCAGGTGACTGTGAGAAAACCTATTTATCTATGACTAAACCTTGACAAGTAATCTCAGGATCTCAGAAATAATCAGATTTGAGAAAATGTACCTGTCTCTTTCTTACTGCCTTAATGATACAACTGGAATAACTAAAGGAAGTGCTCTTATATATCGATAGTTTCTATGAGATTGCTAAATTGGAAGAGTAAGTAAAGGAAAAGAAATATGTTTTAATGCATCCTATGAAATGTTATTGGTTTGTAAAACATGACTAAATACAATTAGATTGTATAGTTAAAGCAGACCCAAAATATCCATTTTCCATTCCATGTCATAGCCAAGAGGAGTCCTGGTGGCATTGTGATTACACATTGAGTTACTATCCATAAGTTCAGCAGTTCAAAACCACCAGCCTCTTGATGGGAGAAAGATGGGGCTTTCTACTCCCATAAACAGTTATAGTCTTGGAAACTCTCAGGGGTGGGGTGGGGGTGGGGGTAGTTCTACCCTGTCTTGTGGGATTGCTATCAATTGGCTCAATGGCAGTGAATTTTCTTTTCTCATATTCAACCCAATCGATTCCAATCTAGAAGTTCTGTTTGTGAATGCACAGTTGAAGGTAGATGAAGTGAACATGGACAGGCGTTTCAGATGGGAAACCTCTACTTTCTCTAGCTCATTCAATTTTCCAGACATCAGCTCCCATCTGTTATTCCTAGGCACCGTGGAGTTGGTTACAACTAAAAGCAACCTTATGTTTAGAGCAAAACTGTGCAGTGTTGTGCCCTCCTCACAATCATTGCTATCACCGAGCCCACTGTGCTAGCCAAACCCACCCCACCGACGGTCTTGCTCTCTCTTGCTGACCCTCCACTTTACCAAGCGTGATAGCCTCTCCAAAGGGCGGTCCTCTTGATAACTTGTTCCAAGTGTTAAGATGAACTCTCGCCACCCTCACTTCTAAGAGGCATTCTACCTGTCCTTCTTCCAAAACAAATTTGTTCATTGGTTTGGCAATTCATGGTATAATAAATAGTTTTCACCAACACTATAATTGGAAGATGTTTATTCTCCTCCAATATTCATTATTTATGTCTGACTTTTGCAGGTATATGAAGCAATTGAAAACATCATGGCGTGGGTTAAGTACACTATAGTCCTCCGAGATATTTCTGCCTTTTAACACTTTATAGTGGTATTTGAAGCAGATGTCCTTAGTGAAAGATGTCATTTGATTTCTTGACTGTGGCTTCCATGGGCATTGATTATAGATTAAAAAAATCTCTTTGGGAATTTTCAACTTTTCTCCATCTATCATGATATTGCACATTGATCCAGTTGTAAGGGTTTGTTTTCTTTCTGTTGATGTGGAATCTCTTCTGAAGGCGGTAGTGTGTGTGCTTTATCAGTAAATGTGTAAGTCCTCTTCACTTTTAGCAAGTAAGGTTGTGTTATCATCATGTTATGTTTAGTTTATAAGTCTTCCTTTAATCTTGATGCCACACACTTTTTCACCAAGTACTGCTTCTCAGATTATTTATTTTGCATACATCATGAAAGAATATAATATTGACACAGCTTTTGTGATTTTAAACCAAGCAGTATTCACTTGCTCTGTTCAAGTGATTTCCTCTTAGTCTGTGTACCACATAGACTTAAGTTCCAAATGAACATAATGAAGTGTTCTGGAATTCCCATTCTCCACATTGTTATCTACAGTCTTTTATGATACATACAGTGAAATGCCTTTGCATAGTCAATAAAATTCAAATAAACATCTTTCCTGAAGTATCTTCTTTTAACTAAGATCTATCTGACATCAGCATTGATAGCTCTTGTCTCACATTCTCCTCTGACTCTGGTTTGAATTTCTAACAGTTCCATCTGAATGTACTGATGCAACAGTTTTAAAATTATCTTCAACAAAAGTTTACTTGTGTTTGATATTAATGGTATTCAAAGGCTGGAAGAAGTCTATATTCTCTCCTGAAATGGTAGAACGTTGACACATTCTTCTTGGTATGGTGATTCTGCTTATTATTTCCATCTTCTTTCGATGCTACATTCGTTTCCAAAGATGTCATTCCACAGAAAGATGATCCAACAGAATGCACAAATTTTACAACAATATTATTGGTATCACATGGAAATAAAATTTTTCTGGAGATCATCCAACAATCGTTGTAGCAGGACATTGACAAGATGTTGCCAGAGGTTCAGGCCAGATTCAGAAGATGATGTAGAAAAAGGGACATCATTGCTGATGTCATATGGATTTTGGCTGAAAGCAGACAATACCAGATAGATGTTTACTTATGTTTTATTAACTGTGCCAAGGCATTCAACTGGGTGGATCATAACAAACTGTGGATAACCTTGAGAAGAATGGGAATCCCAGAACACTTCATTGTGTGCAGGTGGAACTTGTCCTTGGATCAAGAGGCAGTTGTGCAAAGAAAACAAGGGGATATCGTGTCATTTAAAACCAGGAAAGGTGTGTTCAGGATTGTATCCTCTCACCATTACTTATTCAATCTGTCTGCTGAGCACATAATAAGAGAAGCTGAATTATATGAAAGAGAAGGTGGCATCGGGATTGGAAGAAGGCTTATTAACTGCTTGAGATGCGCAGGTAACACCATCTTGCTGGGTGAAAACGAGGGCTAGAAGCACTGCTGCTGTAAATTAAGGATTGCAACCCACAGTATGGATTACAACTCATTGTAAGAAAGAACAAAATCCTTAAAACTGGACCAATATGTAACATCATGATAAAAAATGGTTAAAGTTCACAAGGATTTGGTCTTGCTTGGATCCACAATCAATGCTCATGGAAGCAGCAGTCAAGAGATTCAAATGTGTTATAATAGGTAAATCTGCTGCACAAGAACTCCTTAGAGCATTGAAAAGCAAGGTCATTACTTTGAGGACTAAGGTGCACCTGACCCAAGCCATGCCATTTTCCATTGCCTCGTCTGCGTGTGAAAGTTGGACTTTAAATAAAGAAGATTGAAGAAGAATCAATGCATTTGAATTGTGCTGCTAGAGAAGGATATTGAAAAAAACCACGGACTGTTAAAAAGAAAATCGGATCTTTCTCCGAAGAAGTACAGCCTGAGTGCTCCTTAGACACAAGGACGGAGAGACTTTGTCTTACATACTTTGGACATGCTGTTAGAAGAAACCAGTCCCTGGTGAAGGATATCATGTTTGGTAATGTGGAGGGGCAGCAAAAAAATCATGTGGTATAAGAAGTGTTTGTAAAATCTCAATTAACACCACAATAGATGTTATTGTAGCCTTTCTATTTCCTTGATCATGAAATTAATTAAAAAATGTACCACAAAGATAAAATATTCTCAATGACTTGAATTTATTTAAAGCAAATTTCCTTCATCAACGCTATCCCACATTAGATAGCAGAGACAATAGCTGACGGCCACATGGAGACCGTATGCCCAGTAGAACCAACTGCTGATGAGGCTCCAACACCCCGATCCTTGTCCATGGGTTCGACTCTTCATATCAATACTTCTTATTGAGGATCTGCTTTTGCCTGATTGGTCCTGTAGGCCAACAAATAGATATCTCTCTCTAACAATTGACCTCCACAAAATTGATGTGTCCAAAGTATGTGACTCTAACAATACTGTGCCTTTACTCCTGTTCTTTCAGTGGCAATGCTTTAGAAGTGGGTTTTCAGGGCTATTTTCTTCGGCAGCGTCTAGAAACATCACTGAAAACTGGCCATCATGAGGGACCTTGCTGTGCCTGACATACTAAGTAGCTCTCAGCATCCCAGCAACATACATGCCATATACAGAGTACAAGACCCTGACAGACAGGTGATGAAAATAGCTTCTTTGGGTACCTAAATATTCTCGCCTCTCATGCAATAGCTTATTACTTGTAAAATCCTCTCTAGATGGCTACATTCACTATTTTCCTTCTAACAAATGCTTAACTTTTTTGGCATTTTCTTTTGTCAAATTGAGTAAACATGTCCTGGATATCATGTGTACTTTCTGCCAACCATTTCAGACATTGGGTTTGGTTTATGCCTTTAGCATCTGTCTAGAAGCATTTGTCTGTAGTTCTTGGCTTTCTTTTTCTGCCACTTCCTATGTAAGTCAGTTATCTGAGCCTTTTAGTGAATTACTTTGCTTTCCACATTTTCCTCACGTGCATCACTGAATTGCAACAAACTTCCACGGCATGTGCAACCTGAGTGCATACACTGTTCTGTAACATCCTTTACTTCATTATTATAGAAAACATGTTTGACAATATTTTATATTTTAACATCATAAGCATGGTTACATTTTCAATGCAGTCTCCTGTCCTTTGAGTTTTTTCCTTTTTTAAAAAAACTGGAATATTTCATGGGTTAGGGCAAACATCGTGTGTGTTTCCAGCATTTCTAGGCAAGATATACTACATTTCCAAGTCAATTCATTCTCACACTCAAACTGGAAATTTTCCCATGTCCTCATTCCTGAGGTGATGCTTTTGGTTTTTATTTCATTAAGAAACATACAATCAAAAAGAAGACAATATAGTTGTCTCCCTTCCACTCAATTTAACAGATACATTCATATGTATCTAGACACACCAGTGACTTTCCAGTGCCAGCATCGCCCTCATTATGGAAGGTGCTACATGATGTGTTTGATCCCAGTCATTGTCGACTGTTACAGGGCTTTCATATGTCACTTCTTTTCTGCAGCATCAAATTTTTATTAAGTGATTATTAAAATTAGCAAATATATAGAGTGTAATATTTTATGTCTAAAAGACAACAGACCATATTGAATAAAGGATTATTATTGTAATTTTCTAATCATTCAACTTGTACATATAACCAATATACTTCACATTAAATATGTGAAATATGTTATTTAATATAGTCTTAATTGTTAGATTATCATCAAAAGATGATGATTGTGTTAGGATGATTGTGTTTACTTCTCTAGAGAAGTAAGCCGTATGTCAGACTGAGAGTCAGGTCCAAAGAATTAGAAGTCGATGAGCCAGATTCAGGATCCAGACAAGCAAGAAGCAAAGAAGCTCCCCACCGCGTCTGCTTCAGTCTATGAAGCAGGACACACCTCAAGGAGACATGAGTTGGGGTGTGACTTGAAGAAGGGATTGTACTCCCCAATATCTTCCCATAATAGTTTGGCTGTTCACAGCAGTCCCATCATGAAGTCAATTATATGATGTTAGATCACGTCATGGGGGAAATAATATCCTAATTAATGTTCTCTATTGCACTTCTCTGGGTTCTAATGGCCATTGCAATGGCTACACAGAACTCAGACAAAATTCATCATTAAAGGATTTGTTAAGGATATTAACAAGTTGCCATGTCCGTGAGAAATGCTCAAGTTTTTGTCGTTTATCAGGACATGTTAACAGTTCTGTCAAGTCTGCCAATAAATGCCAAAGGGGCAGACCATTCTGCTGTAAGCCTCGACCCAAGTCATTCAGCTAATACCGTGAGTCAGCAAACCCAGCTACCTGATTTAAGTGCTCAGAGGTCATCCACTCCAGCAAGCTTCAGCCCGAAGGCACTCCATTCCACTTCTGTGGCTCAGCAAGTTCAACTCCCACAATTAAATGGCCAGAGCCACTCCACCCGTCAAGCCGGGTTCCTGCACAAAAGCCTTCATTTCTCCTTGCTCCGTGGGTTGAGAAGTCCATTACTCGGTTCCGTGCTCTGGCTCCTGGTTTTGCTGCCGTTCTTCTGATAGGGTCCCTGTCTTCTGGATCCAGGAGGTTCATTGAACATGGATCTCACGCCCACTGGATATGCTCTACCCCTGGATCTTGCTGGTAATGAGCTCCTTCCTCCTGCTTCTTTGGGGGGGCCCATTTTATCCTCAGCATGATGGTACTCCAGCGAATTTTATTTTCAAGTACTCACAGATTGTTTCCTATCAATATCTTCCCCACTTCTTAGTAGACCCATGTAGGAACAAGTCGTTTGGTGCGAGTTAGAAACGTGGGCTAGAAGAGCCACATTAAATAAACTATTGTCCCTGCAGGGGGCGGCCTCAACTGGTAAACTACTGAAAATCCTGGCCCAGCCACGTTGACACGAAACCATCACAATTACTTAAAAATACACATATAGAATTCCTTGTTTACGAAGGACAAGGTCTACAGCAGCGATTCTCAACCTCTAGGTCGCGACCCCTTTGGGGGTCGAATGACCCTTTCACAAGGGTTGCCCAATTCATAACAGTACCAAAATTACAGCTATGAAGTACCAATGGAAATAATTTCATGGTTAGGGGGTCACCACAACATGAGAAACTCTATTAAAGGGTCACGGCCTTAGGAAGGTTGAGAACCACTGGTCTAGTGTTTGAGAAACACCTTCATTTAAAAAGGGGTGAGGAATGAACCCCAAAGCTTGGATTAGCAATAACTACTGTGGTTGAGTCAACTCCAATTAAAAAACAACCCTCTAAGGAGGAGTATCACTGCCTCATGAACTGTCTCTTAATGGGAATAAAAACCTTCATTTTTGGGTCATGGAGTAGCTGGTGGTTTTGAACTACTTACCTGGTGGTTAAACAGCCCCATGATGAACATGCAATGCCACTAGCAATCAGCAATACAATAAATCAGCATTTATTTACTTGGATAATTGGGGTGTTCTTTGACTCTATCTCTTAAACAAATATTTGTGGATATATATAGAGAGATCTGTTCATATAGGTGGTGTTTAAAAACTTAGTTTCTATATACTTCAATTATCTGTTTATTTTACTCTTGTATTTCTCTAGAGCATAATTGTTACTATCAATATAATCATGCAAATATAATATCATATTATAATCTCTCATCTATGTGGTCGGTATGATATCATAAGTATGTTGAAATAAATCAAGTATAAAACTAAAATATGACAGTTATGAAATGACTTATATCTAGGCCTGAGACCTATGAAAAACACATTTTCTTTCTATACAGATTGACAATACTGTATTAGTATTTCCCTGTGATCTCATTTGTTTTGAAACTCAAAATTTTTTTCTTGGCCAATAATAATTAGAATACATATTTTTTGAGCTCTTTCTAGTTTTGTTATATTGCACCATGCTAAGTTCATAATACGGATTATGTAATTTATTCCTCAAAACCACCCGTGAATTTCATGCAATTAATTTCACAGCCATGATGCTTAGAAAGGCTAATTAAATTGCCCAAAGCCTCTCAGCTGGTAAGTTGTGGAGCTAAGACTTAAACTCATGCTGTTTGACTCAAGGGCTAAGAACTTCTTAACCATCTCACAAGACTACCTCTTTAAATGAGCAGAGAGATTTATAAGGAATGAATTAAAATAGAATGTTGTGTTGCTGTTAGATGCCTGCAAGTCATTTCTGACTCATCACCACTCTATATACAACACAATGAAATACTGACTGGTCCTGGGGCATCCTCACAATTATTCTTATGTGTGAGCCCATTGTTCTAGTCACTGTGTTAAGCCATATTGTTGAGGACCTTCTTCTTTCTCACTGCCCCGGCATGATGTCCTTCCCCAGGGACTGGCCTTTCCAGATCACGTGTCCAAAACATGTGGCAAAGTCTCACCCTCCTTGCTTCAAAGGAGCACTGTGGCTATACTTCTGCCTAGACAGATCGGCTTGTCCGTTTAGTGGGACATGGTATTTTCACCATTCTTCCACAGGCCCACAACTCAAATGCATCAACTTCTCTTCAGTCTTCCTTACTCAATGTCCAACTTTCACATGCAGATGGAAAATACCATGGCTTGGGGCACATGCACCTTAGTTCTCAAAGCAAGGTTATCTAAGGTTTGTTATGATCCACATGTTCGAATGCCTTGGCATAGTCAATAAAACACAATTAGACATCTTTTTGGTGTCTCTGATTTCCACCCCAATCCATCTGACGACAGCAATGATATCCATTGTTCCACTTCCTCTTCCAAGGAAACACTGCTCTGACCCTTTCCAGTCTCACATTGTTCTTAGGTTTGAGCGCATTCCTTCTACCAGTGTGTCGATTCCTGTGTTTTCACTGCCACTCTCCTGCACCCACCACGACCTCCTTCTCCAGGGACGGGCCTCTGTGTAGAACTAAGTCCAAAGTACACGAGACCGATTTTCATCATCCTTTCCACTAAGGAGCATTATGCCTACACTTCTTCCAAGGCAGATTTAGTTGTTCTTGGGCAGTCCTGATATCATAGGAGTAGCTATGAAATTACATCTAGGGTGAAATTAGTTTCATGGAAGGCTTGGAGAGCCTGATGCAATTCCAACAATTTTTCTTTAAAGATTCCCGGTCTTGTGTCTGGATTAGAGAACATCCCAGAGTGTGTACGGCAGTTAGGTATGAGAGCGCTGACTCCAGTTAAGGATAAAGAAGATGCAAAGTGAAAGGACATTAATGTAAGAGATAAAAAAAAATCAGATGGGAACTAGGAATCAGAGGAAGTTAAGAAGTGTCCACCAATGCCAAGGCAGTTACAGGCTTGAGGCACACTCTCCCATGTCCGGCTGTCTTGTAAATACCTTGGAAGTACATCCTGGAAACGAATGGCATTCCTTTGAAGAACAGGAAGGTCTGCGATAATCAGAATTGGTTGACATGATCTTGAACTGACCGAGCGGGCTCTGGTGACTGAGTTTAACCTATTATGGCTTAGCAATGTTAACTGACTGGAAAAAGATTTGAGTTGATTAAATTACATTTTCTCTCATTCAGTAGAATTGGGGCTCTAGATAGAAAGCAAGTTCAGTTTGAAACACATATAAAACCAGCAACTATCTTGTGCAAACCCAGAAAAGGAAACCAACAGCACCATGCTCAGGAAGGAAACTATATTGGGAAGCTATAGAAATCTTCCTACCAAACATCTATCAGGTTATTGTACTGTGGGAACTTGTGTGTTGCCATGATACCAGAAGCTATGTCACCACCATTTCAAATACCAGTAGCAGGACAGGCGTCAGAGAAGACAGACTGTTAGTTGTTATTAGGAATGCCTGGAGTCAGCTGCAAATCATACGAGGCCTGTGAACCACAGACCTAACCACTGCCCAACCCCGTGCCAGTCTCGCAACTGTTCTGCTTGAGACCATACTGTAGTCATTGGCAGCCCACTTTCTCCCAACACTTCTTTTTTGCCGGCCGTCTGATTTACCAAGCATGATGCTTCTCCGGATCGGCCTCTACTGAGCACATGTCAGAAGAATGTGAAATGAAGTTTCACCATCCGGGCTTTTAAGGAAGACCTGTGTCATGAGTGGCACGATCAGTAATTAAGCGGAGAGCAAATGTTTTGAGCATGACGAGGGCAATGAATGTACAACTATGCTTTACACAATTGATGTATGTATGGGTTGTGATAAAAGTTGTATGAGCCCCTAATCAAACTACTAAAAAAAAAAATAGTTATCACTCCTTGACATTTTCGAGTGTTCAGTTTATTCACTGCAAACACACATCAAACAATTGAATAACGCAAATGTTAACTCAAACTATAATTTCATTTCAAACAAATAGCAGGTATAGGGGACAACACACTGCATTATTATTTCAAAGTAAATATGTATATTTACTTTGAGTTGTAATCCATACCTGAGGATGTAGTCTTTGATCATTATCAGCAAATATTCCCAGTCCTCCTCCCTTTTAGCAAGCAAAATTGTGTCAGCTGCATATCCCACAGTATTAATTAGTTTCCCATCAGTCCTGATGTCAAGTTCTTCTTAATAGAGCACAATTTCTCAGATTCGACAGCTTCGGAAACAGAATGGACAATCATCGTGAAAGGACAGAGAGCTGATGCCCACCTTTTTCGATTTTAAGCCAAACAGCATCCTCTAGTTCTGTTTGAATGACTTCCAGGTTCTGCAAGAGCAAACTCAAATCTTTGAGAATTTCCAGGCTTTGCAATACTATCCATTGGTTACTATGATCCACAAATGCCTTTGCATAATTAATGAAGCACAATTAATAAACACCTTTCAGCTATTCTTTGCTTTCAAGCAAAGTCCACTTGATATCAACAATGAAATCTCTCATTCTACATCCTCTTCTGAATGCAGCCTAAATTTCTCACAGCTCTTTACATATATGGTGACAACCATGTCAGCAGGATCTTCAGGAAAATTTTACTTGCATGTGTTATTAATGATATTTGACAATTTCCTGTAACATTAATAATATTTTTGATAATATCTACATTCTGTTGAGTCGCAGATCTTTGGAATGCGCACAAATGTCAGTTTTTCCAGTTGGCCAGGTAGCTGTCTTCCAAATGAATGGAATAGAATAGTGAAGTTTCAATGTTGCAACAATTTATTGAAATATTTCAATTGGTATTCTTTTAATTCCTGAAGCCTTGCTTGTTTGTTTTTGATAATTCCTTCAGTGCAACTTGAACTTCTTTCAATGCCATCAGCCTTTTTGGTACAATGACGCTGTAGATGCTTTATGTCTTTTGGATTCTTCCTGCATCATCCAGTATTTTCTCCATAAAATCCTTCTGTATTACAACTCCAGAGGACACAGTTCTTAAACTCACTGCCTTCAAGTCAATCACCGCACAGTGACCCCAGAGGACAGCAGAACTCCTCCTGTGGAACAGACGACCTCCTCCTTTGCCCTCTAAGTGGCTAGTGGTTTCGAGTTGCTGACCTTGCAGTTACCAGCCCGACTTGGAACCCGCTCCCGCACCAGGGCTCCTTACATAGCTCTTAGTACACTGTCTCCGATGTCTCATTTTAGGAGTGATAAAAGTTAGGTCAGATAGAAGGATGAGCTAGATCTACACCCGTTTCTTACTTCCCATCACTCGGGTGACGTAAGGCTCATTCTGGTCAGCAAAGGGTTTCACTTACTCTGACATTTCAACAAATTACTTTTGAACCAAAACTTTTTTCAGGTTTCACAAACCATCTTCAAAATGCTTCACCAGTTTGTGCCGTGTAAATATTTAAAACAAATACATCCACATACATAAACATTGACTGTCTCATCTTTCTTGCACATAAATCCAGACATATCAGTGGGGGCATTGAAAAGTCAGCTATCTTTGTTCAGATGCTGTTTAACATATCCCAGATGCAGTGGAATATATTTTGGGGATGCTCTTTCACTTCACCTAAGCCTTTATCATTATATAATACTTCAAAATGTGACCATAATCCGACTAATGGAAAATGTGTCCAATTAAAATCTCATCATTATAAAATGTGTTTTTCTGACAGAGCAAGTTATTTAAATATTTTTAAAGATTCTGAAATATTTCTTACTATTTTTGTGATTAATTGTACCTAATTTTAATTAAATAACATCCTATTCTTACTAAATGTCTTGCCCAATGTGTGGAAGTTCATCTTCTGAACATTTCCCGTGTTTTTCCTTCTGGCCAAATCTTCATTAGATTCTCAAAACTGTGGCTTCTAAAAACCTAAAACCCACTAGAAAAATGGTACATATCTATGAATGACAAACATGACAAACTAGTAAGAAACTTGATTTATATATTATGTATGTCTGTAACTCATATATGTATTTACATATCAGATTTACATATATATATCTTTATAATTTTTAGGAAGCCTGAGTGGAAGTACAGGCAACTAGTGCTGAAATATATTCAGTACTTTAAATTACTACAAAAAACGAAGTTTGAGGGCATATTTACCAGAAATCTGTTGCTTTAGTAGAAGTGCATAATAGAGACAATGCTGTGAAGACTGTACTCTATTTGGATTCAGACCCTCTGTCACAGATGTTAGAACACGTCTCTTCATTCTTTCCTTCAGCTTGTTCATCAGTTAAAATAAACAGGATGATGAAAGAAAGCGATGGTTGAAAATGAGATGATGTAAGGACGTATGCACCGTTTTAGGGGAAATCACTGTGACGTTTGGGAAGGCTTATAAAGCAGATCAGTCTGACATTCAACAATTTGCACACATTTTGTTTCAGCTCCTCCATGGCACTCTCTCAATGCACCGTTGCCTATCCTGTTTCCTTCCACTGCTGGCAGTTTCTGTTCCTCCTGGTTTCCAAACACTCTTCCCCAGGTAAATGCTGCCCTTTCAATCATGAATTGTTGATTCCAAGACGAAGATGAATGAAGTTCCAGAGCTGAAGGGTGGTTAAGGGCAATAGGCGTAGGGTTCTTACCGGTCTCCATCCAACCAAGAAGTCTGGTCTCTCTTATGAATTACTTTTTATCATGAACTAGGTAGAGCTTTGAATGTCAGATCATTATTTTTGCATTCAACAATTTCAACTTCTTAAACCTCTCACTGGCTTCTTCTCTGTCTCCGCTCACACCTTTTTTTCTTGCGTGTCTCCCTCTAGTATAAGGTGACCAGATTTTAACATTGGTAAAGTGGGACACCATTGACCGGGGGTGGAGGGTGGGGTCCTTGATTAAAAATTTGGTCTATATAATTTTGCCGCCACTATAAAATATAAATAATATTAGTACTGTCTGCTAAATTCAAGAAAATGTATTTATGAAATAAATAAATTACCTAAATTATCTGAATAGCTGATTTGTTGACCTCACTTGTTTAACTAGCACTAGCACGCAGTACGATGTGTATCGTCTGAGACAGTTACCAAATGTTTTCGTCGTTGCCAATGCCCCAAAATGCCATTGTTCATTAAGTCCAAACAATAGTGGTCGATTTCTAACAACTGATCAACAATGCAAACTTTGATAAGCAGCTCTCAATAATTATTTGTTATTATTAAAGTTCAGCATTATAAAACTAACAAAAATAATATAAAACTCATATCCTGGCGAAATATAGCCACACAGCCGTCGAAAACCACACATTCCCTTCGCATTCTCCCGCCGTTCCCTAGCTTGTCGTGCATTCTTTCCAAAAACTGGGACTTTTT
>NW_022111369.1:21988025-21992741 GCF_000313985.2 Echinops telfairi | reverse complement strand
ACCTGATCCCTTCGACACCTTGTGGTTGGATAGGCTGGTGTGCTTCTTCCATGTGGGCTTTGTTGCTTCTGAGCTTGATGGCCGCTTGACAAAGTTTTCTTTTGGTAGGAAAATCCTGATTTTTTTTTTTTTTTTTGTATAACAGTGATTTTATACAATATTTTTCTTTTTTGTTCTTAGCGGGTTCTTAGCAGTTTCACTATGATTCTTTAAGTGGTGGATTGTATTTCTTGGAAGGAGCCCTGGGTTTTATGGTGGTTACTCATTGGGCTGAACTGGAAGATCAGCAGTTCAAAACCACAGAAAAAGGGCAAGACATCATACTCCTGTAAAGAGTCACAGTCCCAGAAGCCCACAGCGGCAGTTCTATGCTGTCTTACAGGGTCACTATGAGCCAAGAGTTAACTTATGGACAGTGAAGATTTTTGTTGTTTGTGTATTTCATTGCGTGGATTTACCAACGGTTGATGCATCAATTCTCCCATCAATGGACATTTAAATTGTTTCTATCTTTTTCTCAATGTCAATAGTGCTTCAGTGAACAGAGGTGTGCATATATCTAGTCTTGCTTTGTTCTTTATATCTTTAAGCTAGATACAAAATAGAGGGATTGCCGGGTCATCCTATACGTCTAGTTCCAGTTGTTGGAGAAAGTGACATGTTGAATCCCATAGAGGGTGTACTGTTTTACAGTCTCATCAGCTGCATAGGAAGGTTCCGATCTTTCTGCACCCTCTCCAGCGTTTGTTATTTTATGTTTTTAAAACACTTTTCTCTCGAGGCTGGGGCGAGGTAGTATCTCATCATTGTTCTGCTTTTCATCTCGTGACTAGCTAGTGATGGCAAGTACTTTTTTATGTTTGTTGGCCACAGTGATGTCTTCTTTGGTGAACTGTCCATGCCTTCTGCTAATTTTTAAATGAATCACTCATCCAATGAAACAATTTTCTATTTATTGTTCATGATTTTTCTAGTTGGAGTGCTGAAGTTTTTATAGATTTTAGAGATCAGTTCCTTGTCTAAGATATCATTGCTAACTTTCTCTGTGGGTTCTCCTTTCACTCATTTATGAAGACTTTTGATGCACAAACTGTCTTACTTTTAGGAAGTACCAATCACCTATTTTGTCTTCTGCTGTATGTTTATTTTTTGCTATGTTTTATGGTGTTTATGCCAGATATTAGGCCTCTAAGTTTGTCTCTACTTTTTCACCAATCATCTTTATAGTTCAAGGATTTACATTAGGGTTTTCATCTATCTTGAGTTTGTTTTTGTATATGGAATAAGGCAAATACTCCATATGTTTTTGAATATGGAATAAGGGTCCTATTTCATTCTTCTGCAAAGAAAAATCCAATTTTACCCATACCATCTGCTGAAGAGACTATCTCTTCCCTATTAAATATATTTTGACCCTTTGTTAAAATTCAGTTGTCCATAGGTGGAAGGATTTATTTCTGGATTTTCTATTCTATTCCATTGATCTAAGTATTTATTTTTATAATACCAGCAGCAGAGTGTTATGATTACCACAGTTAGGTAGGTTTTGAGGTTGAGAAGTGAGAGGTCTCCTACTTTTTCTCTTCTTCAGTAGTGATTTGTCTAACCTGGGTTTTTTTCCTTTCCATATAAAGTCAGTAATTAGTTTTTCTTTTTTTATTTTTTTTAAAGCAATGATGTCATGATCTGGATCAGAATTGCATTCTATTGGTAGAGATCTCTTCAGATAGTATTGACATTTTCATAATGTTAAGTCTTCCTATCCAATAACATGATATTTCTTCCATTTATGTAGATAGAATTTGGTTTCCTGTGGTATCGTTTTGTAGTGTTATTTGTATAAGCCTGTTAGTTCTCTGGTTAGGTTCATTGTTAAGTATTTTAACTTTTAAGTCTAATAATTACATTGTGTTTATGCAGGGGAATATCCTTATTATTATTCAGAAGTGCATGTTGGAATACCAAGGGGCTAAAGTACAACTTACTTCCAAATGGCCCATTATAAATGATGAATCCACACACAAAGGTGACAGTATCAAATGTCAATCATTATCAAGCAGGGAGTGGGTCTTTGGAAGTACTGATTTTGCTCCCAATTTTTTGTTGTACAACATGGAAATAAGCCAATTTTTAAAAAACTATACAGTAAACAGCTGTATACCTACAACAAAAAAAGTATTTTAACTTTTTCAGTGGCTATTGTAAATTGCATTGTTTTCTTGATTTCCTTTTCAGAGATCTCTTTGTGAAAATCTAGAGGTTTTTGATTGAGTTTTATGCATTGATCTTGTACGCTGAAATACTGCTGAATCTTTCAATCATTTGCAATGCTTTTATCATTGAGTGTTTGGGGTTTTTATAGATAGAAGCATATGATCTGCAAAGAGAGAGAATTTTACTTCTTCTTTGCTGTTTTGCTTGCCTTTCCTTTCTTTTTGTTGTCTAAAACATCTGGCTGTGACTTCCAGCACGTTGTGGAAAAAGAGTAGTGACAGAAGGCACTGTTCTCTGGTTCCCACTATCCAGGGAATGCCTTCAGCTTCTCTCTTGAGTGAGATGTTGGCTATTGCTTTCGTGTATATGACCTTTCTTATGTTGAGGACTTCCCCTTCTATTCCTGTTTTGTTGAGTGTTTATATTAGGAATGGGTGTGAAATTTTGTTAAAAAACCTTTTCTGTATCAATTGATAAAACCATGTGATTTCTGTTTTTTTGTTTTATTTATATGGTGGATTACATTGATCATTTTTCTAATTTGATCCATACTTGTAGACCTGATATGAATCCCACTTTATCATAGTGTACTATTATTATCATACTAAAATATTTTATTGGATTTTGCATCTATGTTCATAAGGGGTATTGGCCTGTAATTTCCAATTCTTATAAAGTTTTTGTCTGGTTTTGGTATCAGGGCTATACTCTTTTTACTATACTCGCTTAATGGAATGAATTCAATTGTTTACTATCTTTTTCTGTTTTCTGGAATAGTTTGAAAGAATTGGTAGCGACTCTTACCTGAATGTTTGGTAGAATTCTTCAGGGATGAAATCTGATCCTGTGTGTTTTTTGGTTGGCAGTTTTTAATGACCTGATCCATTTCTTTTTTTTTGGTAATTTTTATGGATCTGTGGAAATACTTCACATCATTTAGTAGATACTGTGTTTCTAAAAATATTTCTACTCCTTCTAGGCTTTCAAATTTGTTAGAATACAGTCCTTTATAGTATTGTGTTATTTTATATTTTTTTCCAGTTGACTATTTGTGATGTCATCCATTTCATTTCTTATTAATTATATATACATCCTCTCCTTATTTTCCTTTGCTAAGTTTGACAATTTTGTTAATAGTTTCAAAAAAACAATTTATTGTCTTGTTTAACCTTTCTATTGTTTTCCTGTTTGGAGATTACTTAATTTCTGCTCTAATCTTTATCATTCCTTTCTTCTGTACCTAGCTGCTTATTTTGCTGCTCCTGTTTTAATTGTTGATGATTAAAGTGTTTCATTAAGATGTTTATTTTATTTGTTTCTTCTTTATGGAGTAGGCCTCTGGTGAACCCTGTCTGACCATTGAGCAGGGCTGTAAACAGCTTTGCTATTACACAGAACGCATTGGAGAGTGGACTAATGCAGATTCAGTTGGGTTAACATGTAAGAAATTCCTTACCATTTGTTCTCTCTCTTCACCTATTTTAAATTTACTCTAGTTCTTTATTATTTTTTGTTTCTTTTTGATTGAGATTTTTTCCCCTCTGTTTTACTTTATTATTGTTGGTTATTAAATTTTTCATTCTAAGAAATATAGGAAAGATAAATCTATAGAAACAGTGTGATAGTTACATAATTTTATGTCAATTGGAAGATATATAAAAATATAGGAGTGATATCCAACCTGTCAATCAGATCATAGCCTCATGGTGCTTCCCTCTGGGCGTGGCTTTCTCATAAGGAGGGCCAGGGAACCTCCCCTTCTCTGCCTTCACCTTCCTGCTTGCTGGCTACCCTGGGAGCTGCCAGAGCCCTGCCATGCTTCCACCGCCCTAGGATCCACGTGACTTTGCACTCACCAGCCTCCGATATTCCTGCTTTCTTCATCATTGCATGTGAGTGTGTGAGTCAGAAAAAGGGACATATGGACTAGTATCAGATTTGTGGACTTGAGGCAGACTGGGCTGGGATGTTTTTTGATGTATAACTACTTACTTCTTGGTTTAAAGCTCTTTTGTACAAATATATAAGTGCTATTGGATTTGTTTCTCTAGTCAACCCAGCGTAACACAGACAGTAACTGGATTACTATTTCTTTAGGCAGGGGAAGTTGAATGGAAATTAGTACAAGATAGAGTATAACAATGAATACAATAATAGTAATGCATATTGGAGAAAATGATCTAAAATTGGTTGTGGTGATGATTGCACAACTCTTTCATATGTTTACACCACTAAATATCATATGTGAATTATATATCAATAAAAATGTTAAAACATTTTAGCCATTAAAAAATAAATCAGCGCTTGGTCTTATTGGTTCTCCTTTATAAGTAACTTTTTTTTTCTCCATATGGCTCTCAGAATTCTTTCCTTTTGCCTTTGATAATAGAATGCTCGATTATGGTGATTTTCAAGTCTAGCCTGTTTTACCTCGTTGGCATCCTCCTGTGCTGTGTAACCATCTGCCTGATCTACCCCTCCTTCAAACCACACTTGCAGCCA
>NW_022111369.1:21977013-21986777 GCF_000313985.2 Echinops telfairi | reverse complement strand
AAAAAAAAGAAAATTCACACACCCACAAAAGTTGGGTGCTGTTCATTTCTCAGTTCATGGGGGGTGAGGGAGGGGTTAGATGTTGGATCCAAGGAAAAGCCTTTCTCTCTCACGATCAGGTGCCAGAGGTTGCCTTATGGTGTAGGAAGAACCGATCAGCTTCTGGTTGGCTAGAGGTGGCTTCTCTGTTCCCTTTCTGATTGCAGGGCTCCGGCGCATTCTCTTTGCTTTAGGCAGTGCAGTTTGGCTTGTTGCTGGAAGAAGGGCATTTGGCAATGTGTTCAATGTCTGCATGTGGACTCTCTGTTTTCTCCAAGATGCGTTCAGTTCACTCAGCCACACTTTCCTCAAAGACCCACAGGTCTAAATCTATCTTCTCTATGCTTTCTGATGTCTTAATTCTATGGAGGCCTCTCAATGATATTGTCTCAGTCCCTCTCTCACCCCAAGTGTTGTATATACAATTATTGTTAATAGTGAGTTAGTCGGATGTTATCAATTTCATCCCAGGGTTCATAACCTCACAATATACAAATCACTTCACTGATCTAGAATACCAATTCCTCCTAGGAAAATAAGAACACTGCTTTCCCTATTGCCTCCGAGAAGCAGTATTTGGAACAACAAAAACAACAATAACAACATTCAAATGTTATTTCTTTAGTGAGGCTTGCTTTTCTGAAATAGCATCTCCATGTTCATTCTTTCTGACCATAATATATACTATTTACTACCTCATGCTATGTAAGCTATTTATTTTTTTCTTTGCCTATTGTTTCTTACATCTATTGCAATGAAAAACCTATGAAGTCCTGGGCTTTGTTTTGATATCTGCAGAACTTAAACTAGTGCCTGGAATAGAGTAGGTACTAGCAGAGAGCATTGAAAGATTATTGGGTTATTTATAAAATTGTTTGAGATGATCAAGGCAAACATATTACCATATAAATATCAATCATTATTAGAACTATGTTCACTGATTGTTCCTTTATTTCTTTCTTAGATTCTTCTGTGAGCCCTTCCTTTCATTTCAGCTACTGAGAAGTTTCTCCTTAACTTCTTAGTGCTTCCACGTCAAACCTCCTGCTTTGCCTATGGAAAGAGTCTCCGTCTTTGGAGAGAGTCATGCCACTGCTGTGGAGAAGACACAGAAGCAGAATGACTGTGACAACGATTCAACCACAGCTATGTATGGGCATCACAACTCTGCCACTAACTAGGTTGTGTTCTTAGAAAATTAGAACCTTTTAAAGCCTCAGTTTTCAAATCTGTAAAATGAAGTTTTCCATAGATATTAAGGCAAGAAAGAAAAACAAAAGGAATAACATTTTTTGGTTTTGTTTTTTGACTAGGGGATAGAGACAGGGAAGTCAAACAACGAATAACTTGAGGAGTAATTGTGACAAGTGGGTAAAGGAGCACATGCTGGAAGAATGGAACAGATTTCAGGATGGTTTAGTATTCAGCAGCAGTCTTATAACTCAGGAAGGCTGTTCTATCCAATAGTAATGAAGCTAATAAGCACTCCCATGGTTGATCCTAATATTTGGACTTTAACAAATTCCCTAACTATGTATGTTTTTCAGGGGAACATTTGACTACATTCAGTAGTACATCCGGAGCTTCTATGTGGGTGGAGACACAGATTGCTGGGGCCATCTGGGCTTGTGGACTTTTAGTAGCACACCGAGAAGCCTTCTTTGATGATTTCTCCGATCCAAAAGCTCCTACTTGGTGTGCATTCCTCCTTCAAACCACGGCACATTAAGTCCTTTCATGCAGAGAGCTCCGAACTTTCTCAATAGGAAGGTGAAGGATGAAGCTATGTGGGAGAGTTCTGGGGAAAACCAAGTGATTACAGATGCCATTCTAATAAACAACACTGATGAGAACAGAAAGTCCTAAAGAGAGTCAGTTATGTGCCAAGGTACAGTTACTTATTTTCTCATTTTTGATTAAGAATAAAACATACTTGAGGTCTTTCAGATAATCATTCCCCAAAAGTAGTGAGGTGGAGGCAGCTGGGTCCTTCAAACTAAAAGGACTAGAGAAATGTCAATGGCCCCGGATGGATGTGTGAGCGTGAGATTCCTGCCGGGGTACCCTTTTTCACACAGACAGTAGATTTTTAACCAGACTGTTGGTAAATATGAATGGTCTTTCTTTTAAATTTATTTTCAACCTGTTTGGATATCTTGATATTTATATATGAACCTTGATTTAGTTGGTCTTAAAAGAAAATAAATTAAGAAGCTATGAATTTAAATTGTTTGCTTATAAAGATTGAAAGTAGCTGCTCACACACACATGCATATTTGCAACTGCATAGTTAATCCCCAACCCCATCTGAGAAAAATAAGAGAGGAAAACTGCGATTGGATATGACTATCAAAGTTTTGGTCATGTCAGTTTTGTTCTATAAAATAGAGGGAGAGTCTACAAGGCTGGTGGAGATACGGCAGCATAGTAATTACTGAGAAGCATCTGTGGTTTAGTGGTAGCGTTCTCACCTTCCATGTGGCACATTCAGGTTTGATTCCTGAGCAATGGGTTGCATGCGCAGTTACTCCCTGTCTGTCAGAGGGAGCTTGCATGTTGCTGAATAGACTTCACTGGAGATTCTAGCTTCAGAGGAACTGGGGAGATAGGCATGGTGTTCTACTTCAGAAAATCAGCCAGTGAAAACCTTATAGATCACAACAATCTGATCTGCAGCCAATCATGGGAATGATGCAGGACAGTGAAGTATGTATGACAATGGTGGTTAAAATGATGGTTAAAAGCAACAGCAAAAACAAAGATAGCAGTTACTATCGATGCCTTGCTCATTCCCCCAAAGCACTCACCTTTCTGTACACAGAGGTGGATTTTGACAGTCAGTACATAGGATGGTCTTTCTAAGCTATTTGTCCAGCAAGCTGAAAGTGCTGGGCACCAGTTCCAGGAGTACATGTCAGCTAATGCTAGATAGGAGTTAATGAATAAACACCTCAAATTTCTCATCCCTTATGTGGTCTGAAGCTATGGAATCCCACAGGAATCCATAGCAAGACTGAATGCTAGCTGCATACTGTGGTAACCATTCACTGGGGATATTTTATTATCCCTCTTATCTTCTCAACTTTATTCTAGAGAATAGATTACTAAAGTTATTTGACCTACCACCTCCTTTCAGGAAAAAAAAAAGTTACTCAGCACCACCCTGGTAATGAAAAACTTTTGTACTATGTAGCTCATAATTCAGGATAAAGTGTATGTATTTGCTTTTGCAGCCCCACCCCCCTCCCACCCCCGGGTCATTCTAGCACCTCCCAGGGGATGGTATTGTCTACTTTTGGAAACATTGTTCTAGATAAATGGTTGACCTTTGGTCTCATATCAATTTTTTTTAATTAATGCAACATACTCAGTGAGAGTACATTTAATTTGTGTACCACTTTATTAGTTAACTAAACTATGTTCTATGGGGGTATTTTCAATTAAAGGTTTAAAGATTACTTCAGGTGATCATTCTCAGGGAGTCCTCTGGTCAGTTGGTCCAGCAAGTCTAGATTTTTAAAACATTTATTTCTGTACTATTTTTTTTTTCATTTATTCTGCCAGGGTTCTTCTTTTGAGACCTCATCAGAACAGTCTGTAGTGGTAGCTGGGCACCATCTACTTCTTCTGGTCCCAGGTGGTACATTTATTTTTAATAAACTTCCTTCTCCTTTTTGCACCCTCACCTTCAATATTCATACTTCTTCGGATCACTCCCAACTGAATTTTTGAATGCATTCCATTATGTTAACATAGTCTCCTGGCAGAAACCTCCCCTAGGAAAGGGAGTTATGAAAGAATGCAGAAACACTAAGGTTAGGAGGGTTGGAATGAGTGATTTATGGATGAGGGCAGATCATATTCATTCATTTAT
Source organism: Echinops telfairi (assembly GCF_000313985.2). Classification (NCBI taxonomy): domain Eukaryota; kingdom Metazoa; phylum Chordata; class Mammalia; order Afrosoricida; family Tenrecidae; genus Echinops; species Echinops telfairi. Next base: position 21,982,864 of record NW_022111369.1, on the reverse strand, counting down.
TCATTAGTGATTTGCTTGGTGATAGCTTGATACTCATAACCTAGAACACTTGGCTCTAATTTAAGGGGAGAATGTAGCTCATGAAACATCAAGGTTTTTTGTTTGTTTGTTTGTTTTTTTCTGCCTATCTTAGGAAGCAAACTCTAAATGTACTGGAGAAAATAAGGTGGATTTTGGAGAGGGTGGGAGTTTTATTTTATTTTTCAAACCATTTTATTAGGAACTAATTCAGACATCATACCATTTCATAGTTCAATCACATCAAACAGTACTGTACAATTGCTACCAAAATCAGTTCAAAGCTTCTCCTTCCTTCTTGAACTTCAGCTACTCCTTACTGCTCCCTCCCCAGCACCACCCCACTGTATCCCCTGGGATCCTTAGTCTAGTTGTTATCTTTCTAGGTCATCTGTCCTGGGTTTCATATACTGTAAAATATAGGCAAACATATAACAAAGATTCAAGAAAGCCTCCCATAATGATGAATTATAACAGAAATAAACCTGATGGAAGTTTTAAAATTAAGTATCGGGCAGTGCTGAAACATGACCCTATCTTCCACGGCACCATTTTTTATTTCATGTATACTGAGAAAGCTTTGCCACATGGACACTCTACATCCAGCCTGTGAAGCTGTGATTAGTGTATTCTCCGCCCCCCCCCCAACTGGTTTCAGATGCCCCCAGAAGTACAAGGCATTTTGTTCTCAAGACTATTTGTATTTTTCTGTATAAACCACACCGTTTTTGTTTCAAGTAGCATGTAGGAGGGTTTTAGAAAACACACTTCATTCCTGCTTTCCTGCTCTGTTCCCTCACCACCATCTGGTATGAGGGGGAGCCTCTGTAATTGACACCAATGACTGGGAGATCTATTGCAAATTACTGAATTTTGCAGATTAACAAACACGATTAGAAAAATCAAGGAGGCTGTATTGAACTAATGCACTTTGTTGAGAGCTAAAAGAAAACATGTTAGTAGAGCTTACTCTTTTCATAGAAATACTTTAGAGGAGTTGACAATGCCATTAGTGTTCTGTGGAAGGGATTAGTTATGCTTAAAAAATAAAAGGTCTTCATGTTTGATGCTGCCTTTGAGCGCTGCCAAGACGAACCCTGCACATGAACTGAGACCAAGGTGGCATGGTCTCCGAAGAATGTGAGAGGTCATCTAGCACCACTTGTTCTGATGCAAGAGATGTACCGAGGTTATCTGTGTGTGTGTGCCTCTTTATGTTGTGTCTTATTGCTTTATAAAAACACTGCTTATGTCAATGGAAATTTTGTGGTTTGTAAACATTTAAAATGTCAGCTGTTGAGGCTCTTAATGTTTATTCTTCTCAATTCCCATTCCTCTGTTATTCTTGCAGTTTATCGGGCAGCAAAATCTTTCACTTCCTCCTACACACCAGTGTAAATAGTTTAACACACGCAACCCATATATGCACGCAACTTTCTTGGGCCCAGCTGTGTGTGCTTTCTGCATCCTTCAGGAATTCAGCCGTAAGTGGGTGGAGAAGAGAGCAAGAATGGTGGGGAATGAATACATTTGGTGAAGAGCATAAAAGAACAGAAAATGTGGGGATTTTTAAATTTTATTGTTAAGCATTGTCATAAACTGTACAATGAAAGTAAGTAAAAAACGTATTGAGATAAATTCATAGAAACTTTATCAAACAAAAATGTCAACATGTGAAGTCATGGTTTCTAGACATTCTCCCTGTGGTTCTACACACGTACAAAAGCACCAGCTGTTTCCATCTCAGTAGCCCTTTCCTGTAGCATTTCATGCTCTTTGATTTATACAATGCCAAAACAGACGTTTGGGCATGCTTCTAGGGACAGAAATTGTGTTTCTTTACAGTTTTCTGTGATTTGGGGGAAAACGAAAAGAAATCTAAAGGTGCACCATTAGAGTTCTACAGTGGTTGGGGTAAGGTTACCTGACAAAGTCCTCGCAGGCTCTTGCTACTCCCAAAGAGTGATTGTCGTGATGGGGAAAAACAAAACAAAAGGCCCTTGGTACAGCTTTCTGACACTTTTCAGCTTTCTTGAAATTTCTCTAAGTCCCAGTGTAATTCTGTGGCTTTCCAGAAATTCTATTCAGATTTCCCCTTGGGAATTCATCACCTGCCCCCCCACTCAAAAAAAAAAGTTACCATAAACTTCTGAGTTGACTTCTCCGTCTAGGATTTAACTGGTTCAATAGAATCTCTTGTCACCTTGGTAACACAGCAGCCTGAGTACTGGGCTGCTGTCAGAGAGGCAGGCTGCTGGGACCTACCAGCTGCACTTCAGAGCAATGGGAGGCTCTCCCTTTCAAAGGGTCCACAGCCTTGGAAGCCCTATGGGGCAGATCTCCTCGGTCTGCTCTAGACTGGACTGAGTAGCCCCTCACAAGCCTCCGTTTTCAATGGACCTTCCTCATTGACGGCACCCTAATGCGACTAAGACAAGTGTATCATTGAAGGACCTTGTCTGAGCCATTCACTGGTTCAGCACTTTTTGTCTTGAATAAACCCAGACATGTAAGAGAAACTACCCAAGCGGTAAGATTTTTTTTTTAACTTAACCTTGTACTATTATTAGGGGCTTTCCAATCGAGTTCCTGTCTCGGGAGCTCACAGGAGAAGTTCTACCCTGTCTTACATGCTCTCTATGAGTGGGCCTGGCCTCATTGGCAGTCAATTTGTGTTTTGGTGGGTTTAAAAACCAAACCAACAAACCAAAACAAAGCAACGTTTTCGTGACCAAGATGAAGTTGAAGGGTAAATGTTCAGCTTCAACAAGTGTTGCTGTGACCTAGTTACTTTACTGATCAGAAAGAAACGGGGCAGAAAAGGGCAAAAGTCCGATGTTCTTCATTGAAATGCCACTGAAAGTCATGGCCGGAACAGCTTCTGCAGAACCGAGGAACAACCGGTCCTATGCACTTGCTCCAGCTTGCTGTTGACTACAAAGCACCCGAATCCATGTCTGAGGCAAAGGTAATTCTTTTGTAATGACAAGCAGGAGGGGCAAATATTGCAGACCTGATTGTACCATTTGATTATGAAATATAATGTCATTTATTGCTTAAAAGCAGAAAGTCATTTCAAGTATTATCTACTTTTCTAATTCAGTCTACATTTTCTCTAATTTAAACCCTCCATCTACCTTTGGTTCTTTAAAATAACTTATCTAAGAAAACTAACCAAAAAAGAGAAAGAAACCAATTATAAAACTTACTTTATTCTGGCATGTTTATGATTCAATTAACACAATATATGAAACCTTTTATAAAAGGATATTAAGATAGAATAAAAATGTAAATTATGAAATTTGCTTTTTTCCCCTTATGGAATATTTTGTACTTAAATTCTGGTGAACTTTCTCATCTCTAACAGCAAATCAGAAGAGATTACAAGAGATTAGCTGGGTCTTTATAACAAGATATGATGTGGATTTAGGTTGTTTTTTTCTTTCTTTTTTTAAGAGTGTGGTTTCTTTAGAGTACTTTCATTAATACTATTTTCTCTGTTTTAAACACTTGATATTTTTGTATGAAAATGATTCTGGCATTTGACTATCCTGAAACTTGGAGCTCTGAAAGGATTTTAGATTATGAAATTAGTGTTTAGTAACTGAATAGATTATGCTTTAATAGCTAAAACCTCCTGTATCTTTCCAGTAAATTGTTTGCTTAGATTTATTAAAATTCATTCAGAATGAAACTTTGATTTAAATGCATCACTCATTCATACTCCTTCAAAAGAAAATAATGCAAACAAAACAAAACAAAGCACAATTTTATTTGAGCTCCTAGTATGTGCAAGGCTTTGCAACAGTAGGAAAAAACAACCAATCTGCATAAGAATGATGAGAATAACACATTTTCCTGTGACTTACTTCTTAGAATATATTCCCTTCATAAAAATATATATGTATTTAACCATGTTGTTGCACCCCACTGAAAAAATTTGATAAAACCAAAACCAAAATATAACACAAAAGGAGGATTAATTGTCTAAACTTGATTTAGAAATGCTTGCCAGTCTGCAGTAGCATAGAAAAGAATAGGAAACAAGCTCTGAGGCTGACTAATGCAGCCTTTAAACAATGTTGGGGATAAGGGTGTGGACGATAGCTTACAGGTAATACAAAAGGAAGCACCAACGGACCCATCAAGCAAAAGATAAAGAGATAGTGACTGGAGAGAAACTTTAATCTCTTTTGCTAAACAAAAGTAATCTCTAGCTATGAATTGGAGAGTCGGAGAAGGAAGGAAAGGATGCTGTTTCATTTTGGTATTCCTGTCTTCCGTGCCGCATTGGAAAACCAGTCGTTTCTAAGAACGTGAGGGTGTTTCTCAGTAGTCATCGTAATGGTCACCCTCGGGGATTTGGGCTCAACAACACGAGCAACCAAATTGGCTTAAAGACATTTCCTCTCAAAAGGTCTCTGCCATGTTCACAAAAGAGCAAATCATCCTTAATCTACTGCTTAAATTGAAAGTGAAAGACAGTAGACATTAACCTGAGGTCTCCGCTGCAGTCACATTGCACGATTGCATTAAAACGCCCCATGAGAGGGACAGTCCGTGACAACTGTGCTGCTGCTTGAAAATATCAATCATTGTCTTTGTAGACCCAGGAGATGGTATGCAGATGAAGAAAGTTATTGCAAATGCAGGTGATAATAGGGAGATTCTATTTGAGCCTTGGGAAACATTGTAAGCAATGGGGGGAAAATACCCGCTCCAGAGAAAGACCGTAACTATTGTATAATCAGACCCTAAACAAGTACTTAAGCAAGACACAGCGCCTTTGTCCACCTCAAGCTGTTGGCGTGTATCACCCCATTTTGAAGGCAAAAACCCTAAGACACACATGTCTTTTGGTTATAAATAAACACACTCATATTCTTCATAAAAGAGAGCCAAAACCACAGTGGAAGATTAAATAGATCACCAGGGAGGGCACAGCAATTCCTTTCGAAGCCAGGCAAAGAACTCTGAACTCTTGAGTCTTGGGCTTTCGCTTGTTCTATCAAGTCTTATTGCTGTTTTCTTTTAATCTGCTATCAGTTCTGTAAAAGAACGATTCTAATTTAAGTTGTCAGCTAGAAACAGGTTTCTAAACTGGTGTGGACATGTGAGCAGCTCAGGACTGAAGGTCAAGGGTGTTTGTGGAATGCTGTGAGGTTCGCTGATCTATTTATTAACCCGTCTAAGAACCATGTAGCATTTGCATTATAGACTGTATCATATAGCACGTACGAGTTTGGTTGCACAGCAGATTAAGCACTGAGCTGCTAACTGCAAGATGAGCAGTTCAAATCTACCAGCAGCTCCATGGGAAAAAGATGAGGTTCCCTGCTCACCCAAAGAGACTCACGGCGGCAGATTTAGTCTGTTCCGTAGGGTGGCTATGATTTGGTTGGTGTTGATGATCTATCACTCAGACAGTAGGTTCAACTTTTTGGGAACTCTCACTTAAATAAATCAGTCTATAAATAAGGGTACAAAAAGAACCCTACAAATTGGGTATTATCCTGACAACAAATCACCCTTGCTGTTGAGACTTCTCTATTCTTAAACCTCCAGGCTTGAGCCCTAATGATTAAGACTCCAAACTTTTAGTTGCTTTTGCTATAAAGCAAGAATGTAAATTGCAGATTGCATTTTCAGTTGTTACCTGGGTAAGCCTGGCAATTTTCCTAATCTCTTTGAGACTCATTTGCTTTATAGATAAAAACATGTAGTCTACATCCACATCCTGAAGGTGCTCTGAGCGCCAATATGACTGTGCTTAGGGCACAGGCCCTGATAGGGCGCAGCCAAGAGATGCTGCTGTTTACCGCCTTCTCTATTT
>NW_022111369.1:21973613-21975848 GCF_000313985.2 Echinops telfairi | reverse complement strand
CTCTTGACTGCTGCTTATTGTGGATCTAAACAAGAGAAAATCCTTGACAGCTTCAACCATTTCTTTGTGTATCATGATGCTTCCTATTGGTTCTGTTGTGAGGATTTGGGTCTTCTTTGCATTGAGTTGTAACCCATACGGGAGTTACAGTCCTTGTCTTCATCAGCAAGTGCTTCTAGTACTTTGAAAAAGAGTCCTGGTGGTACAGGGTGAGTTGTTTGAACGCACTAGCTGCTCCTTGGGAGAAAGATGGGGCTTTCTACTCCCATAAAGATGTATAGCCTCAGAGACCCATGGGGCAGCGTGCCCTACAGGGTCACAATGCGCTGGAATCAGTGTGATGGCAGTGAATACAGTCAAGCCATATTCAAAAGAAAAGGTTGGACAACAGATATCACTACTGATGTCAGATGTATTTTGGCTCTAAGTAGAGGATACTAGAAAGATGCTTACCTGTATTTTGTTGACTGCTAAGGCCATCAACTGTTGATCATAACAAAGTAAAGATAATGTTGTAAAGCATGAGAATTCCATCCATGAGACCTGTACATCGACTAAAAGGCATTTTGTTTAATAGAACAAGGGGATGCTGTGCAGTTTAAAATCCATGAGAGGTGTGTTTCAGTGTTGCCTCCATTAACAATTCTTACTCAATCTGTATGCTGAGCAAATAATACGAGTATCTGTGTGAAGAAGGCTATGGGATCATGATTGGAGAAGTTTAACAACCGTGTATAAGCAAAGCACACAACTGTACTTACTAGAAGCTAAGGGGACTGGAGGCATTACTGATGAAAGTTCTCAGTACAGATTGCAAATCGGCATAAAGAAAAAAATCTTCACACCTGGATGTCACTTTGAGGATGAGGGTTCACCTGATCCAAGCTTTGATATTTTCAATTGCCTCATATACACACGAAAACTAGACAAAGGATAAGGAAGATCGAAGAGAAATTGATGCATTTTAGGTGTAAAATTGGTAAGGAATAGTGAATATACCATTGACTGACAGAAGACTAACACTTCTGCTTGGAAGAAGTGTAACATTCTTTAGAAGAGAAGATGGCAAGGTTTTATCTCATCTGCTTTGGACATGTTAGTATGAGGGGCAAGTGTCTGGAGAAAGGCATCATGCTTGCTAAGTAGGGGGTTGGTGAAAATTAAGAAAATCCTCAACAAAATGGATTGACAGAGTAACTTCCACAATAGACTTAAAGAAAGCAATGTAAGACCAGCACAGTACTGGCCAGTGCTTTGTTTTGTTGTACAAGCAAAGTGTCTATGATTTGGAAGCAACTTGATGACACTTAATAGTAACAATAGCAACATTAAATCTATCTTTCAAAATGTCTACACCCTACTTCCCTGGCTCATAAAATAGCAATCTATATAACTTTGTGTAGTATATAGTTAAAATTTTTATTAGTTTTATCTGGTTTATCAGGATATTCTTTGTAGTTAGGTGGTGTCGAATGGGTTCTTCTCACAGCAAACCCATATGCAACAAAACAAAACATGGCCCAATTTTTATTATAGTTGGGTCCGTTTTTGAAACCATTCTTGTCAATTCATCTTGTTGAGGGCCTTCCTGTGCTAATTTGCATAGACTAGAGAAACAAACTCATAGACACACTCACGTGTGTATAAGAAAGAGCTTTAGATAAAGAGTAATTATACATTAAGAAAACATCCCAGCCCAGTCCAGATCAAGTCCATAAGTCCAATATTAGCCAATGTGTACAATATCAATCTATAAAGTCTTCTTCAGACTCACAAAACACATAAAATGATGCTGGATGCAGGAAGATCACAGGCCAGTGGGTGGGAAGTTTTGTGGATCCAGTGGCGTTGTTAGCATCTCAGCAATGGCAGAGGTCTCCATGTGGCTTCTCCAGTTCCCAGGGTATGAAGTATATCAACATGGTGCCATGTGTCTTGTCAGTAGAGCATCTCTCAGGGAGTGAGCTGAGGAGAGAGTGTCTCCTGCCTCCAAGGAGGAAGTACAAGAATTCCCAGAATCCTCAGGGGAAGGCCATGGCCACAAAGAGGCCTCATTGACTATACAATGATTGACAGGCTAGACTCCATCCCTTTACTCATAACCCTTTCAAATTGACAACAGATTATATAACTACCACTCTCTCTTTCGCTGCCACTCTATTTTTACCAAGCATGATGTCCTTTCCAGGGACTGGTCTCTTTATAACATGCCTGAGTTATATGAGAAGAATTCTC
>NW_022111369.1:21965567-21972522 GCF_000313985.2 Echinops telfairi | reverse complement strand
TAGAAATGGAAAATGTAAAAACCATCTTTAAAATTACTTTTTAAATCTTTAAAAGATAATTGACTTTTTAAAGTAAAATTAATAAAAAAGGAAATTATGTTTAAAAAAATTACTTCCTGTACTAAATGCTCTAGTTTATAAACTCTTCTTCCTCTCTGACCCTGGAAATCCTACTGACGGACCATTCAGTTGTTACCAAAGGGTGCTAACTACTAAAATAGAGGCAACCAATGATTACCAATGGGGCGAATCCAGCAAGCAGCCTGTTTTTGTACAGACCTGGAGCTAAGAATAATTTTTACATTTCAAAGGGTTGTTAGAAAGACAAAGAAAAAGCCACAGAGACAGTATGTGTCCATGTCCCCAAATACATCCTACTAAGCCCAGGGAAGACAACCCACAGAGCCACGTGCTGTTGCACGATGTGGTTGGCTATCAATCAAAGGAAGATTTAAGTTCCATTTTTCAGTAATTTGTGGTTTTCACAGTAACTCTTATAATTAAGAGGATATCAAATGGTTGGGGGAATTGCAAATAAAAAGGATTGAAACCGACACAAAGTTTTGAATCCCCCTAATAAACCTAGGTTCTGTGTTTCACTTATCACCCCAGAGAGCGAGTGCTCTGTGTGTTCTACTAACCAGAGCAGAGACGGAAGGCTGCAAGTCCATTTAAGAATACAGTGCACATGACCTGAGCTCTCTGGACACTAGGTTCCCATGAAAATTTTTTAGAGCAAGTTACCCTGAAGGTTCCTGAAGCCCATGTGCAGAAATATCTATCAGAAATGTAAAACAGTGTGGCACTGCACTGCATTTTCTGTGTTTTTTTTTTTTTAATTAAAATTCATGAAAAAGAAGATGGTTGCATTCAAAAGTGCAAGAGTCTCTTTCTGGCTGCAAACAGCAGGGTGTTCCACCTGCAGCTCGTTAGGTTGTTTCAGAGACGGTACTAAGGTCTCAAGCAGCCATGAAACTACCAGGACAACCAGTAGCATCAACCGCTCTGTGGGTGCTTTTTCTATTTGGCCTGATCAAGCTACACATACGGGATACCTGTGCTGACAAAGCAAAAGTCCTTTCACTACTCACAGAAAATAGACTGCAAGCAACAGATACACGTCGATAGTGAGTTGATGTCCCCTGCGCTCAGAAGACTATATGGGAGTAGTGGAGATGCTTTGATGGTACCTTGTGTCCTAGGGGAAGGAACAGAAAATCTTTCTCCCCCTCAGTGCTATATGCCCAAAGCCATGTGAATCTCTCTATTTAAATGCAGTTGTTCATTTCTTGGCTTGACAAACCAAGGAGGTTGAGAATTCAACATCTGGGCACCACTGAGTCTATTGTCACTTCAGTCTTGCTGCTTATCTGGACAAACCAACAGGATTGGGGGTACGAGGAGGCAGAGGCTTATTTGCAGTTTCAGGCTGAGAGCCAGGGGAAGAAAGGTCGAGAAGCCATGGCATTGGGCTATACGAGAGAGTGCCTCCTTCCAATAAGTAGGGTGAAACAATTAAAAAACATATTCATCGTGATATCTGTTCACTAGGTACATTTCTGAGGCACTGTGAATGAAACAATGAATGGCGCAGTAATTCCTGCCTTGACCAAACTCCTCTAGTGTGCAAGACTGGCATGCATCCGATGGTAGTATATAAGATGGCAGTGAATAACATAAAGGAGGCGAAAAGGGCCCAGGAGGAAGTGTCGGCGAGGAAAGCAGTGCTTCAGACACTTGTGAGTTGATGAGGGCAGAACACCTCATGCCGAGGGAACTGTGAAAGCCAAGGCCCTGAGGTGACGGGATTAGTCTGTTTAAGAACAGCAAGGAGATGACAATATCGACCTGTTTAAAGAGCAGCAAGGAGGTCGGTGTTGCTGAGCAGAGAAAGGAGAAGAGAGTGGGGCAAGTGAGGTCAGAGAGATTTCACAAAAACAGATCTAATGAATAAAAAGGAATTTACCTTCTGTTATGAATAGAATTGTGTCCTCGCAGATTATGTGGTACAGTGCTGACTTCTATGCCTGTAGATGCAAGGAATAATGTAGGAATATTATTTTCTTTGTTATGTTAGTGGGGCCAGATCGATATGAAGTGTGTTCTAAACCTAGACCCTGAATGATCTATAAAGCAGCCTGGATAGAGAGACAAGCACGCAGAACCGGGGTAACAGAGCTATGACAATGGTCAAGGAATTGAGGAAATTTGGGGCGATTGAAGCTGACAGAAACAAGGACCTTCCCCCAGGGTCAAAAGAGTGTTTCCCCTGTAGCCAGTGCCCTAAATTCAGATTTCTAGCCTCCAAAGTGGGAGAAACATCTCTGCAACTGGACCAATAGACAACATCATGAAAAATGAAGAGAAGATTGAAGTTGCCAAGCATTTCACTTTGCTTGGATCCACAATCAATGTTCATGGAAGCAGCAGTCAATAAATAAAATGACCTATTGTTTATCTGTCGCACACAAGCTCTTTGAAGGGTAAAAGAGCTTTGAAGATTAACGTGCACCTGGTCAAAGTCATGATATTTTCAATAATCTCATATGCACATGAAAGTTGGATTGAAAAAGGAAAGCCGAAGAAGAAGTAATGCCTTTGACTTCTGATGCTGGCAAGGAAGAGTGAAGGTGCCGTGGACTTCTGGAAGAACAGACAAATCTGTCTTGGAAGAAGCACAATCCGATACTCCTAACAATCCAGGACAGCAAGACTGTATCTCCCATGCTCTGGATATATTATAAGGAGAGGCCAGTTCCTGGTAAAAGCATCATGCTTGGTAAAGTAGAAGATCAGCAGAAAAAGAAGAAAGCCCTCAAATGAGATAGATTGACACAGGGGCTGCAACCATGCGTTCAAATATAACACAAGTTGTTCAGATGGTGCAGGACCAGAAAGTGTTTCTTTCTGTCATAAATAGATAGGGTCACTATGGGTCTGAAACAACATGAAGGCACTTAACAACAATGATGAAAAAATTATTTTATATTCCTTAGAACCACTTACTTGTGTTTCTGGTATAGCAACACTAGGAAACTATATTCTGAAAGGGGTAAGAAACTATTGGGTTTTACCGTAGAGTTGAAATCATATGCCTTAGACTTTAGGATTGCTTAGGATTTAGACTTAGGATTCCTTGCTTTAATTTATCTCTGAAGAATAGATTTGAGGGGTCAAGGGCAAACACTGATCTTATATTTAGAGAAAATTTTCAATAATCCAGGAAATGGTGTTCAAGCAGCAGCAGAAGCAGGTGAGACATAATCATTATTCAAACTACAGTATATCTTGAATGTATGGTCTATGACCTTTGCTGATAGATTGGGCGCAAGCTATAAAAGAAAGTTAGAACTAAGGACCACTCCAAAGATTTTGTTTAAATAAATGAAATGATGAAGTAGGCAACTAATGAAAGAGAGAAGAATGGAGAAAAACTTTTGGTGTAATGAATTAGATGTTATGTTTTTTACTTGTTAGTTTTGAGATACTACTTTGGAATCCAAGTGGAGATGTGGAAGGATGAGCTGATTCAATTAGGGAATTGTCAGACTAGAGGTAGTTCTTAAAGGTGTGAAGTTCCTCAAGAGGAAGAGTAGCTTTCTGAAAACTGAGATAATCCAACATTTAAACGTTGAATAGATATACAAGAACAAGCAAGGGACCTGGGAAAAAGCAGCCGGGAAAGTAGTGGCATGCCTAACAGTGGTGTCACTGTCATCAATGAAGTGAAGAGAATGCATCGCACAAGTTGGGAATAATGATGCTGATGGGCAGTAACATTAAACATTAAACTTCACAATGCAGTGGCCATCAGAAATCTTTCGGATTTAAGGGCAAGGACAGAGTGAGTTCAACAGAGAATGAAAGAAGAAGGTACAGCAAATGACCCTTTTGAGTAAAGTACTCTTTGAAGGAATTTCGCAATGAAGGGATGTAAGAGAAATGGGATAGTACCTGGAAGAAATGTTTTCTGATGAGAAATGATCCAGTCTGATGGATGCTAATGGGCATGGGGAGAGAGGAAGCATTGCACAGGGAGCGGAGCACGGGAGCAATAGCTGGAACTGTCCTTTCGAATGCAGAGCACACAGAGATTCGAGGGACGGCTCTTTATAGAGAGGAAGGGCACATCCATGAAAAATGCAGACAAAGCGCCAGAGAAAGCTAGAGGTGTAACTATATTAAGAAATGTGATTGGGAGAGTGGGTGGACATTCTCTCTGAATTGCTTCTATTTTCTAATTGAAACCGGAGCCAGGGTCATCAGTCACGAAGGAGAGCAGGAAAAAATATTGCAGGTTACAGAATGACGTTGAAGAATTACGAATCCATCGACGGAATAGCTGCAGGACACTATCCTGAGTCATGAAGTACAGGGCCCACCAGGGCACGGGAGACTCTCCCTGACAGGGATGGGCACAGCAATGGCAAGAATGGATTAGACATATTGGCACTTGTGAGGAGGAGGAGTCGGGACTGGCTACTGTTTCAATCTGTTGTTTATAGGTCACTCTGAATCCATTGCAGGAGCACTGGGGATCTAGTGGTCACCAGCGGGGCTGCTAACTGCCAGCTAGCAGTTTGTACCCACCAGCGGCTCTGTAGGAGAGAGACGGGACTCTCCTGGAAATAGTGACATTCTCCCAAACCCACAGGGGCACTTCTGTCCTCTAGGGTCACTATCCGTCGGAACACACTGGTTGGTTGTAAGTTTGGTGTTTGTTTTGGTATAAGCCTATATAATCTGGTTGAGAAACAGAGTAGGAGGGAGGTAATTTGTCTTATCTAGTGCTGGTGTATCAGAAATACCATAAGTAGGTGAATATAAACTTTCCCCCCCCCCCCAGATTACGGTGCTAGAAGTCAAAATTCGGGGTTCTTTCTCTAGAGGAAGTCTTGTTGTTTGGCTTAGCTTTGGGGGGAGGTGGTTGTCTCTTTTCAGCGTCTGTTCTTGATTGCTTGGCAGTTGTCCTGTTGTATGGCACCTGTGTTAGTCTGGGTGCTTTAGAGAAACAAATCCACAGAAACTCATATGTATGAGAGTTTTATATAAAGGGTAAATGCACATCAAGAAAGCATCCCAGCCCAGTGCTGCCCAAGCCCACAAGTCCAACATTAACCCATTAACCCATATGTCCGACACCAATCCACAAAGTCCTCCTCCATCTCACAAATGACAAGCAATGATGCCGACTGCAGGAGGAAAGCTGAATCAGTGAACATGTAAGCATCTCAGCACTGCTAGGGGTCTGTCTCCACACGGCTGCTCCAGCACCCAGGGCTGCATCAGGGCATGTCCATGTGGCTTCTCCTCAGGGATGTCTCACAGGAAGTGAGCCTTGGCAGCTGAAGCAGGGAACTGGCTAAGGCAGCTGCACCCTGGGCCCACCATCATAAAGCAAGAGACCCGAGAACTAGAAAGGCGAGGCTCACTGAGCCATTTATCCCTCCGCCCTTCAATTAACTTCACATGTGTTTATCGGCCAGGTTGGCACAATAAACTTTAACTCAGCATCTATTCCCCTTGCATCTGTTCTTTCTTTTCTCTGTGTGTCATCTATTCAAACATCACTGACTTAAGACACATCTTAGGCAAACACAACTTCATTAATCAACAAAATAAACTCTATTCCAAATTGGGGTGCCATCTACAGGTATAGGAATTAAGATTTACAGCACATAATTTTTGGGAAAACAATTCAAGTTATAACACTACTACAGATTCTGATGGGACTATTGCCTAGGAAACAGTGTTGCTAGAACAGAAACCTACAGGTGTTGAATCTACAATGGGAGTCAGTCCTCTATGACGGCTCAGGTTCAGGTGAAGTTAGAGGATGATCTCAGTGTACGGCACTGCACTGGATCGTAGCCCAAATGCCAAGAAGCCAAAGTGAAGGCCAGGAAAAATAAACATTTATATATGGTAGCCCATTTTCTTAATCTAATAGCAGGAAATAACAGTCACAATAAGTTCGAAAATAGTGAACAAACAGTCCCTGGCTTTCCAACGCTATTCATTCCCGTGTCTTTACATGTTTAAGGGGAATTCATAGATAAGTCAGAAAAGGTGCACATGGTTCTGATTTAGTCTTGCTTTAGAGCAAGTAAAGGTAGAAGCCTTCTCAGTGATTTAAAAGCTGCATATGCAGCAAGTGAAGGTGATTGTGATGAAAAATTATCTGTGAGTAGGGTTTGCACAACCTTTTGGAAGTGAGGGTAAGTTTACTTATGATTAATGTGAAAGAAGGCGCTATCTGTAAGTGGGACATTTGTAAATGAGGGACCACCTACACTTAGGCCCCAAGGTACATTCTTTAACCACCCAAGCCAAGGAAGGGTCCCCAAGCCTTACAAAGAATGAGCATAGGTGTGTATGGAAAGGTGGGGGGAAGTGATTACTTGTTAGCCTAATTGCTTCTGAGCTCTCTCAGTGAGGCAACAAATTATGTAAACCAAAAAAATTTGCATGCAAAAGTGACTTCTTAGGACCTCCATACTAAAAAAAAGAGTTTTTAACTGGCTTTAAAGTTAATCTATCTAGATTCGATTTATTGTTCTCTCCTGGATCCATGTTAGAAATTTGCCCTGGGTTTTACAAAATTATAAAGAACACATCAAAAGCCACCTGGGTTATATCACCATTTCATGGTTGACTGTGATTATTTTAAGATGTGGATGTAGATATTTATAATAACTTTTATCTACACATATTTTAGAGGTTTATCATTGTGAATTTTTGTTTAAAGTATAAGAACTCCAAGAACTAAAATAACATAGTACTTTAAGCACTCTTTAAAGTTAAATGTTGTGAACAAGAGGAAACATTTTATTTTTTTTATTTTTTAATCGTTTTATTAGGGGCTCATAAAACTCTTATCACAATCCATACATACATCAATTGTGTAAAGCACATTTGTACATTCATTGCCCTCATCATTCTCAAAACATTTGCT
>NW_022111369.1:21960824-21965173 GCF_000313985.2 Echinops telfairi | reverse complement strand
TCATCGTTGCTACATCGCACCCTGACTGGCTTGTCTCCTCCCCGAGACCCCTCTGCAAGGGGATCTCCACAAGAGGAAACATTTTAAATGTGAGCATTTCCACTGTATTGTGTTTAAAATTTGTATTCTCACGTGACCATTTCATTTCATTTACAGTTTTACTTTTCCTGGTATCAGTCTTCAAACTTTGAAAAACCTTTATGCTTAGCTGACTTTCAAGACCAATCTGTATCATTTCATAAGTGTGCTATGTATGGATTGCAAATACATATAATATCGATATGCTGGGAAAACAATCCAAGAGGTTGGACTATACGAAGAAGATGGTGGCATGAGGATCAGAGGAAGGCTTACTAGCCACCTCCACTGTGCAGAGAACCCAATCTGCTTGCTGAAGGCACGGAGCACTTGAAGCATTTGCTGAGGGATAACAAGGGCTGCAGCATGCAATACAGACAGATTAGAACTCACTGTAAAGAGTGCCCAATCTTTCACAACTGGACCTACAGCTAATATGATAAATGGAGAAAAGATTAACGTTCTCAAGGATTTCATTTTGCTTGTATCCACATTGAAGTAGCAGTGATGAAATCAGAGGAAAAATTGCGGCAAATCTGTACTATAAGACCTCTTTAGAATGTTGAACAACTAGGCCATCATTTTGAAGACTATGTTGTGGTTGACCCAAGAACTCCTGCAACCATTGTTGGATGATCTTCAGCAAAGTTTTACTGTGTGCGCTCTCATTCTCTAGTTTGAGCATTTTGGTGGCCCCCCTTTCTTTGGATGGCCATAAATGTGGATCTCTTTCACCACTTCTTGGTCTGTTTTCATACTGGGGTGACTGTGTGGTGCTGTGCCAGCAGGACCACCCAAGGTGAAGAGCTTTCGGTAAAGCGTCCAGACTCTGAACAGACAAGGAAGAAGGACTGCCCCTCACCTGAGAAGAACAATCCATTGGAAACCTTAGGCAGAGCTTTGAAGCACCACATTTAGCAAGTGCCAAATACATGCCACTCTAGAAAGTGTTTGGAAGAGAAGAAACGTTTCAAAGCACAACATTAGAATTCTAGAGGATTCCGGACCAGTGTAGGAGTTAGATAGTCCGTTCAGTAAGCAAGAAGTACCTGTGCTTAATATGCGCCCCATTTATGCTCTACAACCTTTTCATTGTGTTATCGTTACTGGTTGCTGACAATTTGGTTCTGACTCATCGACACCTGATCTGGGACTGAGTTGGACCTGCTGCCCGCCACACAGTTTGAAGGCTGTTCCTTGGTGCCTACACAGGAGTTCCAATGGCCAACTTTTCTGTTAAAAGGAAAGTACTTAACAATTTGCACCTGGAAAAATTATATATCATTGGTGAGCTTTCCTGTGTTCATTAGCTTTTAGCCTAGATTCCCAAACTTGGCTCCTCCTTGGGATCACCTGTGGATCTGGTAAAACTACAGACCAGGGCTCGATTTGCAACCGCATGAATCAGAATCCCCAGGGACAGGAGCCCAGGGACCCCTAATTTCTCCAGGTCCTCAGGTGGTTCCCATGATGAGCCAAGTTTGGGGAGCCAGGACCTATCGAACGAGCTTTCCACAGCACTCACACCTGTGTTTTAAAATGATTACTAAAATTGAATGTGTCAGAGCATTTTGATTATTTCTCACAGAATTAGTGCAAACACTGCCATATAATTGGCACTTAATATAAACTCATTGATTGGATAACAAAAAATTAAGTGTAAGAAATGATTTTTGGTCTTACTCTTTTACACATCATACCTAAACTATCCTATAAAATCTTTATGCTTTCAGAGTAAACCTTGGTTAAGTTTCTTAATTTATGCTTATCTTTCAAATGATCTGGGCTTTTAAAAAAAGTCTGAGCTAATTATGAATTGAAAAAAAATTTCAAGAACATCACTGATTAAAATGTTATATTTTTACTCTGTAGCTATAATTTCCTATGAACAAAACGAAATGTAAACTTTAAATCTAGTTGTTTTTGATAACTTCAAGTCTCCCTAAGCCAGAATGAAACATTGTATTTTACAAATCAACCAGACTATTATCTGATGCTACAAGCAAGTTTTAATTCTGATGCCAATAAAAGGCATCCTTAGCTTCTGGGTACAAGTGTTGACATGTTTGCTTGGGAGGACACTTTTTGTCCTATTGCCACTGAATTGGTCCCAACACAAAGGACCAACACAAATTGGTCCTCTACACAACAGAGTGAAGCCCTTCCCGGTCCTCTGCCATCCTCACAACTGTTCTTATGCTTGAACGCATTGAAGCAGCCATGGTCTCAATCCATTCCCTTGAGAGCGTTCCTCTCTTCCGCTGCCACTATACTGTACCAAGCGTGATGCCCTTCCCCAGAGACTGGACTCTCCTGACAACATGTCCAAAGTACATCAGACTTCCATCGCTGCCTCTAACGAGTATTCTGGCGGCACTTCTTCCAACACAGTTGTTTGTTCTTTTGGTAGTCCATGGTACTTTCAATATTCTTCTCAGCACCACAATTCAAATACATTAATTGTTATTTGGTATTCTTTACTCAATGTTCAACCTTCACATGTATCTGAGGTGATTGAAAATACCATGTCTTGGGTCAAGTACACCTTAGTCCTCAAAATAATATTCTCACTTTTCAACACTTTAAAGCAGTCTTGTGCAGCAGATCTACCCAATGCAACTCGTCTTTAGATCTCGTGACTGCTGCTTCTAAGAGCATTGATGGTGAACCCAAGCAAGACAAAATTGCAATGTACCATTGTCCGGGGCCATTGGGCTCAATCTTCACTATATTTTGTCAGAGCTTGCAGTACTTTTCCATTCCCTCCTATGTGACAGTTTTGTAATTTTGTTATCTCCCCTCTGAATAGCCTGTCCTTGGGACGGACTGAGTTTAGCCTTCAAGTCTGCCTAGAAACAGATAAGGGGGTTTCCAATCATGGTGTGACAAAGCACCTATATCCTGCTTCCCCTTGATTGGGTAGGAGATTGTCTTCACCCTATTTACACATCTAGTGCCTGCACCTGATTTACATGGAATGACGTCACTTTGCGTAACATGAGTGAAGAAGCAGGCTAATATTTGTCTCATCAAGATAATTTCTGAGTCATATATCTTTTTCTTTTTTCTTCAGTAAAGAATAGTGGGGTACTGGATAGATAAGTAAGAACAGTACTGGATAGATAAGTTGTGATCAAAATGGTTATTTTAGTCAATATTTATTCTGTGCTGAAGGAGCCCGGTGGGGTGGGGTTCCTGAGCTGGCTGAGATTCACAGGGTCTGCACTGTGAACCCACCAGCGGCTCTGTGGGGCTTTCTACTCCTGGAAAAGTCACAGCCTGGTAAACTCGCAGGGGCAGTTCTGGCCCGTCCAAGAGGGTCGCTATGAATCATCACCCACTAGATTTAAATGAGTTTTGTTTGCGAATATGTGTTGTAGTTCTGACTTCTATGCCTGTGGATTCAATCACATGTAGGAATCGAATTTTCTTAGTCATGTTAGTGGAGCCATAAAATGTAGGTATGTTCAAAACCTGGTCCACTTTGAGTGTCTATAAAGCAACCTGCATACAGAGACAGTCAAGCTAAACTGGGATAAGAGAGATGTCATATGAAGATGGTCAAGGAATTGAGGAAATTGGAGGTAACAGAAGCTGAAATAAACAAAAACCTTCCCTCAGGAAACTCAGTATCCTGGTCAGTAGGGTTGGTGTGAGTCAGCATCCAATCAATGGCAGTGAGTTTAGTTTGGTTCTACCCTACTCTGCTTAGATCAGTACATAATTTTCACCCGACAGCACCTGTAGAGACAATTGAGTACTGAAAACTGATTCTCGTATGTTATTGGGGTTTTGTGGTCTGTTCACTTACACAACATTCTTGTGGCAAGAGAGAACTGATAAGATGTTCTTCCCATTTTCTTTCTCTCCCCCTTCCCCTCTCCTGCCCTCAATTCATTGTTTCCCTTTCTTATTTGGTAAATCAAATGATTCATCATTTACTCTGTGTTGGGTAGGATGCAAATGACAACACACTGGAGATATAAAGATAAATAAGGCAATAACCCAGTCATTTTACCCTTGGCCTTGTCTACCTGCCTAACTACAATCCATACTCCCTCATAACTATCAAACTCAATAGGCTATAAAATTAAGTGACTATCTGCAGTCAAATATAATTTGGCTAATTGTGGAATCCAAAGCCATTTGAGCATCTAACTAAAGGGAAATAATAGACAGTGCTTAGTCATTAATTTTATTATTAGCTATAGCCTGATGTCTTAGAAACTGGGCGTAAAGCCATGTGTTAATCCATACGGTTACTGGTGTCA
>NW_022111369.1:21955380-21960444 GCF_000313985.2 Echinops telfairi | reverse complement strand
ACAGACTTTTACAGCACAAAACCTTATTAACATTAAGAAAATAATCATTTTTGGAATATTTTCAAATGTCCCCCTCATGCTCAAGAATCATATGAATGCTAAAGCATTTTAATTGCTCTGAGTGTCTTTTAAGTCTCCTAATTCTAAGAGATAAATATTTTCCCTTTATTTTTTCCAATTTATTTGTTAAAACTGAGTTATTTGTCTTAGAGTTCACCACAGTCTGGAATTTGCTGTTAACGTATCCCTGGATTTCCTGAAAGAGGGAAGCTAGATCTATGGGCTTATGGGATCACATTCAGGTAAGATTTTTTGGCAAAAATACTCCAAGATAGTTATAGGTATTTTTATCGGGAAATGCTACCCTCTAAATCCTTTTATCATGCCTTTTCTCCTAAGTCTAATAATCTATTATCTGCATCTACTAATTCATTAAGGACAGCAAAATAGGGATTTTCTAATTCTATCTTCTTCAGTTGTTAATTGGAATATATCAAGAGAAAGTTTTCCACATGTATTTGGTATAAATAAATCGCTTAAAACACAGCTGATATAGAAAAAGGTGGTTAAATGATCATTCTTTTCCATCTCAACCAGTTTCAAAGTAATAAATTGGTGATTTTGTAACTCCCAAAGGACAATGAGTTTTCTTTATTTTTCTTCCCCCTCTTGTTCTATCACTGTTCCTTAAAAATTTTTTTTCGAACCTTAAGGAATTAAACCTTTAATCACATTCCATGCATTTTAATCTGTTGGCCAATGAGCAATGTTGCAAGTTGGCGGATGAATCCCTTTGATAGAACCCTCCCAGTCCTTCCTGGCAGCACGGGGTTTGTTGTTGACAGATCTTTCTAGAAACCTCTTGTATGTCTTCTTCACCTGAACAGGAACCAGTCAGTTCTTCCAGCCCCCTGTTCCTTTTTGTTGGAAAATGACACTCCCAGACTATAATATGGGCAGTAGTGATATGAGAAACTTAGACTCATTATATTTTTCAGCCTTTTTTTGTGGGAAGAAATTATATTTACCCACACTAATGAGCTTATGTGGGTTATTTAAATCAAATTCAGAAGTAATTGAAATGGAATTGTATACATAATCTTATTGATCTCTCTTTTCAATGAATAGTGAATAGCTAAGATTCCAGTGACACCAATATTAGTCATTTATTTTATTTTAATATATGTAATCGTTTTTAAACCAACAAAACATGAATGACACTTTCATCGACAAAATAATCACACACAAATTTATAATTATATTTTCAGTTCAATATGTGTTGCGGGCATGTGGAACTAGGGAAATATAGTCACAGTTTGTGTTTTAGTCCCTTGAAAGAGGTTTTTCTACTTCTGCTACCAACGCATGTCCATAGAGTCAGCTCTGACTCCCAGTGGCCTTGTGGTGAGGGTAGAGCTACCCTTGGGATTCCCGTCTGTGACTCCTCACAGGTGTAGAAAGCCTTGTCTTTGTCCTGTGGAGCAGCTGGCGGGTTTTAACTGCTGACCTTATGGTTAATAGTCAGTGCTTGAGTATTATACAACCAGGGTTATATTTTATTTGGCTTCACATTTTAAGGTATTTTTACTTTATTTTAATTTTCCTTTGAAAATATTTGGAGTACTTTCATTATTTTAAGTGAAAATTACAAGCTATAGTAGCCAGTCTACAAAATAACTGTTTGGGTTGACTATATTAACTAAATTTTGCTATTGAAGTTCTGGCCTCTCTATGCATGATTGTGATCCTGCTTAAAAATAGGGCATTCATTTATTGTGCTAATGAGACCAGACCAGAGTCGATGAGTTTTAACTGCAACTCAAAATCAGAGTTAAACACAAAACAAAAACAGAGAGCTAGAGAGACATGGTAGAGGATGCCCCCGGAAGATAAACACTCTAAGGAGATAATCTATAAACACAGGAACTATAAGGAATACCTGCACTGATAAAAGCTGATACAGACACAGAAGATTTTCCTCAAAAGCCTCTCAATAAAAGTGGGCTTCTAGACTCCAAGACGGTGAGAAGACGAATCTCTGTTCTTTAAGGTTATTCCCTGGTGGTAATATTTGTCACAGCAGTGTTAGATAACCAAGACAATGACCCTCAACATTCCTTTCCCTGAAAATTCTTATCTTTGAACAATTCCCTCTCATAACAAACTAGATTGCTTTGCACAACTGCTAATGTACCCTGGAACCATGCATGCTGTGTTTTTCCCAAGGGCGGGCCAGAGAAGACATTTCAGCTTCAATCCTTCACGTTTTGGAGACCCTCCCTGATCGAAAGCCGAGAGGTTTGGAGAGGACCTGAAGTCTCTTACGGAAAACCAGCACTGACTTGCATCCACTTGAAAGTGCGCCACTTTGTAAGTGGCCCTGGGGCCCACTTAAGCATTCAGATGATATGTAATTATAAATTCTTGATAGCCCTCTGAGCCATGATTCCCAAGTTAAGCTTCTCCCAAAGTCCTGACCCACAGAAAATGTGCAAAGTAATAAATAATTGCTGTTTTATGTCCAAATGTTTTGGGCAATTTAGTAAGCAGCCTTTGCAGTATATTCAGAGAAGCCCTCCTCCTTTTCCCCCATAGGCAACACGTTCCTCGTTCTCTCTTCTACAATTAGTATGTAGTCTAATTCTGTATTTGTTTTGTATTTTGAGCTATAGTTAGGATTGTTTTCTTCATGATGGTAATTTAGAAACTTTTGCTTATATTTTTTATAGCAACTGTATGTATGGTTAAAAAATTGAAATACCATATCTATTTGGGAATTTTGGAGAGAAGCATGCTGTTCCTTGCAAAGGCATTTGACTGCGTGCATCATAACCAACTATGGACAACAGTGAGAAGAATGGGGCTCCAGAGCACATCACTGTTCGTGCAGAACCTGTACACGGATTAGGAGGCAGTCATGAGACCAGAACAAGGGCATCGTACATGGCTGAAATCCGGAAAGTGTTTCTTAGGATTGAATCCCTTCACTTTACTTGCTCCATCTGTGTGCTGAGGACGTAATCTGAGAAGCTGGACTATATGAAGAGGAATGTGGACGGAAGGCTAATTAACAACCTCACGTACAGATGACACAACGTTGCTTGCTAAAATCCAGGAGAACTTGAGGCATTTGCTGATTAACATCAAGGACTGAAATTTTAATATGGATTAGGACTCAATGTAAAGCAAACCAACATTCTCAACTGGACCATTGTCATAAGAGGAAAAAAGATTTAAATTGTCAACTATTTTGTCTTGCTTGGAGACACTATCAAGGCTCATGGAAGTAGCAGTCAAGAGGCCAAAGGATGCCAGTTAACAACCTGAAATATGCAGGATACACAAACTTGCTTCCTGAAAGCAAGGAGGCCTTGAACCACTTGCTGATAAAGATCAAGGATTTCAGGTTTCAGTATGGATTACAACTCAATATACAAAAAACCCAGATCCTTACACCTGGACAACAGGTAACATCATGATAAATGGAGTAAAGGTTGAATTTGTGAAGGATTTCATCTTGTTTGAATCCACAATCAATGCTTATGGGAGTGCTGGTTAAGAAATCAAAATAAGCATTTCATTGGATAAATCTCTGCCCAATAGCTCTTTCAAATGTTGAGGGGCAAGGATGTCACTTTGAGGACTAAGGTGTACCTGGCTCAAGGCATGATATTTTCAATCATTTCATATGAGTGTGAAAGTTGGACATTGAATAAGGAAGAGCAAAGAATTCATGAGTTTGAATTATGGTGCTTGTGAAGAATATTGAAAGTACAATGGACTGCTAAAAGAACAAAGAAATACGTATTGAAAGAAGTACAACCAGAATGCTCCTTAGAGGCAAGGATGGTGAGACTTCATCTCACATACACTGAACATACTACTCCAGTCCCTGGAGAAGGACACGATGTTTGGTCAAGTAGTGGGGCAATGGAAAGAAGGTAGATCCTCAAAGGCTTGGATTGACACGGTGGCTTCCACAATGGGTTCTAATATAACAATAGTGAGGCTGCTTCAGGAAGGGGAAGTGTTTCATTCTCTTGTCCCTCGGGTTGCTATGATTCAGAACACACTGAATGGCACCTCGCAATAACAGCAATAAACCGAGAGAACATCTCTGGAGCCACGTGCTGATTTCAGAACATTCACAAACATTTGTTTGGAATAAACCATATAGGTATAAACTGAACCCCTGTTACCAATAATTATTTACATACATTCATGCCATAAGGTGGAAAGTTATTCATTTTAACGTGTTCTTTTCTTTGCCATGAGCTTCCATGTGTTGATGCTGTTGCCAGGTGTCATCAGTCAGTTTTGACTCACAGCATCTTTATGCAAGACAAAGAAACCCTATCTGGGCCTGGGCCAGCCTCCAGCCCTTCTTGACCTGGAGTCCATTCTTGCAGTCATGGCGTCAATCCAGCTCATTGAGGGCTTTCCTCTTTTTCGCTGACCCTCCATTCGACCAAACATGATGTCCTTCGCTAGGGACAGATCTCTCCTGGCAACATGTCCAAAGTATGTGAGACTAAGTCTTGCGAAGTCTGTCCAAAGTGTGTGAGACTAAGTCTTGCTATCCTTGCCTCTAAGGGGCACTCCGGCCTTACTTCTTCTGAGACAGATCGGTTTGTCCTTTCAGCAGTCCGTGGCACTTTCAGTTGTCTTCCCCAGCACCACACTTCAAACGCATGGATTCTTCTTTGTCTTCTTTATTCAATACCCAGCTTTCACGTCTATATGAGGCAACGGAAAATACCATGACTTGGGTCAGGTGTACCCTAGTCCCGGAAGTAAAATCTTTTATTTTCAATACTCTAAAGAAGGCTTGAAAGTAAACAAGCGGCCATCTAGCCCAGAAGCAACAAAGCCCACATGGAAGCAGCACACCAACTTGTGTGATCATGAAGGGTCGAAGGGACCAGGGTTCAAGCACCAAAGGAGGTGGGGTGAGGGGTGGAATCATATCATTGTGAATGAGGGTAGCATGTGATGGGTAACCAATGCCCATCTGTAGACAACTGGACATACCTTGCAGAGGGGTAGTGGGGAGGAGATGAGTCA
>NW_022111369.1:21953681-21955110 GCF_000313985.2 Echinops telfairi | reverse complement strand
GGAGGGAGGGGAAGGGGAAAAAGGAAAATGAGGAGCTAATTCCAGGAACCCAAGCAGAAAGCGAATTTTGAGAATGATGAGGGCAGCAAATGTATAATTGTGCTTAACACAGTTAATGTATGTATGGATTATGATGAGTTGTATGAGCCCCAATAAAATGATTTTAAAAAAAGTCTTATGCTCCAGATTTACCTAATACAACTTGTATTTTGATCTCATGACTGCTGCTTCTATAAGCACAGAGAATCCAAGCAAGACAACATTTTTGACAGCTTCAAACTTTTCTCCGATTATCATCATGCTCCCAGTTGTGAGGTCCTTGATTGTCATAAGCAAGTGCTTTAAATCTTGTTTACTTTCAGCAAGGAAGATTATGTTATCTGCTTACTGAAGGTTGTTAATAAGCCTTCCTCCAATATTGATGCCATATTCTTCTTCCTATAATCCAGCTTCTCTGATGAATTCCTTAGCATATAGATTGAATAAATATGGTGAGATTCAACCAAGACACCCATCTTTCTTGATTTTAAACCATGTTGTATACATTTGTTTTATTCACACAACTACCTCTTGATCCATGTGCAAGTGCCACAGAGGCAGAATGAAGTGTTTCAGAATTCCCATTCTGCTCCAGGCTATCCAGAGTTTACGGTGGTCCACACAGTCAAATGACTCGGCCAAGTCAATGAAACAAAAGAAAACATCACTCTGCTGTTCTCTGCTTTGAGCCAAGATCCACGGGACATCAGCAAGGATAGCCCTCATTCCATATCCTCTTCTGAAGCCAGCCTGAACCCCTGACAATTCCATCAATGTACTGATACAACCATTGTTGGGTGATCTTCAGCAAAATTTTCCTTGCTTTCAATGATCAATGATACTCTTCTATAATTTGAGCATTCTGTTGGGTCACCTTTCTTTGTAAAGGACACAAACATGGAACTCTGCCAGTCAGTTAACCAAGTAACTGTCTTCCAAATTTCCTGGCATAGATGAGTAAATGCTTTCAATGCTTCACCAGCTGTTGAAACATTTCAATTTGTATTCTATTGATTCCTGCAGTCTTGTTTATGGCTGATGCTTTCAGTGCACCTTGAACTTCTCCCTTCAGCTCATTGGGTCTTGCTTATATGATACCTCCTGAAATGGTAAACTGTTGACTAGTTCTGTTCGGTAGAGTGATTCTTTGTCCTCTTTCCATCTTCTTTGGATGGTTCTGGCATCATTCAACATTTTGCCCTTGCAATCTTTCAATATTGCCACTAGAGGTTTGACTTTTTCCTTCAGTTCTTTCAGTTTAAGATATACTGAGAGTGTTATTCCCTTTTGGTTTTCTAATTCTAACTTTTTGCTCATTTCCTTATAATATTTGTCTTTGTGTTTTTAAGCTGCCTTTTAACTTTTCTAGTCAACTCTTTTTTTTTTTTTT
>NW_022111369.1:21935776-21952637 GCF_000313985.2 Echinops telfairi | reverse complement strand
TGAGATCTTTTCTGTCCTTTCTGTCTTTCTTAATGACCTTTTACTTTCTTCATGCGTGATCTTGCTGGATCCCGGTACTCACCAGGCCCTTTTCCGTTAGTGTTCAAAGCTTCAAATCTGTTCTTGAGACGTTCTCAGAGTTCAGTTGTGATACACTCAAGGTCATGCTTTGGCTTTTATGGACTTGTTTTAATTTTCTTCAGCTTCAACCTGAACTCACATATGAGAAATTGATGGTACGTTTCATAGGCAGGCCCTGGCCTGGTTCTAGCTGCTGATATTGAGCTTCTTCAGTGCTCTTCCCACAGATGTCTTCAATTTGATTTCTGTTTATTCCATCTGGAGAAGTCCATGTATATAGTCCTATAGCCCCTTTTGTGTTTTTAAAAAAAAGGTATTTACTATGAACAAGTCGCTGGTTTTGTAAAATTCTATCATGTGATCTCCAGCTTTGTTTCTATCAAAAATCTCGTATTTTCCAACTAATGTTCCTTCTGTGCTTCCAACTCTGCATTCCAATTGCCAATGATTATCAATGCATCTTGACTGCATGCTTGATCAATTTCTAACTGAAGTTATTGGTAGAACTCTTGAATTTCTTCATCACTAGATTTTGCAGTTGGTGCATAAATTTGAGTAATAGTCCTATTGGTTGGGTTTCCTTGAAGGCAGAGATAGATTCCTGTCACAGACAGCATTGTCCTTCAAGATTGACTTTGTAATGTCCTTTTCTGACAACGATGCCATGTTATTTGTTTGACTCTGTTATTCCTGGCAGCGTAAGTCACATGATTTTCTGATTCAAAATGGCCAA
Organism: Echinops telfairi; assembly: GCF_000313985.2. NCBI lineage: Eukaryota > Metazoa > Chordata > Mammalia > Afrosoricida > Tenrecidae > Echinops > Echinops telfairi. The sequence continues at coordinate 21,951,823 of NW_022111369.1, read as the reverse complement.
TACCTGACCATTTCTGTTCCCTCATCTCTACGATACTAAACTTTATGCATTACATTGCATTTTTGAGAACTTCCAATTTTACTAGGTTCATACTTCACAAATCCCAAATCCAGATTATTGGCAGATCTTTACAGATGGGTTCTTCTTACCTTGAGTTGTGCCCCATCAGCAAGTGGAGCTCCCAAAGGCTCCATCCCCACAGGCTTACACTGTGCATCACCATGACCAACTCCGCTCCAAGAAACCCGCTCCTCCCCAGTCACATTTTGATTGTCTCCCAACCGGAGGGCCTATTCTTGTCACTATGTGTGATACTGTTCTGCTTCCATTCATCAGACCTCCAGAGTCTGACAGTGTCTAGAACCAATGCATGAAGTTTTCAGGGCTCCTTCTTTCTAAATTGGGAGTTGACTTCTTCTTTGTTGTCTGTTCTAACGCAGGAAGCTCTGCTATACACTGTTCATTTTGTGTGACCCTGCTGGCATTGACAATACCAGTTACATAGCCCACAGCATTACAGCAACACACAAGCCACCATAGTATGACAAACTTAGAGATAAGCTTGCATTTGAAATAAGTATAAATAATTTATAGCTGGTGTGTGTGTGAATCAGATTCCTGTAAAGCTCTTGTAGTTCCTTAGAGAATGGTATTCTCATTTGTTTCCAACTGAATTTTAAGGAATTAAGGATGTAAAGATAAAAAATTTACTTCACTTGCTTTAAAGTACATTATAAAACTTTCAGTGTATTGTTATGATGTGTTCCCACTAGGCATAAGTATCTGAACTCTTCAGGTGCAAACCTAGGACAACACATTTATTATACAACCTAGGAAGGAGTTTTATTATGAGTATCATTTTTAATATAAAGTAAAATTATTCACATTTGTGTTGCATGATGAAAATAATGACGGTACTTGGTAAACGTAGACAGGCAGGGTGCCCCAGCATCAATCTTTGCCATGTATCCTGACATGCTGTTCCTGCCAATCAAATTTTAAATGTTTCTCAGTCAAACCCTTTAGAACCTAATTGAGCTGCAGAAGATTTTAATGAAAATTTTCTCAGCTGTTAATTTCTTTTAATTTGTAGCATTTGACCTTTTTGTATTACCATTTCCCTCTGTATTAATTGCAGATGGTATAGTCTCTACCTAGATAAAAGCACCATACCAGAATTCTTTATTGAAAACAATAGAAAGCAAACATTGGGTGAATCAAGCAGAAACATTAAGGAATTTTAGGTAGCTCACCCACCACTTGTCTATCAATTTGTCAGACTGGGGTGGCTTGTATCTGCTGTGATGCTGGAAGCTGTACAACTGGTATTTCAAATGCCTGCAGGGTCACCCAAAGTGAAGAGGTTTCAGCAGAGTTAACCGACTAAGAAGAGACAATGAAGGAGGACTCAGCTGCCCCTTCAGAGCTGTGGAAAACGTTAGGCAGGGCTTTGAAGCATTTGCAAAGACTGAAGCCCCAAACAAAGGAAGTAGAACATTGTTGGAGATACTACTGGGAAGATGAATCCCTCAGGTCGGAGGGCACCCAAAAGTGACTGAAGAGGAGATGATTTCTAGGAGACGAGTCAACCATGACAGCCTGAGCCGGGAAAAGCCTGTGGAAGTGGAGCCTTTGAGGTCTTCACTTACTGATGGGCCTGACTGAAGGTACAGCGAATGGGCTGCAAAACTCTTCTAATGACCGGAGCTGGGAGTGTGTGGAGTGTGAATTTAAGAAAATTTAAAGTGGTCAAAAATGAAATGGAACACAAAAGATTGATACCCTAGGCATGAGTGAGCTGAAATGGACTGGTCTTGGTTATTTTAAATCAGAAAATCATATACTTTACCATGCTAGGAAAAACACAATCAAGAGGAATGGCATGGCATTCTCTGGCAGTATCTTGCCAAATGCATCACGAAGTACAATGCTGTCTGTGTTCCCACGATACCGGTCCACTTTGAAGGAAGCCAGTCCATACAACTATTATTCAACTTTATATACCAGCCACAAATGCTATTAACATAAGAAATTGAAGAATTTTACCAACATCTTCAATTCTAAATTGTATAGTCAATCAAGATGCATTGATCATTGGAATGAAAAAGTTGGAAATAAAGAAGAAGGAACAAAAGGTGGAAAATATGGATTTGGTGATAGAAATGAATCTGGACATCGCACGATAGAATGGCACAAAACCAGCAACTTGTTCATAGCACATACCTGTTTTCAAAAACACAAAAGGTGATAGACACATGAACTTCCCAGTTGGAATACACAGAAATCAAAGACTTCTTTAGAGTCCTGAAGAGCAAGTATATTACTTTGAAGAATAAGATGCATCTGCCACAAGCTATGGTATTCTCCATTGCATCAGATGCACATGAAAGTTGGACATTGAATAAAGAAGACCATAAAATAGATGCATTTCCATTGTGGTGCTAAAGAAAAAAATACTGAAAGTACCATGGACTACTGAAAGCACAAACCGATCTGTATTGGAAGAAGTAAGGCCAAAGTGCTCTTTAGAGACAATGATGGCAAGACTTAGTCTTACATAGTTTGGACACCTGTCAGGAAAGAACAGTCCCTGGAGAAGGACACCGTGTTCGGTAAAGAGGAGAGGCAGTGAAAAAGAGGCAGGCCCCGGACAAGATGACACAGCGACTGCATCAATGGGCTCAGGCATCGGAACCATTGTGAGCATGGCACGGGTCCAAGCAGTGTTTCATTCTTTTATGGGTTGCTATGGTTTCCAACTTGGAAACACCTGACAGCAGCACAGAAGCTCCCAGATCTGTGTTATGTCAGAGAACTAAGCTTAGGGACTCTGTCCTACTGAAGCAATGCCTAAAGCATTCCACAAAAGTATTTTTGGATTACCCACATAGCATTTATATCACCAAACACTGAGTATTATTGCACTAAATTCCACCTTTTTATTTTGGGCAATGAGATTGAGTTGATATTATCTTTCCCACCAGTTATTGCATTCAGTGATCCTCTCTTGAATCAAAGTCTGCTGTTTGCATCTGATTTCAGTTTGTCTTTATTAACCAGTAAGTGCTGCCTTTAAATCTAGCTAGCATTCATCTATAGCATGTTCTGCTGCGAATCAAAATATGGAAGGTTCAAATCTACTTAGAGGCACATCAGACTGTAAATTCAACAATCAACTTCTGCAAAATGAGCCATGGACAACCCTATAGGACACAGTTCTACCCTAACATACATGTAGTTGCTGTGAACTGAAATCGATTCCAGGTGCTTCTCCCATGGCATACTCTACTATGATTGCTGTTTCCCACAGCACTCTACTTTTCCTGAACTCTACTCTCAGCTCTTGCTATAATTCATTGCAAAGGCCACACGTATAATACTCACAATTATTCTCTTTATTAGGGAAGTTAGTAGGTTACAAACCAGGTGAGAAATGCTCAGAACACAGTTACTCTGTCAGGGCAGTTTCTTCTCTGCTATGCCAGTAGGCAGGCCTCTCTTTGGCTTTATCCTTTAGGCCTGCCTCTTTCCTGCTCAAGCAATGTTATACAGTGCTTCAGGGGCTGCCAGTAAATGCCCACAGCACCTCAGTCTGAAGGCATTCAGTACTAGCTCGGGGTCGGCAAACCCAATTACCCCAATCAAGTGCCCAGAGATACCTCACTCCACACACTGGCCTGTTGCCCACAAGCAGTCAGGTTTACTTGCCATGTGGTTGTAAAGTCCATTGCTGACTTGTGTTCCGGCTCCTGGTTCTGTTATTGCTGCCCCTCTGGTGCTCTTCTGGTGTCAAAGCTGTCTCCTGGATCAAGGAGATTCGATTTGTAGGGATCTTGGGTCCAAAGGACACCCCCCACTCCTGCCTTTTCTCTTTTGCTTGTGGTGATATTCCCATTCCTGCTTCTGAGATGGTTCATTTTACACCAAGTATGATGGCAATCACAATGAATCCTGTTAACAACCACTCATAACTGAATTCTATGAGGGTCACCTCCCACCTCTTACCCAGACATATCAGGAAAGGATTATTTGATTACAGTTATATAGACCATGGTTAGAAGAACCACACTACATAATTCACTGCACTGCACACAAAAATTGGAATAGATAATTAGGTGATTGATAGATGGATCAATACAGAATCATTATATATCACAGGGAGATATCTTATCTGGGATTGGAAGAAAAGTAAACCAAACTAATAATTTATACACATATTATTAGTTTTGTTTTTCCAATTTAGTGATATCAACTTCTTAATAATATTTACCTTTCAAGTGATTTTTATTGTTTAAGCTATAATCTTTCTTTGTTTTGACTACCAAATCCCACAATTATTGAAAACAGAAGATAAAGAGATGTTCTCTGCGCATCCTTTCCTTTGTGACATTTATCCCTGTGAACACAGCCACCCAAATCACACAATTACTGACACTAACATTTCAGACTCTCTTTTAAATTTTGTAATCACATTAAAAAAAAGATTTTCTTTTTTTAATCTCTGAGGCTGAAGTAAAAATTAATTTACAGCTCTGCACTTTTGGTGACAGAAGTAACTGTAACAGAAAATCTTCACACGGATCTAGCACTTACATTCTCAATGAGCCAAGTGATTAATTAAATTCCAACGCGCCTATAAGAAAATTGGGGCATTTCTATAAATGAAAAATTTTACAGCTAAAGTCTTAAATCAAGTCAATTGGATTGTTTGGGGAAACACCCTGAAAAGGATTCTTTTCTTATAGAAAACTCCATTAAAAGAAAGATAGCAAATGATATTATCATCTATAGTTATTTCTTTTTAAATCATTTTATTGGGGGCATGTACAACTCTTATTACAATCCATACATCCATCCATTGTGTCAAGCACTTTTGTACATTTGTTTCCTTCATCATTTTCAAAACATTTGCTTTCTACTTGAGCGCTTGGTATCAGCTCCTCATTCCCCCCCCTCCCCCATGAATCCTTGATAATTTATAAATTATTATTATTTTGTCATATCTTACACCGTCCGATGTCACTCTTCACCCACTTCTTCGCTGTCCGTACCCCAGTGAGGAGGGTATATGTAGATCCTTGTAATCTGTTCCCCTTTTCTCCCTCACCTTCCCTCCACCCTCCTGGTATTGCCACTCTCACTACTGGTCCTGAGGGGTTCATCTGTCCTGGATTCCCTGTTTCCAGTCCCTATCTGTACCAGTATAACATCTTCTGGTCCAGCTGGATTTGTAAGGTAGAATTGGAATCATGATAGTGGAGGGGAGGAAGCATTCAAGAACTAGAGAAAAATTGTATGTTTCATCATTGCTACACTGCACCCTGACTGGCTTGTCTCCTCTCCATGGCCCTTCTCCAGGGGGATGTCCAATTTCCCACAGATGGGCCCTGGGTCCCCGCTCCGCACTCCCCATCATTCACAATGATATGATTTTTTTTTGGTCTTTGATGCCTGATACCTGATCTTTTTGATGCCTTGTGATCTCACAGGCTGGTGTGCTTCTTCCATGTGGACTTTGTTGTTTTGCAGCTGAATGGCTGCCTGTTTATCTTCAAGCCTTTAAGACCCCAAACACTACATCTTTTGATAGTCGGGCACCATCAGCTTTCTTCACCACATTTGCTTATGCACCCGCTTTGCCTTCAGCGATTGAGTCGGGACAGGCTGGTGTGCATCTTCCATGTGGGTTTTGTTGTTTCTCAGCTAGATTGCCGCTTGTTTATCTTCAGGCCTTTAAGACCTCAGATGCTATATCTTTTGCTAGCCAGGCACCATCAGCTTTCTTCACCACATTTGCTTGTGCACCCGTTGTCTTCAGTGATCATGCCAGGAAGGTGAGCATCTCAGACTGCTGAATTGTTAGAACAAAGTGTTCCTGTGTTGAGGGAGTACTTGAGTAGGGGCCCACTGTCCATCTGTTTCCTTAATACTAAACCTATAAATATATATATACATAGATCTATTTCCCCTTCGCCGTATATAAATATATTTACATCTGTATATGCCTCATCTATAGTTATTTCTAATGTAAATTTATAAGATGTGCAATAATCTCATGAGAAAAGAAGAGGTACAGAATATGCACAATATTGTGTGTGCATATGAGTACTGAAGGTTTATAGTACAGTCAGGAAACATAAATGAGGATTTAGAAAACATTACAAAAACAACAGTAAACCTCACTGCCATGCACTCAATTCTGACTCATGGAGACCTCATAAGACAGGTAGAACTGCCCCTGTGGGTTCATGAGACTGTAACACCTGTAGTAAGAAGAATGCCTTGTCTCTTTCCCTCAGAGCTGCCTAGTGGTTTTGAGCTGCTGACCTTTCAGATAGTAGCCCAATATATAACCAACTCAACTAAGTTTAGTGTATAAACTTAGTGATTATCCACTATGATGCTTTCTTTCCAATTATTCTATCCTAAGCTCCTGATTCAGCTCTTTTACCATAGACTAAAAATGAAGCCTTTTGCAAAATGCAAATAATCTACAAATGGTATCATCCATGTTTTATAAAGTGTAACTTAAACATTTAAAAATTATTTAATAGTAAAGAATAATCCATTTATTGATTTTTTTGAGAAGCTAAAAGAGAATAAAATTAAACAATAAATTCCTAGCATTTTTTCTAGGAGGACTGAAATAGTGTTTCAGTAAGTGATACGTAGTCAATTAATATGGCCCTTCTAGACAAAGTCCATTTTGTGATGCACTGTACATTTTAGCCTCTACACTGATGGCTTTCACCACCTTTTATTTCCTTGGGAATTGGTTTAGTGAAATACAAAAGCCACACCTCCAGGTGAAAATGAGCCAAAGTGCGATGAATAACTAAGATGCAGACTGGCTAGCCAAAAGAATAGCATCTGGGGCCTTAAAGCCTTGTTTGCAAACAAGCAGCCATCTAAGTAAGGCATCAATTAAGTCGACATGGAAGAAGCACAGGAGCCCGTGTGATGCAAGGATTGTAAACAATAGAATCCCAATCTAAAAGGAAGAAATGCCATCAGCGCTTAAATTATGAACACCTGCTATGCAGAAAGTTATGCATGGCGTTGGAAGCCCCCAATCCATTTACAGGATCCACACATGGATTAAGCCCCCAGTGAATCCCTCCATTCATAGTTGAGGGATGTGAATTGCCCTGTTATCAGACAGGACAATGTGAAGTCAATTATGGCAGACATTTGATCTTCCTTTTGACCTCTTTTTAAGCTGTTTCGGGTTTTTTGTTTTTCGTTTTAAGCGAAAGAGAAATACATCTGGGTTAAGCCTCCTTGGCCTGGGGCGCATAGGACAGAGCAAAGGAGTCATCCTGAGACTGGCGATCTTGAGAGAGAACAGACTGCCGCACCCATGAGTATTGATTGTGGATCCAAGGAAGGAAAAAATCCTGAACTGTTCCTCCATTTACCATGATGCTACTTATTGGTCCAGGTGTGATGACTTTGATCTTCCTTACATTGAGTCGTAATCCATACAGAAGGTTACAGTCCTTGATCTTCACCAGCAAATGCTTCAATTCCTCCTCGCTTTCACCAAACAAGGTTGTGTCATCTGCACATTGCAGGCTTTTAGCAAGCCTTCTTCCAATCCTAATGTAGCACTTCATATGATCCAGTCTCTCTGGTGATTTTTCCAGCATATAGATTGAGCAAGTATGGTGAGAGGATACAACCCAGGTAATACCTTTCTTGTTTTTAAACCATGTAGTATTCCCCGTTTCTGTTCCCCCAACTGTACAACTACCAAGTGAGCACAATGAAGTTTTCCAGAATTCCTATTCTGCTCAAGGCTATCCACAATTTGTTATGTTGCACACCGTCCAATGCCTTGCCATCATCAATGATACACAAGTAAATATTTTCCAGGTATTCTCTGCTTTGATCCAAGGATCATCTGACATCAGCAAGGGTCTCCCTTGTTCTGTGTCCTCTTCTGAATCCGGCCGGAACTTCAGGCAGTTCCCTGTCCATGTGCTATTGCAACCACTGTTGGGGGATGTTAAGTGCAATTTTATTTATGTGTGATATCAATGATATGCTCAATGTCTTGTCACTTTTATTGCAAACTAATAATATTTGCGCCCATTCTAAACTTGTCATTTTGAGCATCTTCTTGGGCCATTCTATTGGGGAGGAAAACTATGCCATTTGTATTTCTGTTACCAGCACAGTTCTCCCAAAGTGAACTGATTTCATTAGACCTTCTAGATTTAGGCTAGTAAGAAAAACATGGCTGTATACTTGCAAAGTTAATCAATGAAAGCCCTATGGATATTAAAAGAACATTGACTCACTTTTTTGGGACATATCATTCAGAGGGATCAATTACTAGAGAAGCACATTATGACTATCCATTTTTTAAGTGACTTTTATCTTTTCATTCTTCTGCCAACTCCCTAGAGGGAGCAGGAGAAGTTTCCCCTTGTGAATGTGGGGCATGGAGGCATCCAGACTTCTCACGGGTGCTCTGCTATAACTACCATGATTAGATTAGAGCAGTACTACATGATAAATTTAGGAAAGGATGCAAGTCCAGGCTTTCCACTCAATATCCACTGATACTCTATCAGTAGAGTACACAGAGCCTTGCTTACTACCACACAGTGGTGGTGACCCTGGCAGATCCCTTTGACTTCAACGACCCCGTGGGACAGAGGTGGTGGTTGTGACAGTGGTTGGATTGAGAGCTTCTTTTCCTTCCACGCTTTCTCTTTTTCTAGGCCCCACTGGTCCTGAGATTTTAGATGTAGAGAAATAGCTTTTCTGTTTTCTGGCGTTTGTGACTATGCCTGTTTGCATGTCTGGGTTACTGACTGCTCCAGCCCCCACTCAGGAACATGTAAGAAACAAAAAAATGACAGGAATTACTTAGATCCCAGGTTTTCCTTCATTTTTCCATCTTTCACCATTTTCTAATGTTTTCTTTTTAATTGTACTAATTCCAGGCTTTTACTTTTATGTAAAAGAACAGAAAGATAAAACATCATCAATAATAAGAAAAGACAGAAAGATAGACCATTGCATTTTGTTTAGAACAGATCTTATTGTTCAAGTTAAATTAACCTTCATGGACAACCTTTATTGCCTCTCACTAGCTGATTTTGAACCAGAATTCATAAATATATTGTTATTCACAAGTCTTGTGTTTCCATACAGTAACATACATATTTATTAATATATATTGCTATGATAATAGTAACAACAAATCTAGGTAAAATCCTAGCTGACATTTAAAACATGGATCCTCAGAGGAACACTAGTTTGGCAAATTGGTAAGAGTTTTTCTTGGTAAAGAGTAATTTTTTATTTCATTAGGTTTCCTTGCCAGTAATATTTAGAATCTTACTATTAAAAATAGGATTTTAAAACTTGAAAATAATCCATTATAATATTTAACCATTCTAATAATTTAAAATTTTAAATGAAGTAACAAGAAGGATTATTTAGGACTTATGCTGTTAAGAAGATCTAATTATGTTTAATTATGTTCCACTAGAGTTAATGTTACACATTGATTAAACTGATTTGTTTACTAGAAGAGTTTATGCCTGATTCTGCAAACATTTTAACACATTTCAAGGATGTGTCCACGAAGCACTTACACATATTTATGATTTTTTATATATCTTTCAAAATTGCATATAAAATTATGAAAGGAGTAATAGAATCAAATATATTTATGACAATGCATTATTATACAGGCTTTTGAAATGCATTTTATATACATGATCAGTCATTTCTTGGTTATGTACATGATTATTATTTTTTAAATTTATAGGCATGTATTATTATGAGCTGGCACAGCTGTTCTGGGCTCTCAGGTAAACATAGCATATATATTAAAATATATTTAAGCTATTAAATCTTTTACAATCATGTATCTGAAGAAATGTTTTGGCTGTTTTATCTGTGTACACAATTCGACTGAGAAAACGATATATATTATACATATTATAGATCATCTTCAAATTAGAATTTATGAAGTTCAGTGAAGCACTTTTTGTTACATCAGAATATTTGTTGGCTATTGATTTTGTTTTATTTGCAATGTCCAATATATTGCCTTAAATGCATGCATTTTGAATTATACTTTAGTTTAAAATGAGTAGAATATATATATCAAGTAGCATTTTTCAGCTTTTAAAAAAAATCATTTTATTGGGGGCTCGTACAATCCTTATCACAATCCATACATCCATCCATGGTTTTGAGCACATTTGTACATTTGTTGCCATCATCATTCTCAAAACATTTGCCTTCTACTTGAGCCCTTAATATCAGCTCCTCATTTTTCCCTTCCCTCTCCCCTCCCTTCTCCTTCATGAACTCTTCATAATTCATAAATTATTATTATTTTGTCATATCTTGCACTGTCCGACGTCTCCCCTCACCCACTTCTCTGTTGTCCACCCCCCAGGGAGGAAGTTATTCGTAGATTCTTGTAATCGGTTCCCCCTTTCCACCCGTCCTTCCCTCCACCCTTCCTGTATCGCCACTCTCACTACTGGTCCTGAAGGGGTCATCTGTCCTGGATTCCCTGTGTTTCCAGTTGCTATCTGTACCAATGTACATCCTCTGGTCTAGCCAGATTTGTAAGGTAGAATTGGGATCATGATAGTGGGCGGTGGGCTGGGGAGGAAGCATTTAAGAACTAGAGGAAAGTTATATGTTTCATCGTTGCTACCCTGCACCCTGACTGGCTCATCTCCTCCCTCATTTTTCAGCTTTTAAATTTTTGTGTTTTGAGTAGTTTCGCTAGAATAGTGTGAAATTGTGACATGTATTAGGTTCTTAACCCAAATCCATGATTAACTAACGAACAAGGTACCAAGTTGTGCAGTAGAATTATGTAAGAACTACAATAGTATGTGATCTCTCTCTTTTGTAGATACGAGTATATATGATGTTGCCCATAAAACACCATTAATATCTTAGAAATGGGCATTTTGAAATATAAGGGAGATATTTCCCAAAGGAATGTCGTATCCTTGAAGAAAAAGAAAGGTTTATATTCTTAAATCTTCAAATACATGCCATTGATTGAAGTATAGATTCAATAGTAGCCTAATTCTATGTCCTGAACAATAAAGTGTGAGATATATAAAAAACTAGATGAGAATTAATGCAGACACAGTTATGAAGCTTTCTGTCAAATCTTCCACAATATTCATAAATCAAATATTCATAAAAATCAAGTCTAACATAAAACATATAGTCATTGTTCATTGAGAGCCAAATTAATCTAGAGTTCATCACTGTGAACATTAAGTCATTTGTTTGGTGGTATATATGAAGTTTCAGACTTTAACTGTGGGAACATGTTATTTGATTTTACATTTAGCTCACACTCGTTCAAATCTCTAATAACACTGGAAGGACTCTCTCACTGCCTAGTCTGGAAGAGATGACTCCTATCTTCTCCACAGCCAAACTACATTTATATATTTGTTTCTCGAGTCTTAGAAGATATTTTTGTTGCTTCCTAACCGACTTAATTTCAAGTCATTTCTCTACCAAACCAATAGTGTCGGTTGTCGTTGTTGGCTGATGTTCAGTGGTTCAGCTCACAGCTCACACAACAGAAGGAAACCTGGCCAGGTCCTACTCCAGCCTAACGATGGGTATGGGCAAACCTATTGTAGCAACTGCTGCGTCAATCCATCTTGCTGAGGGCCTTCCTATTTTTGTTGGTCCTCTTATTGACCAATCAGGATGACCTTTTTGAGGGAAGGTCTTTCCTGATACTATTTTGGCTGCCTATTATAAATCCATCACTATGCTAGGTAATGAGGATTCGGTGTCTCTTCTAGTGCTAAATATATTTCTCCATTTTGCGGTAATCAAAGACATAAGCAAATTTCCAAATGAGCTTCTGATTATTAAATAATGGCTTTAATATTAGCTGAATATAACTCCAGGCAAAAGAAAAAGAATCTTGATGACTTGTTTTACCTCTTTAGCTTTATATAGCTTAAGTTTCTGAATTCAGAAAATGGCCTGGAGTGATTTCATTACTATCTCTGGGCACCTAAGGGTATACAGCAAATCCCTCGGGGTAATTGGCCTATAACTTGAAAATGCTGATTTTAAACTCTAAGACACTTTGCCAAAATGTTTGTCTCAATCCATTCTCTTCTCTATTTGGTTCATTATATTGTTGCTGTATTTGGCCAAGCACTTACAGAATGAAATGGGTCCCAAGTCCTAAAATTGATCACATTGTGATATCTTTTTTGTTCTATCTTAATATTTTTTCCTGGATTTTCAGACACTATTCCTTAAAATTTTTAATAAACCCCAGTACACATGAGGATCATGGGCTCAAGATTGTAATACAAGATTCTCAAGGAAGAACCTTGTGTGTATGTGTGTTATATACGCATTTTATAGAAATCTATCTCTACCCTTTATAGATGCTGTGTTAATCTGGGTAGACTAGGGAAACAAATTCAGAGAGACATTCATATATGTATAAGAAAGAGCTTTATATACAAGAGCAATTGAATATTGAGAAAACATCCCAGCCCAGTCCAGATCAAGTCTAAAAGTCCGGTATTAGCCCCTATGTCCATTATCACACATTCTTCTTCAGACTTATGCAGCACAGGCAATGACACTGAATGCAGGAAGAGAGATCAATCACAAGCCAGTGGGTGAAAAGTCTTGTGGATCCAGTGGTAGCAGAAGCCTCTCAGCATTGGCAGGAGTCACCATGTGGCTCCTTCAGCTCCAGGGCTCCTGCGTATCTCCATGTGTCTTGGCTACAGGAATATCTTACAAGGAGTGAGTGTGTGTCCCAACTACAGTGAGCTATTTATCTCCTTAGTGCCTCCAAATGAGGTCATCAAATTGCGACCTGATAGGCTAAACTCCACTCTTTCAGTCTTAAGTCTCAAACTGACAACAGATGATATCACTACCACAGATCCCAAATTAAAATTCAGCATGTTTAAGTCCTTTTGACTAAGATTTATATGATAACCATGCAGATTTTGTTAAATAATTAAGATACATTAAGATGGTGGATGTAAAGATTATATAGCCTGTGCTCTTTCAAATTAAAAAAAAAAATCATTTCATTAGGGGCTCATACAACTTTTATCACAATCCATACATACATCAATTGTGTAAAGCACATTTGTACATTCATTGCCCTCATCATTCCCAAAACATTTGCTCTCCACCTAAGCCCCTGGCATCAGCTCATTTTTTACCCTCCCTCCCCGCTCTCCCCTTCCTCCCCACTCTCCCATCCCTCGCGAACCCTTGATAATCCACAAATTATTATTTTGTCATATCTTGCCCTGTCCGACCTCTCCATTCACCCCCTTTTCAGTTGTCCATCCCCCAGGGAGGAGGTTACATGTAGATCCTTGTAATTGGTTCCCCCTTTCCAACCCACCCTCCCTCCACCCTCTCAGTATGGCCACTCACACCACTGGTCCTGAAGGGATCATCCACCCTGGATTCCCTGTGTTTCCAGTTTTTTTTCCGATTTCTCTTTTTCCTATTTTGTATATATTTTTTATTATGTCCTTAAATTATTCCAGGAATGTAGTCACCACTGTCTTCTGTAGTACGTAAACCATGTGGGGAAGGTTCAGTTTTGGAGGCCCTCTTGGTTGTTGCTACAACCCTTAAGTTGGCTCTGACTCCTGACACCCCTTGAATAGAATAGAATAAAACATTGCCTGACCTTGGATTGGTTTTGTGATTGTTGGTATGCTTGCGCCAATCAAGTTGTCATTGCATGTTTTGCATGTCTTCAAATTTAGGGGACTCATTTTCCAGCACGATGATAGACAATATTCTGTTCATTGGCTAATATTCAGAAATATATTGCCAGGCCTCTTTTATTAGCCTGTCTTAATCTAGAAGCACTGCTGAAAACTGGCCATGATGGGTGATCCAGGTGATATTTGAAATACTGGTGGCATAGTGTCCAGCATCATAGCCACCAGCCAAGTCAGCATACCGAGACAATGGACAGGTAGTAGATGTCTCTTGCTTCATGCCCCTAAGTGTCTCCTCTCCTCTCCACAATGAGAATGGTCTTGTAACTGATGCGATGCAGCACCGACATCAATTCCTTATGAATCCTCCTGAATATCCAGACTGCCTCTCAATCACCATGGTATGAAGAAGGCTAAGCAGCCCAGTAGATGGGTTCACATGAAGGAGAACTGTGATCCTTGGCTGAGGTCCACAGAAATAAAATTTAAGAATAAAGCAATTTGAAACTTTTATCTATTTTGGTCAACCGACCAATCCACGAAGAACAATCATTTTTGGTTGTTGTTTCATAGCAGTTAGTTATGCACATGACAAATAAAACATGTTTGTTTTCCTCCCCCATTACCTTTCCCACAACTAGATTTTAACTCCTCAGAGCCTCTCCTTCCTGGCCACCTCGGCGTAGCTGTATTTTAAAATGCAATCCGTGCATCAAATAAAGCAAGAACGGCAAAGAAATGATTACTTCCTAATGGAGCCTCGAATGTAGTAGGAATGCGGTAGCATATGTAAATAAGTTAGTACTTGAAAATGATGTTTCTTGACAATCTCAGAAGTAAAATATCATGCTAACTGAGTAGAAGGAAGATGGAAAATGGGATGCGGGTTGTCATATCCAGTGGCCATGGCAGCTCCTCATTCGGTGGGAAGCAAAGCTCCGTGCGATGCCAGCATCGCACGCTGTAAGTACATGCCCTCTGTGAGTGAATGAGCACTTGTGGCTCCTAACTCTAGTGGCAAGGTTTTGTACTGAACGTTCGCATTGGCCTGGCTGAAACCTTCACAGTTTGTGCTCCAGTATCTATTTGCTGCCATGTGAAGGCCCGGTATCTGATCCTCCTTACGTTCGCCTCTTCTTCATGCGTTTTATTTGTGAATGCCCTTGCCTTCCTTTTACCTTTATCTTTGGGGTTCACTGAGATTTCCTTTAAAATGTATATTTGACATAGCTAAATCTTTTGCGGTGTTTACTTCTCAGAGAATCATAACGTACGCACTCTGTGTGTTAAGCCTTGAAAGAAGGTTATTGAGTTCTGAAAGCGTGCCAGTTAGGATGATGGCAGCAATGTGATGAGAGACTTGGAAGCAAAAACTGACAACTCAGCTAAAGGCAAGATGATACATGTTGATCAGAGCATAATTACTAGAAATTCGAGTTAAAAAATAAAGAGTAGGTTTTATTCTTTCATATTGGCCACAGGAGTTTGGACTTTGGCATGAACAAGGGGGAGGCACGGGAGACTTTTACAAAAGGAAGGGCACAATCAGAGAAAATAAGCTTCAGCAAAAGACGCCCTGGAGGGGCCATGGTTAAGACTGACTGCTCGCCTGCAAGGTTGTACTTCAATACATGCGCCCGCCTGCTCGAGGCCCCCACGCGCAGTATATCTACGTTGACTCCTTCTTCCTTGGGCTGTTGGAGTTATTCAAAGTATCTAATTATTTAATAGGGACCTAATTATGCAACATTGTAGGAACCTCACATAACCGAGATCACTCCACCTTGCTTGCCATCAAGAGGCATCTGCTACAGCTCCACAAAGCTGTTTTCCTGGTCCCGGGACAAGGTGACCCTCTGTGGCAGTGTTCTCCCCTACATTTTATCTAGCTGCATTTTTGATGGCTTGAAAATGAAATCATTTTAAAGCAAAACTTTTGTTAGAGGAGAATGAATCTGGCTGTATGAATTTTATTTTATGTTGTTTATTGTACCTGTGTGGCTCTATATTATTCTTATTATACCCAGAAAAAAACCCCAATGATCCTCAAAAGTACTTTCAAAATTGATTCTCTTTATTGAAGAAGTAGTTTACTTAGATTTAGAAAAATTTTCCCTCTTCTTTCACTCAAACAAACAAAAATATACTGTTTTGGTATACTCTCTAATTGTCCACAAATAAAAAAAATTTAATTGTACAGAAATAATGCATGTGAATTTGTTAACGTTTATACTTTTAAATGTAAAATGAGATGCATTTTGATTATAAATGTATATGTTTAGATATTTACACATATATACTATTC
>NW_022111369.1:21922848-21934619 GCF_000313985.2 Echinops telfairi | reverse complement strand
GCTTTGATGAAGGTGTTTATTTGTCAGACACATAAAGGAGTAGGACTCAAATTTAGCATCTTTCTTGATGCATAACTTGATTGTGTGCAGTAAGGAGTGCATAGCATCATCGAGATCGTATTCTTAGAAAAACATTTAAACTGAATTCATCCATGTGGTCAAAGAAGAAGCATCCAGAATGTATAATCTATAGGCAAACTGGTCAGGACACATTAAAAAATCATCTAAATAAAAAAGATAATATTTCAATGGCACTGAAGTATACATGTAGAAATTGGAGAATGTTTGTTGTATATATTTTTGCCGCAACTAAAATAATTACAAATTTATTTTTGTAAATAATTTTGTAAAAAAATATTACAAACAATTTACAAATTAAAAAAGACAGTATCATAACAAGTAAATAAAAGGCATTGGCATTATTGTACTTTAAAAGAGACATTTTCTTTTTTTAAGAAGCAACATCTAGAAAAAGTATTGAATGATGTCTAGATATATGGAAAAAGAGAGAACCTAAAATAATTTTTGGTGGAAACTTGATATATAGAGTGCCTTTAGGACATTATATTAAAATTGACTTTCTTAGTATGATAATGATGCTATGGTACTCAATGTAAGTGATTGGTTTATCTTTAGGATGGGCATACTAAAGGACTTAAGTATCATGATCTTCAACTTTCTGTCAAATTGTTCATCACCAAGAACAAATATAGAGGAAGAGATAAAAGCAAATGTGGAAAACGTTTACAGATTGATGAGTCTAGTGGAAGAATATATCTTTCAACTTTTCTGTAGGTTTGATATTTGCAAAAAATTGGGAAAATTGCCATTGTGTATGATGTTTTAATAATGGAAAACTATGCTTGGATGACTGAATAGGAAAAAACTTTAATGGTAGAATTTAGTTCCCCTTGAAATCTAGTGTTACTAAATCCTTCTTTTAAAAACAGCTACACAGGCATATCAGAAAGTTCAAATAAATGATTGTTTTATCCTGAGATGTCACAACCCAAATTTCTCATGAGATAAAGTTAAAATGTCAATTGCTTTTTAAAAATTTTGTAGTACAATTAGGGATTATCTTTAGGTTAAAAATATATAGAGATATGGAAAAAAGTAAAAAGGATTATTAAATGTAGCTATGCAACTTGGATGAAAATAATTTTCCCTTTGCACATTATAGAGAAGAGCAACTACAACGCCACATTCTTTAAAATGCTCAGTCACTAGTGGAAAGGTTGGCAGTTCAAACCCGCCCGCTGTTCCAAAGGAGAAAGGAGACAGACTGCTTCCAACAAGATTTGTGGTGGCAATTGTACAATTCTGCTCGATGTGACTGAATTATAGAATGATACGCTATATATAAAAAAATTTAAAAGATCAGGGGAAATTACTTACAGCCTTAAAAATTCTTTGGGTAGTTCTAGTTTTCCCAATAGGGTTGATATGAGTTGACTCTGCGTTAATGGGGTGGGTTTTTTAGAGAAGGGTGAAATAAAAATTCATTTATAACATACACACCCACACACACACTCACACACAGGCAATGTACTTTTTATTAAAATTGTATGTATTTTAGTTTTATCCTGTTAGGTACAGATATGATATTATTATTGTTTTGTTTAAAAACTATATCTGGCTAAAAAAAGTGTAAAAGTATCAAATTGACAAGGGGTGCTCTGTGAGGCCATTTGGACCTGGGCAAATCCAGGGACACTCATAAAAAAGACCAGTTGTACTTTGAGAAAACACCCAGCCCAGTTCAAATCAGGTCCGTAAGTCTGATATTAGCCCCCAAACTCTCCCATAATGTAGAAAGGGACTGCAAACTCCCAAACTCATTCAAGGAACACAGCACAACCCTGCTGCCCAAGCCTGGCAAAGACGCAACAAACATTGAGGAATACAGACATATGTCCTTTAGGAACATCGTTGTAAATAGTCTCAATAAAATCTTAGCCAATAGAATCCAACAAGAGATTAAAAAATAATACATCATGACAAAGTGGGATTCAGACTAAGGAAGCAAGAATGCTTCAACATTCAAAAAACAGCCAGAGTTTTTAAACAGACTTAGAAAATGAAGAAATCAGTCATCCAGCTATTTATTTTATTTATACTACTTATTTGACTCATTCTTTTCAACACATAGATTTTATCTATTCTTCCAAAAAGATACATATAGATGTATTTCAAAATATCCTTCAGAAATTGATCCCATCTTTTTGTTCAAGTTTTTCAGTACATTTGCATAACATATTTGAATGTTGTGCTTATGTTCCTAATGTGCAGATAAATTAGGGTACATAAGGTAAAATAAAAAATATATATCAAAGCTGTTTCTTCAAACCAGTTAAGGTCATAAGCATGGAGTTGTCTATTAATGTGAAACTGTTGACTTTAAATTTTGTTAACTTAGCTCATTACTATATCTGATATGAAAGAATCCCAGAAATGCAAATATGGTGTAATGTCAAGACATATTTTAATAATGACTGTTTCATGAATAGATCACATACATAAAAACTAATCTTTTCAGTATGTTTCAAAAATGTATTATATGACATCCAGATAATTTTTGTAAATATATTGAGTCAATCTATTAAAACAAACAACCCTTGACCATTTTAGGAAAGATTCTAAAAAGGCATCAGATTTTAAGATAGCATCATATATAGTGATATTTCTGAGATAAGAGATGTATAAAGATTTACAATACCAACATTGTTTTTGAAGTATTTTAAGTAAGTTTTGCAGGATGTAATTAGAATTTAATTAGAAAAGAGAGATACATTTCTGCAAATGAAACAAAAATATTCTTTGTGTATAGGACACATGAATATATAGTTATAAAAGTTATGTAACTGAAGAAAATGGATGCAAAAGGGAAATAAAATAAGCACATGGTGGCTTCTCACCATTTTACCTTGTCAGTTTGCCTACTATGGTAGTTACATAATTTCATGTCACCTTGATAAATAAGTGTAGGGGTGGAGTCTAGCTTGTCAGTCAGGTCACAGCCTGATAATGCTTCCTGTGAACGTGGCCTTCTCCTGAGCATTCTTGGAACTTCCTCTCTTTCCTACTGTTGAGCCACTCAGAGATCTGCCAGAGTCCTGTGATGTTTCCACAAGACTTTGTACCCACTGGCCTGTGATCTTCCTTACATTTTGCATCTGCATGTGCTGTGTGAGTCTGAAGAGGAATTTATGGACTCGTATCGAACTTATGGCCTAATAGCAAACTATGGACTTGATCTGGACAGGGCTGAGGTGTTTTCTTAATATACAATTATTTTTTGACATAAAGCTCTTTCTTATACATATATGAGTATCCCTGGATTTATTTCTGTAGTCAACCCAATCTAATACATCTCCTGTGGTGGCTTGCATGTTACCGTGATCCTGGAAGCTATGTCACTGGTATTTAAAACACTAGCAGGGTCAACCAAGGTGAACAGATTTCAGTCTAGCTTCCAGACTAAGAACAGACCATGAAGAAGCAATAGGCTGTCAACTTCTGAGGAATTGTTGTTGTTAGGTGGCATTCAATTTGTTTTGACCCATAGCCACCCTATTTACACTGCCAGGTCCTGTGCCATTCTCCCAATTGTTCCGATTCTTGACCCCACTGTGGCAGCCACCGTGTCAATGTTTCTCCTTGGAGGCCTCCTCCTTCTTCTTTTTAAAAAGTCATTTTATTGGGGACTCATACAACTCTTATCACAATCCCTATATGCATCCATTGTGTCAAGCACATTTGTACATTCGTTGCCCTGATCATTCTCAAAACATTTGCTCTCCACTTAAGCCCTTGGTATCAGCTCCTCATTTTCCCCCTCCCTCTCCACTACCCTCTCCCTCATGAACCCTTGATACTTTATAAATTATTATTATTTTGTCATGTATTACACTGTCCAATGCCTCCCTCCCTTCTTTTTCACTGTCCTTCTGTGTTACCAATCATGATATTCTTATCCGGGTCTCTTCCAATAACATGTCCAAAGAATGTAGGATGAATTTTACCCATCCTTACCTCTTAAGGAGAACTCTGATATACTTCTTTCAAGACAAGTCAGTTTATCCTTTCAGCAGTCAATGGCACTTTCAACATTCTTCTCCAGCCCACAGTTCAAATGCATCGATCCTTCTCTGGTCTGCTGTACTCATTGTCCAACTTTCACATGCTCATGAGCCAATGGCAAATACCATCCATTGGGTCAGCACACGTTAGTACTCAAAGTACCTTGCTGCCTTTTCCCTACTCTATAAAAGGTCTTGTGCAACAGATTTACCTAATGCAACACAGCTTTTGACCATTTGACTGCTGGTTCCATGAGCATTGATTGTGGAGCCAAGCAAGATGAAATTCTTGACAACTTCATTCTTTTTTCCTCTTATCATGATGTCACCTATTGGTCCAGTTGTGAGGATTTTGATCATTTTTTACATAAGTTGTAATCCATACTGAAGGCTGCAATCCTTTATCTTCATCATCAAGTGCTTCAAGTCTTCCTCACTTTCAGCAAGCAAGGTTATATCATATGCATATCACAGGTTAAAAATAAGCCAATTCTGATATCACATTCTTCTTCATACAATACTGCTTCTCTTATTAAGTTCTCATTTAATGTAGATAGTAGTGAACATAATCAGAAATGAAAAGTGAGAAGAAAATATTTTTAAAGTATCCTCTATGAAAATAAACTTATGTGTGTTTTAGAAGAGCTAGAAAAGTATAGAAAACACTGGGGTTATTCCTTTCATTATATTTGTTTTTCACGTCAATCTGGGTTGTTGGGTTGATTAGAGGATAAGATCTTTGATTCTCTGTTCTTTTCTGAATATATGGTACTTTCATAAAGAATCAGTTAAGAAGACCTGTAATATTAGCTGGCATGTATTGTATATGAGTAATTGCTATGTATCTGGACATTGCAGGAGCCTCTGGATGATACAAATATTTAATGTATTCTTTTATGAACATAAGAATGGCTATTCAAATATTTCTGGAGGCACCTTGAAAGGGAGTCATAAGAGGCAGCTTACAGAGCACCGTTCTACTCGGACGAAAGAGGTTGCCATGAGTCAAAATTGCCTTGATGGCATCTGGTAAGCACTTTGTATCAATGACTCTCCACTAAGTGATGCTGTATTTTAGGGGGAATTTGGCAATACCTAGGGTGCTTTGTGGTGCTAAATTACACAGAAATTGGGCCTTGGGGTGGGGGGACACTGACATTTATGACTTTAGGAACCAAGAAAGCTGCCAAACATCTTGCTGTTTACCAAGTTGTAAAATAACCCTGTGGAGAAATCAAAGTTTCAAGCCTCAGAGAAATTCTTCAAGACAGATACTTTTCTTATCCATTATGTTCAACTATTATTTCATGTTCCTTGGATCCCCAATCAGTACCCATGGAAACAGCAGTCAAGCTATCAAATATTGTATTGCATTAGGTACATCTTCTGCAAAAGACTTCAAAGTGTGTTGGAAAGCAAAAATGTCACTTTAAAGATGAAGGTATGCCTAACTCAAATTATGGTATCTTTAATTGCCTCACATTCATGCAAATTGCTGGACAATGAATAAGAAAAACTGTACAATTGATACCTTTGAATATCCTGCTGATTTCCAGAAGTACCAACAAATCTCTTTTGGGAGGAGTATAATTTGATTCTTCTTATCAATAAGGACAGCAAGTCTGCATCTCATGTGCTTAGGACATGTCATCAGGAGAGACCAGTACCTGGGGAAGGGCATCTACCTGGTAAAGTACAAGGTCAGTGAAAAAGAGCAAGGGCCTTCGGTGCAGTGATTTACTTAATATAAGGCCTCTAGCCATAGTCTGGGTAATTTCACTAAATGACTGGGCAAGGGCACATAAATTTGATGTATACCCCTTTTTTCTGATGGATCGGCATAAGAAAAGGTGCAGATGAATGTCAATAGGATTATATAATTCATCTATGAATGATAATAAGATTACTTGTTATCGTTAGAAATTGAAACTAACTTGAGGATTGGTCAATTTGGTCATTCTGATAGGTATAAAATGAGCTAGTTCTGAAGCAGGAATTCAAGCCAGAGGCTCACTTGTGGAAAAGGATGCCTTCAAGCACTTGAGAGAGAAGTTTGTTGACCCAAGCATGACTGAGAGGGGTAGGGCCACAGAAAGTTTTGTCTGAAGGCATGGCTGAACAGTTCTAATCCTGAGTTGGGACCTGTTAACTTCTGTAATGAACGCCATAATCGTTATGCGTGACTTCTCTGTGGCCATTGCAACGTATCAGACTCAGCAGAACAGTGGCGTGCCCTTGAGTGGCGTGCCCTTGA
This sequence comes from Echinops telfairi, assembly GCF_000313985.2. Taxonomy (NCBI): domain Eukaryota; kingdom Metazoa; phylum Chordata; class Mammalia; order Afrosoricida; family Tenrecidae; genus Echinops; species Echinops telfairi. Next base: position 21,928,283 of record NW_022111369.1, on the reverse strand, counting down.
GGGACGATTCATGTCAGCATTCGTAAAGAAGGTTGGATGGTGGAGGCATATCTGCCTTTTGCCTCACAGAAATTGACCTTGGATTGATGAGTTTAATTCCACTCCCCCTTGTGAAATCAGAGGAGGTCAAATGCCATAATTACAACCTCAAAATAGATTGACACAGTGTCTACATTAATGGGCTCAATCATAGAAATTATGAGAATGGCAAAAGAGTAGGCAGTAGTTTCTCCTGGTGCACATAAGGGTCACTATGTGTCAGCAGTGACTCCATTGCAACTACTAACAACATGGTATGCAGGTTTATGCTTCAGAGAGATCATTTCCACATAAACGGAGCCACTTTTTCTTTCCAGTATATAAAGCTTTCAAGAATACCCACAATAAGCTCTGTTAACTTTACCTGGTCTTTTGAGAAACACATTTTAGTCATAGAAGTGCAATGGATAACAGGTGAGGAAAAGGCACTTCAGCTCCAAGTTACCATAAGCACCACTTGGTATGCTATAGAAGGACTCTGTGGAAAATCTGTCTACTGTGCCTGAACCAAATACTTAATGTTTCTTAAAAATATATGGGGCATTATTTCCAGGTTAATTTAATGAGTACAATGCACTGTCCCTCACTCTGTACCACAGTGTTTGAAGTTTGTCTTTTTTCTAAGACAAACTTTATTGTCATGTGTAATTGCCATCTGTATGCTAAAATTTCTGTATTAAAAGTACAAAATAATTAATGTCTTAAGTCTTTCTCCTGAAATATTTTTGAACCATGGTCCCTATTGGAATGTTGCACATATTTGAAAAATTTCCTTTGAGTGAAAATCAAACTAAACTCACTGCCATCAAGTAGATAAATGTGGATATACATTCTGATACATAACTCTACCTCTTTCTTTAAAAAATACTTATTTACTCTTTGTTGAACATTAAATGAGCTGTGTGGCTATATTATTAGGCATCCAGTGAAACCACTTAATTTGTAAGAAAAAAAAGTTTATCTTCAATGAAGAAACTGTTTTTAGTCTGAATAGTATAAGAGCATTGAAAATTTACAACTAGCTATGATGAGTAAGTACCAGGAAGTACTTAGGGTGATATCCGAGGAAAGCACACTTATGGAATTACCTAATGTGCATTAGCATTGAGAATTTGCTTAAAGCTAGCTCAGAACCTTAATGGAAACTTTTTAGATTATATCAAGACAGTGACCAGATTAAGGAGGTTTATTCTCCCACCACAGCTTAGCTGCTTCACAGAAGACCCTATCATGGAGTTGACCACACATGTTAGGGCATATCATAGGAGCGTGCTGGCCCAGCCAAGTTTACATGCAACCTAACTAAGAGAGTCCACTCCTTGTCATTTGGCACGTGTAGAACACCTCCTTAAACCACGCATAGTCTCCAAAGACAATTATAAATTCATATTTGTGCCCAACAAACTACAATTAACACACAAATGAAAATGCACTAATCCAATCTGCATTCTATATTCTATAAGTGAAAAAACAGCAAAACTATTTAATGCATACATAAAAGGGAACATCTTCATAGTTATAATTCTTGTTTCTGCAGCTTATCATATAGCTGTAACTGATAGTAGAACTACCTTCTTCCACTACCCATTTCATATTCCCCTTGGCTCTCAGGAAATACTTTAGCTAGTTGTGGTAGATCATCAAGCACTTGGTCCTTATTCTGGTTGCTTTGATGAAACTTTGTAACCTTGAGTGACCTTCATGTATTAGAAATACTGGCAGCAGAATTTCCAGCATTACAGGAACCCAAAAGTCACCCCAATACGACAAACTGACAGATAAATGGTGGATCCATTTATCTTCTACAAGATAAAACCAAACACTTCTACATTTTTCCCCCAACAATTATATTGGCACATAAATTATATATCATACAATTGAGTAGTTCAATCGTTCAATTATATCAAGGGGAATTGTACAATTACATTTTAATGCTCTTAAATCTATATGTCATATTTTCAAGTCATCGTCTTGGTAAAAGTAAAAGCCATTACCATCTCTCTCATTCACCTATTACTACAATTGTTGCTTCCTGCTCTACTTTCCAAGGAGTTCCGACGGCATTGGGAATATGTGTCAGGCTGCTAACCTCAAGGTGCCGTTCCATAGGAGAAAGGCCAGGCTTTCTATTCCTGCAGAGATTGACAGCCTCAGAACCCGAGGCACAGTCTGCTCTTGCTAGAGGGCCACGAGGAGTTGGAATCAATGCATTGGCCATGAGTTTGAGACTCTTGAGCTCTCCTTTCCAGTTTTTCTCACCCTGAATCAGCATCCAGTGATATTTTATAAAACATTTTGGGGATAACGGGGAGCTGATGTCAAGGAGTTCAAGAAGGAAGAAAATGTTTTGAAATTGTGGTAGCGATTGTACAACAATGCTTCTTAATATGATTGAACTATGAAATGTTTTGGTGTCTGGATTAGCTCAATGGTTTGGAAAAAAATAAGTAAGTAAAACAATACATGTATGATTTTTAAAAATGACCCATGGTTTCTTGGTGTGTTTGTGATCAGTGCACAACTCCTTAGCGTAGTAGTACACAAGGCCCCTCGAGACCTGGTCTGGATCATTCTCTTCAGTTTTATCTTAGACTTCTACCCAACTCTCCACACCCTTTCCTTTTGCTTGAATATTTCAAAATTATTTCCAGATTCCTATTAGTCCCATGTCCTTGCACTCACCCTTCCTTCGTTGTTCAAAATGCTACTTCTTTTGTCAAGAAGGGTCCCGCACAGCCCTCCTAGCAGGCAGAGACCATTGTAACTTTGTGCTGGATTGAACTCAATACTTGGCCAGTCGACTTCCTTAGAGACACCGCCTGAATAAGTACTGGATGCAAGCATCTCATAGTTGTTCCATGACAGAATTTCTTCCCTGGCCTTTTGAATGTTGATGGGGGTAGGATCTTCTCCCACCGATACATTATTTGTATTTTTGTCTTTATCCTAATAGGATCCTATCCTTACCAACTTCGTGTGAACTGTTGTTCATTGTTTTCTATGGGGCTTCTCAACAGCAGGGGTGCAGTTATGATGACAATAACTGATACAAAGTTATTGTATCAGACTGATACAAAGTCTTACAGGGAATGGGAGGGGGAGGGACAGGGGGTTTCAGGAGTGAATTATGAAGGCAGGAAGGGGGAGATAGCGCTACAACAGATTGTGATGGCATAACTCATTTTTAAGGCGATTCAGCCATGGGGGGAGGGAATGCGCTCAGATAGATGGGGTGGTGGTTGTACAATTCACCCTTGATATGATTGAATAATTCAAATATTCAATTATATGATATGTAAATATGTGCCAATAAAACTGCTGGAAAAAAATACCATGGATGGTCATGGTGGAAATGATGCTTGCATTCAGTTGTCACCTATTTAATTCTTAGACTTCCCTTTATAGCAGGTTAAAAAGGCTTAAACCTATTGCAGTTGAGTCAATTCCAATTCAAGTTATTCCACGTATTATATAAGCTTCATGGGGTTTTCATAATTGTAATTTACAGAAGCAAATCACTAGGTCTTTCTTCCAAAGTTCCAAGGTTGAGTTCCCACCAGAAACTTTTCAGTAAGTTTTGCTGTTGTTGTTATGTGCTGCAAATACTTTCCAGATCATAAAAAGCCTATGTACAACAGAAAAAAAACCCCATCTGCCTGTCCTGTGGATTCCTCACATTCTTTCTTGTTTGAGCCCATTGAAACAGCCGATGTGCCAATCCATCTTGTTGAAGGTCTTCCTCTTTTTCACTGCCCCACTTCTTTATGAAGCATGATGAAGTATGATGGCCTTCCAAAGTATATGAGACAAAATCACATCATCATTTCTTCTAAGAATCATTCAGGTTGTATTTCTTGCAAGACATATTTGTTCATCCTCTTGACAATCCATTGTGCTTTCAATATTCTTCACCAACACCATAATTCAAAAGCATCAATTCTTCTTAGGTCTTCTTTAATATCTAACATTCCCATGCATATGAGACATTTGAAAATACAATGGCTTGGGTCAGGTGCACCAGATTACTTCAAGTCACATCCTTGATTTCCAACACTTTAAAGGAGTCTTATGCAGCAAATTTACCCAATGCAATGCAGTGTTTCAGTAAGTTGTAGGGCACAAGTCACTTGTGCCACTCAGAATATTATATTCATCCATGTAGTAGTTACATAATTTCATGTCAACTTGAAGATATATAAAAGTGCAAAGGTGGTATTCAAATTATCAGTCAGGTAGCCTGATGGGGCTTCCTTGTGGGCGTGGCCTTCTCATAAGGAGGTTCCTGGGAACCTCCCCCTCTCTCTCTGCCTTCACCTTCCTGCTGGCTGAGGCTGGTTGCTGCCAGGCCCTTGAAGCTCCTCCACCGCCATTGAATCTACAAGACTTTGCACCCACTGGACTGTGATCTTCCTGCATTCGGCATCATGGCATGTGGCTGAGTGAGTCTGAAGAGGGACTTATGGACAAGTGTCAGGCTCATGGACTTGAGTTGGACTGGGCTGCGATGTTTTCTCAATATATAATTTCTTCTTGATACAAAGCTCTTTCTTACACATATATGAGTGTCAATGGATTTGTTTCTCTAGTCAACTCAACCTAACATAATCCCTTTTAAAAAATTTTTATTTTATCCATCCTTAAATTTTCTGAAACATTAATATCTGTCTTTGAAGTTGTGACTCTTCTCTAAATTATCACATCCTTCTGTGAGTTTATTATTTTTTAAACTTTTACCACTCTGTCTTGTGATGTTGGTTTCTTCATCTGTCTCAAGTTCAAGGCTATGAACTCCTTCAAGGGCTATTTTTGGCAAATGTTATCATCACTAGTCCTAGTACATGTTTACAACATAACCGATTCACAGTAAATGATTAATGAGCACAATTTTTTCTGTTTACCATTTGTGAATTTATATAAACGGAATCACAAATTTAATTAGTCATTGAAGAAATCATAAAGCAAAATAATAAATATGACTATTATGGGTTGAATTGAGTTTCTATAAAGAGGTATACTGAGGTCCTCGGAAGCGGTGAATGTAAACGGAATTGGAAATCGGGTTTTTCCAGCTGTCATCACTTTTCTAAGATGAAATCTTTAGGAAGACCCTAGTACAACATGACATGCTCCTTTACAAGAAGAGAAGAATCATAGAAAGAGGAAGCACCCATGTCGTGATGAAGACAGAGATCAGAGCTATGCTTATATAAACCAAAGGTGCTTCAGGTAACCAGGAACTGGAAGAGAAAAAGAAGGATCATTTAGAACAACACAGAGAATAAGGTCCTGAATTCAGGATTCAAGCCCTCAAAATTATGAGATAACAAATTTTTGTTGTTTAAAGCAATTCAATTTATGGTGCTTTCTTCTTCTTCTTCTTCTTCTTCTTCTTCTTC
>NW_022111369.1:21909177-21921233 GCF_000313985.2 Echinops telfairi | reverse complement strand
TGGTGAGACAGCTAAGAAAATGCAAGTTTAAACTCAATGGAGTTGATGTTATTATTTTTACGCTTTTATTTCACTGTACCAAACCCTTAACACCATATTTAGCCAATTCGAGTATAATTAGTGTTGACTTTCTTTATTACAGCTGTGAGCTCACTGAAGAACACGTGTCACTGTCTCTGTACCAATACTATCTATATCAGAGATTGGTGTTTAGAAAACATTTAAAGGTGTTTTTTGAATAAATAATAGAGTTTCCAGTTTTCTGAAGTGAGGTGATAATTTATGGTATACTTATAGCCTTTCATTTAATTATGAAAACAAACCAAAACATAAAACAACCTTTTGGTCTATTTTGAGTGATTAAGCCCTTAGAGAAAGGAATGGGGATGTGGTCAGCATCTTTCATATGGTAGACCCCATACAACCGCCTCTAAACAAGATTATTTTGCTAAATAATGTGCAGTCATTTTATAAAAGCAAGCAGTAAATCACTTTTAGTACATTAAGTTCCCACTAAAGGCTAAATCTAGCATATTACATCAAATAAAATCCCATGACAAGAAATTGGACTCAAGTTAGAAATTGTTAGCCCCTAGGTGCTTCTATAGAAAGCTGGTCTGTTTGCGAGTCTTCGGCTCTTAGGCTGATATTTACATTGTGCTCCAGTGAAAAATGTATCTTGGGAGAGAATTGATTACATTGTTAAACTATTTAGCCATGATCTCATAAGATTCAGCTGCTATTCATAAGGTTTTGATTGGGCAATTCTTAAAGAAGCAAATTACAGGGTTCTTATTTCTAGCTCTGCTAAGACCTGTCCACCCTGGTGCTTGAAATGCTTAATTTCCAGCATCATAAAAACACGCAAGTCACCACAGTACAGCAATCTTAGAGAAAAGTAAAACCCTTATGAATTGCAATGGAACGTGGCCTGGTATAACGGCAGATGATGAGCCTCTCAGGTTGGAAAAGCACTATGACGAAGGAAGAATTGCTTCCTCACAATAGAATGTACCTATATGACTTGGACAGAGTAAAGCATTTGGCAATTTTATTTGCTGGGGTAGCATAATTCAAATTGAGAAGAAACAACTGAAAATATTCATTAGTAACTGGAAAGTGGGACGTACATATTCTGAATCTAGGAATATTGAAAATCATCAAAAACAAACAGGAACAAATAAAGAGCAATATCCAATGCATTAGGGAGCTGAAATAGACTAATTTTGACCTTGTGGAGTCAGATAACCATAGTTTAATCTGCAAGGAATGGCAGTGAGGAAGGCTGTCACATTTGTTGTCAAAAACAGCATTACAGGTTCTATACTAATGGACAAGGTTGCCAGTGGTGAAGAACAAGAATGTCATTTTGAGAACTAACAAATTGACCTTGACCAGAAGCAGGCCATTGTGTTTTCCGTTGCCTCATGTGCATGTGAAAGTTGGACAATGCATAAGGAAGATTTCAGAAGAAGTGGTGCATTTAAATTATGGTGTTGGTGAGGAATATTGCAAGTACCAGGGACTGCCAGAAAAGCAAAGAAATATGGCATCAAAGAAGTACAACCAGAAGACTCTTTAAAAATGAGGCAGACCAGACTTTATCTCAAGCACTGCGGATACATTATCCAGAGAGATCTGGGCTGGAAAAAAGACCTTTTGCTTGGTCAAGGAGAAGTTCAGCATCAAAGGGAAAACCCTCAAGGACAAAGATCGAAACAGTGGCTGCGACAATGGGCTCAACACTGGTAGCAATAATCGTGAGGATGGTACGGGACCAGGCCTTATTTTGTTCTGTTGTTCCTAGGATTGCTCTGAGCCAGCACTGATTCAATGGCACGTCACAACATGACAACCACTGCGCACGGGGTTTCCCACTTTCTCAATCAAACCACCAGTAAGTTATTATTGCATCTTTGGCTCTCTGTTGGATCAAGTTCAGACTGCAGAGTTGGTAGAGATCTTCACTTTCATCTCTTCTGGCCGTTGTGTTCTGTGTGTAGATTTGAATAACATTAGAGAGCAGCACGCAAGCATAGATGGCAGAAACTATGCCTCGCCATATGACGCTCACTGAAAACCAGGGACGCAACTGAAAAGATCACTGAAACCCGGGGACGTAACTGGAAAGATCACTGAAAACTGGGGACGTAACTGAAAAGAAACAAATCACTTTATCCAGAACTGACAGACACATTTCCCCTTAGAGCCAGTGCCCTGAATTCAGACTTCTAGTCTCCTAAAATCTGAGAATATAAATGTCCATGTATTAAAGCCACCCCCTAATAGTATTTCTGTGATAGCAGCCCTAAGGAACTAAGACAAGCTGAGATCTGGATACCTGGGACTTGGACATCACAGTGATTCCATCAGTTAGATGGAAAGAGGAAAGCAAGAAGAAGTATGTGTGTGATATTTTCCCAGACAAACCATTGACCCTTGCCTGAGTTCCATTGGCCATACCAAGCTACAAATTAGGCTGGCAATACTGTGTACTATTTGTCAAAGAAAGGATAATGGAGTATACTGTACATCTGTCTACTATTGCTACACTTGGAAATGTTAAAATATCAGTATTTGTGGCATCCAAAATGAAGAGTTTCAAAATAGTTGACTGATAGTCTTAAGTTTTATCCAACTGTTTGACATTATGCAAACACATAAAATTTATCATTAATGCTTTCAAGAGCAAAGGCACCTACAATATTTGGACACACATTACTATAAAGTAAATACATTAAGCATATACTAATCCAACCCAACTCACTGTCATCAAGTTGATTATGATTTATAGTGACTCTCTAGGACAGGCTAGAACTATCCCTCTTGGTTTCTGAGATTGCAATTCTTTACGGAAGTAGAAAGCCTATTCTTTCTATCATGGTATAACTGGCTAGTGGTTTTGAACTTGACATGGCAGTTAACATATATCTCATTATCCCGTCAGGGTTTATAAACATATTATAAAGAGATTATTATAATTCTATGTTTCATAATTAAATATTTTCACCCCAGTTTTTACAAATGTTATGAAATAATCTAGAAATAGAATTACAGATGGTCTAAATGAAATTGGATGGAGGTGGATAAATCTGATATGCTGAATCTATCCTATAAATAAATTCCTCTTCAGTTTTGTTTGCAGGTTTTTAAAACTATGTTTTCAGACTTTTAAAAATTGTCTGATTTCTCAGTGTTTAGTATTGTAAGAAGAAAGATACAGGTAACTAAAGAAATAGAATTTACATATTTTGTGGAAAAACAATAAAGAGAACTACAGATAAATGAAGTACAATGATTACTACTACAAGTCTTTGTAGGAAAACAATACTGTCTTGGGCTGAGATGTCTAGAGAAGAAAGATCAGTGAAGTTTATACAGGTATATACAGAGGGAAGTTAATATCAAGAAAATGGCTCACACAGTTAGAGAGGCAGCCGTTCTTAGTGCATATATCAGATACCAGGCTGGAGGCTTTTCTTGACACCAATTACGAGATGGGGCTAATGAATCCCAAGGTTGGCAGGTCAGACAGTATGCGTCTGACTGCAGCAGCAAATGAATTGAAGGTCATCAGCTCAGATGAAAGGCTGATAGCCACTTCCAGAAATGGCAGGGCCATGGGATCATGTTCAAAGATGATAGGATGAAGAGCCATATGCAGGATTCAGATTCAGCAGAAAAGCAAGCAACATTTGTACATGCATAATTTATATTGGAAATAGGCTGCCCTGCTGAGGAAACTTCATTTCTATTGATTGGCTGCTTATTGAAGATATTATAATGGAGTTGATTACTTGAATTTAGATGTCATCATCAGGGAGTGTGTTTGTTATATCCTTTTGATTTGGTTTCCACGCATGGTGACCCTCTGTTCAGTAGACTGACGCCTTGTCTCACCCTTCACCACCCGCGTACTGGTTACGTCCGAGTCCCTTATTGCAGGCATTGTGTCAGTTCATTTCCTTCATATTGTTCCTCTTTCTCCCGAACGCTGCTTGATCAATCATGATGCCTGTTCCAGGGACTGCTTTCTCCTGGTAACATGTTCAAAGTGCCTGAGATGAGTCTCACCATCTTTGCTCCTACGGAGCATTCTGGTTGTACTTCTACTAAGACAGGTTTCTTTGTTTTTGCAGTCCTGGTAATTTCTACATTCTTCATCAACATCATAATTCACATGCACCAATTTTTCATTGGTCTTCCTTATTCATTGTAAAACTTTCACATCCATATAAGGCAACCAAAATAACATGACGTGGGTTAGGGTCCCCATGGTCCTCAAAATGATATCCTTGATCTTCAACAACTGAAATTCTTGAAAAATTCAATCTTTCCTCTGTTTATCAAGATGTTTTATCATGGTGCCGTTATGAGGATTTTTGCTTTTGTTACATTTAATTTTAATCTACATGAAGCTTACAGTCTGGTTTCATCAGAAGTGCCTGAGTCCTTGCTTTCAGCACATGAGGCTCTGTCCCCTCATCTCACTGGTTTTATTAAACCCTCCTCCAAGCACGACGCCCAGGCTTATTCTTGTGTTCCTTTGTTGTTGTTGGGTGCCTTCAACTTGTTTACGATTCACATCCACACTCGTCACAACAAAGCACAGCCCAGTATTGCACCATCCTCACAAGCCCTGTCAGGTTTGAACCCCTTGTTGCAACCACTGTGTCAATCCCTCCCATCTCGGGTCTTCCTCTTTTTCACTGCCCCTCAAAGTCTTAGGTCCTTCTCCAGCCACTGGGCTCTCCTGACAACATGTCCACAGTACGTAAGCATAAGTCTTGTCATCCTTGAATCTAAGGAGTACTCTAGCTGTACTTCTTCCCAGATATCCTTTAAGCAGTCGGTGATACGTTCAAGGTTCTCCAGCACCACAATCCAAATACGTTGATTCTTCTTTGGTCTTCCTTATTCAACGTCCAATGTCCAACATTCACATGAAAATGAGGTCATTGATAACACCATAGCTTGGGTCAGGCACAATTTGTCCTCAGAATAGCATCATTGCTTTTCAATACTTTAAAGGATTCGTGTGCAGCAGATTTACCCAAATGCAAGAGTGCTTTTTGCTCTTGACTGCTGCTTCCATTTGCATTGAGTGACAAGACAAAAATCCTTGACGATGTCAGACTTATCTCTATTAGCCATGATGTTACGTACCAGTTCACTTGTGAGGATTTGTGCTCTCAAATTGAGGATTTAGGTTTTCTTTAATCCATACTGAAGGCTACAAAATTTGATCTTTATCAGCAAATGCTTCCAATCCTGCTTACTTTCAGCAAGCAACTTTGTGTCATATTCATGTCTCCGTTTGTTAATAAACCTTCCTTCAGTTATGGTGCTGCACTCTTCTTTGGAGAATCCAGCTTCTCTGATTATTTGCTCCACATACAGATTAATAAAGGGTGGTGAGAAGATACAATCTGAATGCACAACTGTCCTCATTGCACACCACGTAGTAGCCCCTTACAGGAGCTCTGGTGGTGATGCTTTGAGCTGCTAACCACAAGGTTAGCTGTTTGTAAGCCACCAGCTGCTCTGAGGGAGAAAGACAAGGAAGGCTTTCAATCCCATCAAGAGTTACAGTCTCAGAAATCCACAGGGACAGTCCTACCCTGTTCTAGAGGGTCACTATACCCTGTTCAAGGGCAGTGAGTTTCATATAGTCCTGCTTCACCAGTTATTTGGCCACCATATAAATTGAATAAGTATGATGAAAGGATACACCCTAACATACACCATTCTTGATTTTAAACCACTCAGTATCTACTTGCTCTGTTGCAATAACTGCCTTTTGGTTATGTACAGATTTGGCATACTGATAGGTGTTATGGAATTCAATTTTTTGCAATGTTATCTATAGTTTGTTATGATTCACACAGTCAAAGGCCTTAGTCAACAAAACAGAGATAACCATCTTTCTGGTATTCTCTGCTTTTCGTCAAGATCCACCCAATATCGACAATGATACCCCTCTTGCCACTTCTTCTGAATTTGGCTTAGATTTCTGGCAGCTCCCTATGGATGCACTGCAGTAACAGTTTATGATTTGCATTATTATTGATACTGTTTGAGAATTTCCTCTTTCTGTTGTGTCATCCTCTTTGGGATTGTTAAAAATATGGCTCTCTTCCAGTCAGCCAGGCTTCCAAATTTCTTGGGACAGATGAGCAAGTGGTTCTAGTGCTCTATCAGCTTGTTGAAACATTTCAATGATCTGTGAATTCCTTATTTTTTGCTGATGCCTTCAGGGTACTTGGACTTCCCCTTCAGCAGCATCAGTTCTTGACCAAATATTACCACTTCCTGAAATGAATGAAGTGTTGAAGATTTGCATTTCAGTACTGGAGATTTCCATGGGCAAAATATTGAACGATGCAGGAAATAACAGTAATAAATGGAAGGAACACACAGAATCATGTGTTAATTGCCAAACTACCGAGAACCCTGGAAAATCCAAATTGAAACAAATTCTCAAACTATCAACTTGGAAGTTGAACACATTTCTTTAAACCACATGCAATCACTAATAAAGACAATTATAGGGTCACACTTGATCCTAACACAATGAAACCAGCACACATACAATTGAAAACACACTGACTCTGTTTACAACTTCTAAGTAAGCAAAGCAAAAATCTGATGCATACATACAAGAAGGAAATAATCATAGCAATTAAAATCCTCATTCTTTCAATGATGTGGCTATAGCTGGCTTTTAGAATTATCTTTAACACCACCCATTTGGTATTCCCTTGCTCTTAGCAAACAACTCGCTGGTTGTGGCTATTGCCTGGTGTGGTGGCCCAAACTGTCAATACAGAAAGCTCTGAACCATTACAAGTCATATCAGAACTGCGTTGCTGTATTTTATCATTTACTCTAATCACACGACATGGTAATACCAAAAACATCCTAAGCAATTTCCTAGATTCCAGAGATCAGATTTCCCCTGTATTAGCCTGTATTGCATCACCCAATATAGCAACTGCTTCTTTAACTGCTGGTCCAGTGGAATACAGAGTCCAACGCGACCAGAGGGCATTCTTAACTTTCAGTGCGATGGAATTCTTGCTGCATCTCCAAGTGGGAGTGATGGACTACGTTTGGAACGAAGACCTGCACACCTGAAGAGATCAGCGGCACTGAAACAGGAAGCACAATTTTGCAATCAGGACACTGTGAGGAATAGTGAGTGTCCCTCTCTCATTTCCTACCCTTGATTCGTGGATCTTTGAACCCTGGCTATTGAAGAAGCATCACTATTGGACACTGTTTTAGAGCACATACAGTCTCTGAGAGAACAGTGTCCAAACCTGCAAGGTATTGGTGCCTAACTGGTATGTAACTGCTTCTCCATAAAGCCATTCTATCAAGCCATTTGCTTCAGGTTGATGGGGGAATATGGTAAAACTCGTGAATTCCATGAGCATGGGCCTACTGCTATAGTTCATCTGCTATGAAGAACATCCTTTGGTCCACTGCTCCTAACTCAGTGTTTGAGCCATGTTGGAATAGTGCGACAATAATTCCATGAACTAAATAACTCGTTTATCTCCTTGGAGTGCTGTGTGAATATCACACCGAAAACTGAGTGGAACGGAAAACATAGTATCTAGACATCTCTGTCTGGGTGCTTTAGAGAAACAAATCCAAAGAAACTCATATGTATAAGATAGAGTTTTATATAAAGGGTGAGTGCAGATCAAGAAAACATCGCAACCCAGTGCTCCCCAAGCCCACAAGTCCAAAATTAACCCATTAACCCATATGTCCAACACCAATCCACAAAGTCCTCCTCCATCTCACAAAACACACGCAATGATGCCGACTGCAGGAAGAAAGCTGAATCAGTGAATGTGTAAGCATTTCAGCACTGGCAGGGGTCTCCACACAGCTGCTCCAGCACCCAGGGCTGCATCGGGGTAGGTCCCTGTGGCTTCTCCTCAGGGCTGGCTTGCAAGAAGTGATCCTTGCCAGCTGAAGCAGGGAACTGGCTGAGGCAGCTGCACCCTGGGCCGACCATCACAAAGCAAGAGACCTGAGAACTAGAAAGGCGAGGCTCACTGAGCCATTTACCTCTCCACCCTTCAATTAACCCCACATGTGTTCATTGACCAGGTTGGCACAATAAACTACCTCAATATCTCCTGTATTTCCACTTATAAAAATGGCACAAATGGGTTTCATGTAATCGCTCTTAAATTACTTATAATTTCTGATGAGAAGTGTGGTTAAGTAAGGGTGCCCTTTTGATCATCATTTTTAATTTGCAAGAGTTAGAATGCAATGTTAGGCCCTAAAATGAGAGGATACATTGTTGATACACATAATTGGGGAATCAGTGACATTGCATCTTTATGAATTATGCTACATCATTACTGTGTTTCTACCAAATAAAATTCTTTATCTTTCTGACCACAACATAACTTTGATATTAGGATATGGGTCAGAAGGAAAAGCTGTACAGATTATTGATAACACTGAAAAGTAAATTGCCCTATTGAGGAGTCAGCTCACTAGATTCAATGTGAAAAAAATTAAATCTGAATCTACATTTAAATATCCTTTTCTTCTCCTTATGATAAACTGTCATTATTGATTTTAACATTGCTTAAAAAGAAATCACAAAGAGTATAATTTTCTTTCTTTTACAATTGTTTAAAGAGAAACAAATGAGACACAACAAAACTCTTTAAACTAGCTTTTCTGGCCATACATTAATGATGGTTGGGAAAATAGACAAGAAAAGGCATTAAGTCTACCTGCATCCCTTTTAATAGTCAGCAGTGAAAAGCCCCTCAAGAAATACTTTCCTGGAAACAATAATCTTTAAAAACTTGTTTAATGTCCATTTATTATTTTTTAAATGATAAAATTAGTTCAATAGAAAATGATACTATATATGCATATAAATCCCATCCATAACATATGTGCACATATTACATATACATAGTACGTACTACATACACATTTAGACAAGAGAACATCAGATCTCATCTAAAATGGAATTAAAATATAAAAATAGAATATTAATTCTATCTCTCAATGTAACATCCATCAAGAACCAGAAACATTTTAAAAGGGATGACACTAGCCATTTAGTTCATTTTTTAAAAACCAGGAATTTAATCATGTCAATGCAGTCTTTTTACATTAACTGAAGAAAAATGGGTGCCTCTTAAAGATTTTTTTGACCTAGGAAACAAAAATAAATCTAAAGGAACCAAGTGAGGACTGTACGGTGGATGCATAGTGAATTATCATTGAAAGCCTCATGAAACTGCTGAACACAACCGAGTGGAACAGAGGACCAAGTCAGAGCATCGTTGTGGTGGAGACGGATTCTTTGGGGAAGTTTTTCCAGATGTTTTTCGGTTCCAGCTTTGGCTCACTTTCACAAAGCATCTTGTGATAAACATATTACTGTTTATTTGGCCCTCCATAAAGTCAACAAGCAAAATGCCTGCATGTCCCCATAAAACTGTTGCCATGACTATTGCTCATGACCTATCATTTTTAGTTTTAATTGGACGATTCCCACCTCTTGGTAGCCATTGCTTTGATTGTGCTTTGTTTTCAAGGCTGTGATAGTGAAGCCCTGGTTCATCTCTTTTTAAAATTCTTTCAAGAAATACTTCAGAATGTTAATCCTATGTTTTTAACCTTTCCATTCCAAGCTCTACTCTTTTCTGAGGCTGAGGCGGGTGCAAGGGCTTTCACACCCATCAAGTGGAACGTTTACTCAGGTTTAATTATTCCATCAGAATGGTGTAAGCTGAATTAACTGAGATGTCTGTGGTGCTGGCTATTGTTTCTGTTCTTAATTATCAGTCATTTTCAATTAGGTAACAAACAAAATTAATTGTTTCTTTGAAAATTGATGTGGATGCTCTCCCTCTGTGGAGTTCATCTTCAACATCTCCCATGTAAAATGATTTATCCATTTGTAATTTGATGATTTCTTTGGGGGTATTGCCCCTATAGATTTGTTGTAAAACACCAGTGATCTCACTGTTCTTCTACTCAAGTCTCGTCATAGATTTTTTGTTTATTCTTGCTTCAATTTTAGCAGAATTCATGTTTCTCTGATAGTTTCTTTTTTTTCAAATTTATGTCTTAATTTTCTTAATGTCAGAAACTAGATCCTGTGCAGACACACTTCAATAAGTTAATTTTACTGCAAGATATTTTTAAATCCATATATATTGTTCATGCATTTTCATCAGCTTGTGTAAGCACACACACATATGTATACATTTAAAGTTCATGGAAAAATGGAATTGAAAAAGTAATTTTCAACAAAATTTTGAAGCTCCCTTGTATATGCACATAATTACACAAACATGCATACTCTCCCATATTCCTGGCTTCATCATTATTTTCCTTTGCGTTTCATCAGTCTGTCACACTGAAATCAGAGCCGCAGCAGCAGCGAGGGTGGTCACCATGTCATGTAATATATACCCTGGTGAGGAGACGTAGTTCTCTGTAGCAGATTTTCCAAATCATTTCCCACTTTGTTCACATCACGCAGCCACAGGGACTTTGAGGATTTCCCTTGAAAAGGGATCCCATACACTAACCTATTAGTGTGCAGAGGTATTTCATAACTCATAACCTGCATTTTCTTTTATTTAATTTTATATTGACGTTAGTTATCTTGCCTTATTGCAAATATCTTAAAATCATTTAAAAATTACAGCCTGGAATTACATGAGCATTTAATTTGTCATCATTTTGCTTGTGATACCTGTTCACTTGTTTGTATTGTTCATTTTAACACATTCTCCTAGCCACTAAGTCATGCTTTGTGATTTGGAGCCTGTATTTCAAATGCTGAAAAGAAAAAGTATTAAAAGGATTCATTCTTATTGAACTATAAAAATTAGCCATATTGTGAAAATAATTCAGATCATGGAAAAATGATCTGAATTAAAGCATTAAAGAATTTTAGCATTAAAGAATTTGTATATAGTTCACTTGTGTATTCTTACCAGGCAACAATACATTATGTTCAAGTTTATATTTTGTATCTATGTAATATGTATACTAGGTACTTAGTAAAAAACAATTACTGAATTAAAAGCAAAAATCCTATTCCTATCTTTTGAAGTTTTAATAAAAATAAACTGTGTTCAGTAAGAATTTTAAAGGTCAAATCAATGTATGTCTGAAAATGACATGCCCTTCTTATATCATTCAAAAAAGTTATAATTTAATTACTTGCTGTGTTGAATATTACCTTCATAACTTTTGTTCATTTCTTACTTAAGCATAATTTTTTTAAAACTCTGTGCTCCTTAGTATGTTTTGATATGATCTTCAGAAGTACAGTTGAAAAGGAAGACCAGGGATGAAACTGTAAATTCACAAAGGAGCCCTTTGGGGACAGAGATAGGAGGAATAAGTACAGAGACAAATTGCATAACTTTCTAGCTTTTTTTCCATTTTCCGAGTTCTCATGTGGTGACCTATATGGAAGTAAGCGTTGAATACTCTATAAGATTTCCAGAGAATATCCTTGGTTATGGTTCATTATGTTTCCTGATGAATTGGCTAATGCTTGAGACTTGTTTTTTTAACTATGAATTTCTTGTCCATTTTTCGGTGAGAACTCGAGCTTTTGGATATCTTTGCATTCAGCTGTGTGGACCACACTCTAGAACACTTAATTGTGCTCATGCAAGCCTGCACATAAGTCATGAGACAATCTTTCAAATCAAACAAGAGGATACTGCATGTTGGGTCCTATCTCTTCACCATACTTGTTCAATCTGTATGCTGAACCAAATAATCCAGGGAGGGGAAGTATATGAAGAACACAGCATCAGGATCGGAAGAATTCTCCTTAAGAAGCTTTTTTTAGTTTTTGTCATAATATGACCACCAAGAGAACCCAGAGTTATTCCTAACCCGAGGACAAGCATTTGAATACTGGGCTCCTTCATAACTCTAGCCCCAATCCAAGAACAGTTAGTTTTTATAACAAGGTCTTTGCTGGCTACTGCCTTCTGCAGAGGTCACTGAAGATGAGGGTGCTACAGC
The DNA here is from genome assembly GCF_000313985.2 of Echinops telfairi. Classification (NCBI taxonomy): domain Eukaryota; kingdom Metazoa; phylum Chordata; class Mammalia; order Afrosoricida; family Tenrecidae; genus Echinops; species Echinops telfairi. Next base: position 21,909,179 of record NW_022111369.1, on the reverse strand, counting down.
AA
>NW_022111369.1:21906868-21908514 GCF_000313985.2 Echinops telfairi | reverse complement strand
CTACTTAGGGTGGGACAGATTATACAGTCTGATTGCTCTAGATGGCTGATAACCCTTAGGGAGAATAACCCCTGGCCTACTTTTGTTGACCTCCAAGTGTATAGTCATTTGCCATGTGTAGCAAACAGCTATTGGAATGTATTTCGGGGAGAGAATGTGGGAGAAATCTTTCTGTTTCCACAGTGTCTAGGGTCTTAAAGACTTGTATTCAAATAAGTAGCCATCAAAATGAGGCATCAACTAAATCCATGTGGAAGAAGCACACCAGCCTGTGTGATCCAAAGATGATGATAACAACATCCAAATAGGATGAAGGGAAATAAATGTATCAGAGTTTAAGTTGCAAACACCTAATTTGAAGAAGGCTATGGAGGGAAGTGGGTACCCAAAATCCAGCAGCTAGTCCGACTAATACTCTGGCAGATCCCCTCTGGTCGCAGGAAAAGGACAAGAACAGCTTTACTGTCAGACAGGGATAATCGTAAACTTGATTATGGTGGATCATACCCTGGTATAAATTAACACTTGCTCAGTTGACCTCCCCTTGACACAACCTGAATTTTCTCTGGGCTCAAATATTTCTCACTTGTTCCACTACAGAAATTTCTTCTCTGGCTTTTTAAATATTGTTGGCGGTTTTTTCTTTCTTACTTATTTTAATTTTTATCCTTATTATTATTGTTCTTTTATTCCTGCTGTTTCATTTTGCTTTTGCTTTTCATTGTTTCTGTTAGGTTTCCCAGTTTATGAAGCATGAAAGAATGGATGCAGAGGGACAATAACTGATGCGATGGTTTATTGGGGATGGGGTAGGGGGAATTCGGGGAAATCAGTGAATGCAGGAAGGGGGAGGAAGCATTAAAACGGATTATGATGATGTAAAGACAATTCTTTTAAAAAGCAATTTAATGACTTAACTAAAAAAGTATATGATATGCATGTATTATATCAAGAAAACTACTTTAAAAAAAAAAAGGATACCAACGATGACCGATGGTTACCATGAGTGAAGGGGGAAGAGATTTTGCTTAGGGAGCACTGAGTTTATTTTAATTATAGTTGAACAAGTTGGAGAGCGATATCAATAACGGTTGTAAACACTAAGAGTAAAATCAATGACATTGAATTATTCATGTAGAGGTTGTTGAATGGGAGAATGCTTTGTTACATATATTTTTACCACAATTGAAAAAAATAATTACAAGGATAACAAAGAGTACCAGGAAGAAGAAAATGTTCTAAAATTGATTGTGAAAATGATTATACAACTCTTGATATGATTGAATTATTGAATTGTGTGGTATGTGGATGAAGTGCTAATAAAACTGTTTAAAAAAGGGAACATTGCATGCTAAAAGTTAGGGGGACTTGAGGGACTTACTGATAAATGTTAAGGACTACAGACTTCAGTATGGATTACAACTAAATGTAAGAAAGGCAAAATCTCATAATTAGACCAACAGACAATATCATAATAACCAGAGAAAAGGTCTAATTTTCCAAGGGTTTTATATTACCTAGATCCACAATCAACACTCATGGGAGCAGCAGTGAGTACATCAAGACATAGATTCCACTGAGCAAATCCACTGTACCAGACCCCTTTGAGCATTTAAAGGCAAAGATGTCTCTCTGGCAACTAAGGG
>NW_022111369.1:21881490-21906595 GCF_000313985.2 Echinops telfairi | reverse complement strand
TTAGCAGGAGAACCAGTCCCTAGAAAAGGACATTGTTTTCAGTAAAGTAAAGGGTCAGTTTACAAAAATAAAAGGGAAGGTCCTTGACAAGATAGATTAATACAGTGACATCTATAGAAAGAAAATAATGGTGAAGTATTTGGCTGAGCTAAGAAGGAGCAGAAAGTTGTTTTGGTTTGAATCCATTTGTTGTCTAATAGCTCTAAGACTTTCAGCACTTTCAGTGAATAAGAGTGGTGATAGACAGCCTTGTGTGGTTCCCATTTGCCAGGGGAATAATTTTCCATTTTTTCCCATTAAGGCAGATATTGTCCATTGTTTTTGTGTATATATCCATTGTGATGAGAAATTACTCTCCTAGTTCCTGTTTTGCGGAGTGTTTATTATTAGGAATGCTGTGGTTAGGTGCTATCGGGTCAGTTCCCACTCATAGAAGCCCTATCCATAATAGAAGAAAACACGACCCGGTGCTGGGCCGTCCTCACCACTGCTCCTATGTGTGAGCCATTGCTGCAGCCACAGCATCAAGTCGTCTCCTTGAGGGCCATCCTCTCTGTTATCCTGCTGCTTCACAAAGCATCGTGTCCTGCTCCAGGGACTGGTCTTTCCTTACAAGTCCAAAAGATGTAAGACGGGGTCCCATCATCCTTGCCTCTATGGGCCTCTCTGGCTTTACTTCTTCCAAGCCAGATGCCTTGTCCTTTTGAAACAACAGCAACAACAACAAGAAGACAGGTTTATTGGCATATAATGCACATATATCCTTCAATAGTTTGATCACATCAAGAAGTATTGTGCAATCATCACCAAATCATTTTCTTCTTTCTTGTACTCATCATTATTAGCTCCTCGTTTCTCCCCAACTTCCCCTGTCATACTCCCAGGAACTATAAATCCAGTTACTGTCTCTATAGATTTACTTATCATGCATTTCACCTTTTTAAAAAAGCATTTAAAGTAAGTCTAACCACAACAAGAAAATAAAACTTCAGAATAACAAAACTTCAATTGAAAAGAAAGCTGAGTTTGTCCTTTTAGCAGTTTATAGTACTTTCAATCTTCTTCTCCAGCACCACAATTCAAATACGTCAATTCGTTTTCAGTCTTATTTCTTTAAAGTCCAACTTTCCTTTGCATATATGAAGCAATTGAACATACTATTTCTTGGGTCAGGCGCATTTTAATCCTCAGTCACACCCTTGCTTTTCAATACTCTAAAGAGGTCTTCTGCAATAGAGTTAGACAATGCAATGTGTTTTATTATCTCTTGACTATTGTATTCAGGAGCATTGATTGTGGAATATCAGGAATGGATGTTGAATATTATCAAAAGACTTTTCTTAGTTGATGGAAATGATCATTTGTTTCATATCTTTTGTTTTGTTTTGGATTTCATTCATTGTTTTTCAAAAGTTAACCATCCTTGTGTGCCTGGCTTGAATCTCACTTGATCATGCTTTTGATAAGTTGTTGGAAGCTATTGTCAAATATTGGTTGAACAATTTTCAACAAATTTCATCTGTGTTCATAAGAGATACCGGTCTGTAATTTTCTTTCTTGATAAAGTCTTTGCCTGGTTTTGATATCAGGGTTTTGCTCACTTCATAAAATGAGTTTGGGAGTTTGGTGTCCTTTTCCATATTCTAGAATAGTCTGTGTATAATTGACATCAACATTTCTCTGAGTGCTTTGCAAAACTCCCTGTTGAAGTCATACGGCCTTTGATTTGTTTATTAGGGGTGTGTGTGTGGGATATTTTTAAGTGACCTAATGTGTTTATTATTTTGTTATGAACTTGTTGAAGTTTTCTACCTCAATCTGTGTGAATTTGGGTAGATATTGTGCTTCTAGAATTTTGTCCATTTAATCTAGGTTTTCATATTTGTTACAGGATAGACTTTTGTATTAATGTGTTCTTGTTTCATTTGAATCTGTTGTGATGTGACCATCTTCATCTCTTATTCATGATATTTGCATCTTCTTTTTCTTTTCCTTTGTTAAGTTTGCTATGGCTTATTGATTTTGTTAACCCATTCAAAGAGCCAACATTTTTGTCTTTTTTCTATTACTTTTCTATTTTAACACTCATTTATTTCTGCTCCAATATTTATGATTTCTTTTCTACTGATAATTGAAGGTTTATTTGGTTGTTCTTTTTGTAGTTGTTGAAAACAGAGGTAAGGTATTAATTTGAGTCTCCCTTTTTTTTAAAGTCTGCATTTATTGCTATAAATTGCCCTCTGAGTACTACTTTTCCTTGTCCCAAAGTTTTGTTATGTGTGTTTTCATTCTCATTTGTATCAAGCATTTTTATTTAGGTCATTGTTTATTTAATCAATAACTCACTAGTTTTTAAGTAGTGTGTTGTTCAGTTTTCATGAACTTGATTTTTTTTTTTACCTTTACTTTTCCAGTTGTTTATTTCTCATTTTATTGTGTCTTGGTCAGAGAAAATGGATTGCAAAATATCAATATTTTAAAATTTATTAAGGCTTGTTTTGTGTCTGAACATTTGGTATATGTTAGACAATGTTCCATGTGCACTGCAAAATAATGTATACTGTGCTATTCCTGGGAGGAGGAAGCTGTATATGTCCAACACATCAAAGTGGTTAATTGTGCTGTTTAGTTCTTCTGTGTCTTTATTAAGTTTCTCTTGCAATGATCTGCTTTTCCTCAGAAGTAGTGTATGGAAATCTCCTACTATTGATTACTATTTTGCTCTTCAGGCCTATAAGAGTTTGAATAATGTATTTCAAGGGTCTTTCTTTGTGTATGTATAAATTTATCATGGTTATTTCTTCTAGTTCTATTGACCCTTTAATCTCTCTGTGGTGCCCTTCTTTGTTTCTCATGATGGGTTTTCCTTTGAAGTATATTTTAACAGATTAATATTGTCACTCCTGCATATGGCTTGTTTACCTCCTGTTATACTGCCAGCCAATACGAGGAGCCATCCAAGGACAGCTGATCTTGGATTCATTCAGCTGATTTCAGATTCATTCAACTTGTGATCTTCCTGCTCCAGCTTCCTGCTTCCCATTTGTCAGGCCCTGAAGCTACAGGATTAAAAAGAAGCCTTTAACATCTGCCACAGGGATGTAAACTGGACTGTACTTATGGACTTCTGTGGGAGTGTGAGCCATCTCTTTCTATATAAATGCACATGCAAGAGGCACTGCTTTTGCTTCTCTAGAGAACTCAGTCTAATACAGTTGCTGTTAGTGTGGTATACAGCTTTTCTATCCTTTGATTTTCAGTCCGTTTTTTTTCTTTGGATATAATGTGTGTTTTTTGTAAGCAGCATATTGATGGGTCTTATTTTCGTATCCAGTCTGCTAATCTCTGTCTTTTGACTGGTGATTAATCCAGTAACATTTGATATTATTACTGATATGTGTGATTTTCGGGGCTGTTTTTTTTGGTATCAGTACAACTGAGATTCTTTTTAAAAAAACATTTTATTGAGGATTCTTAAAGTTCTTATAGCAACCCATACATCAATTGCATCAAGTACATTTGTGCATATGTCGGCATCCTTATTTTCTAGACATTTGCTTTCTATTGAGCCCTCGGTGTCAGTTCCTCTCCCCACCACCATCGTGGCTCCTTGATAATTTATAAATTATTATTATATTCATATCTGGCCTGCAGTTAAAGGCAGTACTGGGGTCATGATAGTGGGGGATGAGGAAGCCTCAAGGAACCAGAGGAGTATTATTTGTTTCATCGGTGCTTTACTGCACCATGATTGACTCATCCCTTCCCTGTGACCCCTCTTTGAGGGGATGTCCCATTGTCTACAGATGGGCTTTGGGTCTCTGCTTCAACCCCCTCATTCTCAACAACATGTTTTGTTTGTCTGTTTGTGTTGGGTCTTCTAATGCCTGTTACCTAGTCCTGGCGACACCTCGTGATCACACAGGCTGGCGTGCTTCTTCCATGTGGACTTGTTGCTTCTTTGCTAGATGGCTGTTTATTTAACTTCAAGCCTTTTAGACCACAGATGCTATATTTTTTGATAGCCAGGAATTATTGGCTTTCTTCACCACATTTGCTTATGTACCCATTTAGTCTTCAGCGATTGTGCCAGAAGGGCGAGCATCACAGAATGCCAGGTTGTTAGAACAAAGTGTCCCCGCATTGAGGGAGGGCATGAGTAGAGACCTGAAGTCCATCCCCTACCTCAGTGTATTGCCATATAAATATATGGACATTGGCCAATACCTCTATTTTTATGAAATAATGTACTAACATATGTACACACCTATGTTTATATCTCTTTCCATATCTTTGGTTCCTAGATCTTTCCTCTGTTTCCTTTTAGCTTTCTCTTGCCCCACCGTCACACTTGTCCTACTTTAACCTCTTAGTAATTCCTTTCAGCTAGATTGCAGCTGCTCTAACGTCCCTAGGGTCTCTATGTCCTGGTTGTGGTTGATTTTAGCTTCCTACTTGTTCCCTGTCTATGGCGCTGTTTGCTCACCACTCCCTTCCCCTACTTGTTTCTCCCCACAGTCCCTCTGGGTCGGTTGGTCCAGTTGCTTTCTCCTCGAATTTTCTTCCCATGCCTATCTTCTGTAAGCAGGGAACCCAACAATGGCAAAGACCAAATATAAAGAAAACAAAAGTTTGAAAAAAGAAAAAAATTCATAATTCCAGGTCTGTCTGCTGACATTCATGACTGTCTCCTCATCGGTCCTAGGGGAATTCTGGGGGCTGCCCCTCCTAGCTTGAAGTCTATTTTGGGGATTCGTCGGGGCTTTGTGTCTTTTCTCCGCTCCCGTTGCTGTTCTGTTCCCTTCTTGGTTTGCCCTGCTGTGGGGGGATTCAGACTGGACTACCTCCCCGCATGCGTCCCCAGTGTTGTCCTCTGTCGTGGTATGCTCCAGTGAGGGGATAACATGTCATGAACTGTTGTCAGCTCTACAGTCCTGGCACAAATGTCATGCTCTGGGCTTGGTGTGGAGATAAGGGGTCTAGACCGTCCCTTTCTCTTTTTCCTTCTTGGTTTGCTTCCGTGTGGGTGTGGCATTCCGGCCCCTCCCCCCAACCTGTAAGGTTAGTGTTGTCTTCTGTAGCACATACATCTAGGAAGGGGTCAGTTTGGCACTGACTGGGGTTGGCCCTGCAGCCCAATCCTTTCATGCCTTTCTCTACGTGGTTACGTTTCCTTCAAGGTTTGTTGTGATGTGGTGGGGTCTCCATGCACACGCCAAATTCTGTGGAGACATGAACAATACTCTCCCTCTGGGTGGGTGAGTGCCCTGCTCCCCTGTGCCATCATCTCCCTCTCCCACTCCCTTATTTTTGGGATTTTCTTACTATCGTTTTGGTGTGTGTGTGTGCATGTGCTTGTGTGTGTATGTGAGGTTATTAGTTTGTTTGTTCTTGCTATATTTCCGTGCTGTTCCAAATGCAGTTTAAGTGTCTTGGTTACTGTGTGAAGTTTTTTATGTTGATCTCAGGCTTGATCTACGGTGGGTTGGGTGGCTTTACCTGGTGACTTGGGTAATTCCCAAGCTCCAAGCCCTGTGAATTCAGGCTGGGAGTGGGATCTAGTTCAGGTACACATCAGAATTGGCTGGATTTCTAGGCTCATGCACAGTCCAGGTGTGTTAGTCTGGGTAGACTAGAGAAACAATTCATAGAGATACTGATATGTGTATAAGAGCGAGTTTTATATCAAAGAGCAATTGTTCACTAAGAAAGCATGCCAACCCAGTCCAGTCCAAGTCCATAAGTCCAATATTAGCCCATATGTCCAGTATCAGTCTATAAATTTCTCTTCAGACTCATGAAACACGTGCAATGACGCCAAATCCAGGAAGATCATAGTCTAGTGGGTGGAACGTCTTGTGGATCTAGTGGTGGTGTAAGCATCTCAGCGCTGGCAGGGGTCCCCACATGGCTCCTCTGGCTCCAGAGTTCTAGGCAGCTCCATGTGTCCTGTCAATGGAAATGTCTTGCCAGGAGTAAGTATGTGTCCCACCTCCAGCAAGCTATTTATCTCCTTAGCTGCTCCAAATGAGGTCATCAAGCTGTGATCTGATTCACAGGCTAAACTCCACCCCTTCACTCTTAAGACTCTCATATTTACAACAGATTATGTAAGTACCACAGCAGGGTTTGGGTTGGGTGAAGAGCCCTGTGGGGCTTGACTGGAATGGGACTCCAGGCTGTCAGTCTGGTGGTTGGAGCCAAAGTGCTGAGTCAGCGCTTGGTGCCTCATGTGTGTGCCTGCCTCTTCTCTTCTCCCTGTTAGCTCCCTCAGTCTCCAGAACGTGGAGATTTGATTCACTTAACCTTCAAGCTGATTTCTGACATCACAGGTCATCCAATCCCCTTTTCATGCTGATTTTTCCCTGGTTGTTGCAAAGGGATCCATGTCTGCATTCAGGTGGTCTTGAGGTACCACAAGTAGACATCTTTCTGTTATCCCCTGCTTACAGCTAAGATCCATCTGACATCAGCAATGATATCCCTTGTGCCACATTCTTTTCTGACTCTTACTTGGATTTTTGACTTCCTATGGATATACTGCTATAAGCTCACCACTATACCACCATTTTAAAATTATCTTCAGCAAATTGTACTTGCACTTGAGAATAATGATATTATTAAATAATTTCTGCATTCTTTTTTTTAAAATTTTAAAAAAATTTCTGCATTCTGTTTGATCACCTTTATTTGAAATGAGCCAGAAGTATGGATCTCTTCCAGTTGATTGGTCAGATAACTGTTTTGCAAATTTTTTGGCATAGATGTTTAAGTGCTTTTGGTGTTCATCGTTTTGTTGACATATTTACATTGGTATTCCACCAATTTCTGGAGCTTCATTTTTTTGATAATCCTTTCAATGCAGCATATATTGCTTCCTTCAGTCTCATTTGTTTTTGATTATATTCACTAGTTCTTTCGGTACAGTGATCTGTGTATTATTTCTACCATCTTTTGATGTTTCTTGCATCATCCAGTCAGGAGAGAAAAAGGAATCTCTCTGCTCTTGTCAAGATTCCCAGCCTTGGAAACTCAAAGAGGCAGTTCTAGCTTTTCTGTAGGGCCCCTCCGAGTCAGAATTGACTTGATGGCTGTGAGTTTGGTTTTGAGTTTGACAATGTTCCAAATCCTGCCCGAAGATTCCGTCAAGATTTCAACCCAAGTGTTGAAGTTTTCATTTCTTTCTCTGAGATTGAGGGACGCTGAGCATGTGTTCCTCTGGGGTCTCTAACTCCTGGTCTTTGCACATTACTTCATTGGTTCTTTCATGAACTTTAGCTCCTCTCCATTCAAGAGCAAGTTTCATAATCTCTTCTGACATCTACTCTGGCCTGTTATTTCATTTTTGTCTTTTTAATGGCCTTTATTGGGTCTTCATGTATGATGTTCATAAAACATAGTTATTTTATTTATTAAAAGGAACTGCTATTGTGGATTTACTGCATTATTTAATTTCGGTTCTTTATAAAATCTTTGGTACAAAGTCCTCACTCAGTATTGAAGGAGAATAAGCTCAGTCCCTCCTGTGCAGTTATTTGCTCCGTGCTTCTGTTAAAGTTGCTATTGCTGTTAGTTTCTGCCTAGTTGACTCCAATTCACGGCCACTTATATGTAACAGAATGAGATGTTGCCCAGTCGTGTGTACCCTTATAGTCACTGTATGTTGGAGTCCATTGTTGCAACTGACCTAATCTATTTCAGTGAAGGTCTTCGATTTTCACTGACCCTTTACTTTGTTAAGCGCGTCTTTCTCTAATGATTGGTTTTTCACAATCATTTTTCCAAAGTAAAGGAGATGAAACCTGATTATCCCTGCTTCTAAGAAATATTGTGACTGTACTTCTTTTAAGACATTGCCATTTTTCTGAGTCCCTGGTGTAGTCAATATTCCTTGATGTTTCAAAGGTGTCAAGCTGGACTATTTTATTTCCTTGTGCTGGATCATCTATTAAAACTTAACTAACATCACACACCAGGTACCCTGATAATATAGTAGTTACATGTTGGGCTGCTAATGAACCCCAAGGTCAGCCACTTTGTGGGAGAAAGACTAGGCTTTCCTGCACAAAGGTGTAGTCTAGGTGTAGTCTAGGAAGCCCTGGGGCAGAAAGACTAGGCTTTCCTGCACAAAGGTGTAGTCTAGGTGTAGTCTAGGGAGCCCTGGGGCAGTTCCCTCTGTCCTATCTGTTCCCTCAGAGTCAAAACCAACTTGATAGCAGTGAGTTTTGTTTTTTTTATTTGGAGAAAATCAAACACCAATCTTCTAATACTAAATATGAAGAATATTTAGAAGTAAAGTTAAGATGACAACATTCTCTATAGATCTCAACAAACCTTAAAATGTGTCTGTAATATGCCTTAACTGTTCTACCTTACTAAAATGAACTTCACACAAATATTTAAAGTACAATGCCACTGTTAAGTCTTTAAGAGATGCAAAAGAGTTTAGAAAGTACCCTTCTCAGGAAAGATGGGAGGGAATAAAGACGAATTGGGCTTAAAACAAACAGGCAATTAGAATTTACAGCTTTAATTTTCCAAGGACTTTTTGTTTTCTAAACTATTTCTTACTCTTTCTGTGCTGTGGTTCAAGACCCAGGGAGAAGAGATATCATAACCTCTGAAGGTGTGCTTCCCAATCTCTTATGGTAGCCAGTTTCCAGTGACAGATGGAGAAGGGCAGGAAGCAGGAGGTATCAGGGTACCTCTTTCCCTCAGATAGGTGTCACCAGTGACCGGTCAGGACCCAGTGGAGCTTAGGAAAACAGGCCTGGCAATCAGGTTCTGAACAGTGACAGCCTTACAAACCCTATGATGCACCGTTGGGCTCTGCGAAAACTGACACTCTGGGTTGAAAAGACTTGATGATAGCAGGGTTTGCTTCGGCTGTTTTGAATCCCTGCCCCGTGTAGTGTCTTCAAAAATGTCTCTGTGGCTCCAGCTCCTAGCTGCGTTGCCTAATCTTTGCCCTAAGGTCACACCACCAACTTCCTAACTTCTTCCAAGTTAGCAGTGGTAGTTGTTTCTACTGCTAATAATCACTGAGCCTGTTGGCTTTTCCACTCCTCTGTTACACATGCCATTAACTGTTTGCCGTATTTCCCTCTATTTACATACATAAGGCACTTTATTTTGGGGTTGTCCAACTACCTTGAGTATACTTTTGTTCATGGTAACAGAAATAGCTCAAGTTAATAAAATTCCTTTTATTTCATGAAAAAAATTATTCTGAAAAATCCTATTATGATGATTATTATCCACAATTTACAGAGAAGAAATGTGAGTTTCGTAAGGAAAAGTATTTTTCTTAGGATCACATAGCTAGTGCATATTTTGTATGAGAGTGGGTTCTATGACTAGACAACGTGGATATAAACGCTAAGTCTACCTCTCATTTTTGAGGAAAATTACATACCTACCTGTGCTCAGTTTGTCATGAGAAAACTTTTCATGACCTATATCAAAAGAGTGTTATGAAGATTCAATAAATTGATGTATAGCAAATTGTTTGAATAGTTGCTGGCCCAAAGTAGATGCTTAATAAAAGCTGGATCTGCTATGAACCACATGATTTCACAATTGTATGTTATTACTTTTAAAACAGAAAACAAGTTCCAATTATTATTTCAAGGGTTTATGGACGACTATGTGAGTTTTTAAAGGGAACATCTACAAGTTTGTGACATGACATCATACTGAACAATAAGCTTTAATTTGGTTAAAATCTTAACCCTATACTTTGTTATCATTGTAGTTTAGAAACTCAAGATTCAATTATTTTTCAGTACAGTCAAGAATAACCTAAGGCACCAAATGATTTCAAACCATCATCCTGTAATAAAAATGGACACAGGTGACCTGCCCTTTATTAGACATTAATCTTTTGCTTCTTTTGAATGCACAGTGAGTTCACGGTCTGCATAGGTATGACTCATGCCAGCTCTGCGCCACTACGCTTGTTTTTTCCAAAGGAGAAAACTATTATTATCTTGAGCCTGACACTTGAGATTCTTTTGATGATTTGAAAAGTGGCAGTTCAGAGTATATTCAAATCACAAAATTGCTAGATTTGTAACCATTATTTAGATAATATTCTCTGTTTTCAGTCAAGATCCATCTGATGTCAACAATTGTAACCCTCTTTCCAAGACTGCTTCTGAATCCAGCTCAAATTTCTGACATTAACTTGTCACTATCCTATTACAACCATTATTGAATGATCTTCAGCAAAACTTTACCTGCGTAAGCTATTCATTATATAGTTCAATAATTTCCACATTCTACTGTGTCACTTTTTGGGGAATTGTTACAAATATGGATCTCTTCAACTCAATTCATCACATTTCTTGGCATAGATGAATGACTGCTTCCAGTGTTTCATGAATGTCTTGAAACATTTACACTTACATCCCTTCAATTCCTGGAGTCTTGTTTTTTACGAATGCCTTTGGTGCAGCTTGGACTTCTTCCTTCAGAACCACTGCTTCCATTCAACTTTGAAATGGCTGGTTGTCTACCACTTCTTTTGGGTACAGTGATTCTAAATATGCCTCCCATCTTATCTTGATGCTTCATGAACCCTGGAGTTCTGAAAGAATCCCAGGAAGAACAAACGGCATATATCAAGCTGAAAGAACTTAAGAAAAAATTCAAGTCTAGCAATATTAGATAATTAAAAATAATAGCATTTATACTTGGAAAAATTACCAACCACGTGCAGACTAAATGGATAAATTAAAGTTGTGCTACTTACTTAGAATCATATAAAGAAAAAGACAGGCAAAATATTTTAAAGTAGAATTTATTGTGATTGCCATTACAATGATATGTTTCATGTTTGTGAGGTATGACTCAATGTATAAGCAATATAAAACAAAGTGGAAGTAAAATAATGATAACACATAACACATTACATTTTAACGCATTTTAGGTTTTGTTACATATGTTAACACTCATTTTTTAACCCTCTGCACTAATCTATTGTTTCCAATAGAATTTTTCTCCACTTTCTTCCACTCTATAACTCTGTCTTTTACATCATTACAAAAGCTGACTTGTGGCAACCTTGGTTATTTTGATTATTAAAAGATCATTTAGTATATTTTGAATTTCATTTGTTAATTGGGTGTTATATAGCACCACTGAATATTAATTTTAAACCATTAGGGATATTCACTGATATTCTGTATTGTACCTACTTCATTTTCTTAGCTAAATATTTGCATATAAAAGAATGAGTAGTGTTTTACTCCTACAACTTTTCTGAATCCAACATGGGTCTGTCAGTTTGTTGTATTGCGGTGGCTCACGTTGTTGTGATGCTGAAAGCTATGTCACCAATATTTCAAATGCATCAGTGTCAGGTATGGTAAACATGTTCAGCAAGAGCATACAGCCTAAGTACAGACTATAAGGAAAGAATAGGCTTTTTCACTTATGAGCTATTAAACACTGAAAAATGTAAGACTAGCAGGGGAACATTGTCAGATGTAGTGCCATAGGATGAACCTCTTAGGTTGGAACGTATTAAAAATACAACTGGGGAAGAACTCTTACTCAAAGTAGAGTCTACCATAATAATATAGAGGAAGTAAAACTTTGGGGACCCTCATGTACAGTGGGGCATGAGTCCAAATAAGAAGAAACAGCTGCAATCATCCATCAATTATTGGAATGTGGAATGTACAAAGCATAGCTGTAGGAAAACTGCAAGTTGTCAAAATTGAAATGGAATCCACATAGATAAATATGTTGCAGATATCAAACAGAAACAGATTGGTATTGGCCAGTTTTAATTGACAATCATATGATTTTTATACCTGGAATAACAATCTCAAGGAATAATGATGCATTCATTGTCGACAAAAACATTTCAAGGCATATTTTGAAGTACAATGCTGTGACATGATATTCTATATGCCTACAAGGATGTTGAGTTACTACAACTGTTTTTTCATATTTAAGCACTGCCTACTAAAGGTAATGATGAATAGATTGTATAATTATACAAAGCCTTCAATCTGAAATTGATTAAATATGCACTCAAGATGTGTTGATAATTTTGGCTACTGGAATTTGAAAGTTGGAAACAAAACCAAGGAAGTATGTTTTTGCAGATAGAAATGAAGCAGGAGAATTTTGCAAGACCAATGACTTCAGTGCTAATAACTTTTTCAATAACATATATGGTGACTGTGCATATGGGACTTGCCAGAGGGAATACACAGGAATCCAATTGACTACATCTGCAGGAAGAAACCATGGAGAAGCTCAAATATTAGCAGCCAAGACTAAGCCAAGAGTTGATTGTGGAACAGACCATCAATTACTCATATACAAGTTCAAATTGCAGGTGAAGAATTTTGAAACAAGTCCACGAGAGCCAAAATGTGACTTTGAGTAAATCCTTCCTAAGTTTTTTATTACACCTCAAGAATAGATTTAAAGCACTGAACACTAATGATGAGACAAGATGAGCTGTGGGGTGACCTCAAGAACATCATGCATGAAGAAAGCAAAAGGTATGAAAAAGGTATGAAAGAAAGAAAAGATCAAAGTGGATGTCAAAAGAGATTCTGAAAGTTGCTTTTGAATATTGAACAGCTGAAGTTAATGGAAGAAATGACGAAGTAAAATCCCCCAAATAAAAATTTTCAAAGGGCAACTTGAGAAGACAAAGTACAATATGAAATGTCTTGTACACAGACCAGAAGTTAGGAAGCCAGAATGGAAGAACATGCTCAGCATGCCTTAAACTGAAAGAATGAAGAACAACTTCAAGTCTGGGGTTGCATGAGTGAAGGCATCCATGTGCAAAAACTGAATGATGCAGGAAGCATCAGAAGGCTCCAGAAGGAATGTACAACCAAGATGTGTGTTGTTGTATCATCAAGAAATAGTGTACATTCAACCATTTCAAGAGGTACCATCAAGATCTGGAAAGATTGAAGGAAGAAATCCAGTTGGCATTGGAGGCAATTGTGGAAACAGGTTCTGGAAATTGATGGAATACCAAGTTAAATGTTTCGACAAGCTGATGAAGCAATGGAAGCACTCATTCTTTGTGCCAAGAAATTTGGAAGAAAATCACTTGGCGAATTGATTGGAAGAGATTCATATGTGTGCCCATTCCAAAGAAAGGTGACCCAAATTATGCAAAAATTAGGGAAGAGTATCAATACCAATGGAAGTAAAATTTCACTGATGATAATTTAAAAATGGTTACAGCAGTACGTTGACAGTGAGCTCCCAGAAATTCAAGCTGGATTCTGAAGAGGACCTGGCGAGAGGGGTCTTACTGTTGACATCAGATGGATTTTGGCTGAAAGCAAAGGAATTCTACGAGCCCCCAATAAAATGATTAAAAACAAAACAAAACAAAAACTCTCTTTTATACATATATGGTTGTCTCTAAATTTGTTTCTCTAGTGAACCCAGGCTAACACACCAGAATACTGTTTACTCTTGTTTTATTGACTACGGTTAAGCTTTTGACTGAGTGAAACAAACTGTGTAGCATTGAGAATGGGAATTCCTAGACACTTCACTGTGCTCTTGCAGAACCTGTACAGAGAACAGGATGCAGTCCCTTGAACAAAGAAAAGGAATACTGCATAGTTTTAAATCATGAGGGGTGTACATTAGGGTTGTACCCTTTTGCCATGCTGAACAAATAATCAGAGGAGGTGATAAGTTATATGAAGAAAAGCATCAGGCCGGAGAAGGCACTATGCAGATGACAATACTTGCTGGCTGAAAACTAGTACTTGCTGATGAAGATCAAGGAGAGAAGCCTTCAGCATAGATTTTGACGTGATGTAAATAAAACAAAAATCTTTAAAAGTGGGCCAATAGTTAACATCATGACAAATGCAGAGATAATTGAATTTGCCATGGGTATCCTCTTGCTTGGATCCCGTCATTGCTCCAGGAAGCAGCAGTTCAGGTATCAAATGACATAGTGCATTGGGTAAATTGGCTGCACTAGACTTCTTTAATTACTGGAGAGCAAGGATATTACTTGGAAAATTAAGATGTAATATGAAAAGCCATGCTATTTTCAATGGCCTAATGTAAATGTGAAAGTTGGAGAAAACATACGGAAGACAGAGGAAGAACTGATACATTTAATTTCTAGTGTGGTGATGAGGAAAGTACCATGGACTGGCAGAAGAACCGAAAATCAAATCTGTCTTAGATGAATCACAGCCATTGTGATTTACCAGTCACTGGTAAAGGACATCATAGTTGGTAAAGTAGAATGGCAATGAATAAGAGGAAGACTCTGTTATTCAAATCAAGATTGATGGACACAGTGACTTGAACAATGGGCTGACACATTAGAGCAATTGTGAAGATGGGGCAGGACCTGATCCTGTTCTATTCTGTTGTGCTTAGGTTTGCTATGAGTATGAACCAACTTGATGGCAACTAACAACAACAACATTTAAGAATTATTACATTTAAGACAGCACTTGGATCAGAATCATCGTCTTTTTATGTATATGTTTCTGTTATTGGAGAACACAAGTGTTCACTGATGGCACTGTAATTCAAGAAATTTTCTTTTCTTTATTTTAAAATTAAATACTTTTATTGGGGGCTCTTACATCTCCCATCACAATACATACATTCATCATCGTGTCAAGCACATTTGTACATATGCTGCCGTCATCATTTTCAAAACATGTTTCTTCTACTTGAAGCCTTGATATCAGCTCCTCATTGCCCCCTCCCTCCTCCAGTCTCTCTCCCTCATGAAACCTTGATAAGTTATAGATTATTTTTTTCATATCTTACATCATCCTCTGTCACCCTTCACCCATTTTTCTGTTGTCCGTCCCCCTGGGAGGGTGTTATATGTTGATCCTTATAATCAATTCCCCCTTTCTCCCCACACCTTCTCCTTCTTCTCCTCGTATTTTTATTCTCATTGTTGGCCCTGAGGAGTTTATCTATTCTGGATTCCCGTGTTGCAACATTTTGTGATGCTCACCTTCCTGACAAGATCACTGAAGACAAAATGGGCGCATAAGCAAATGTGGTGAAGAAAACTAGTGGTGCCTGGCTATCAAAAGATATAGCATCTGAGATCTTAAAGGCTTGAAGATAAACAAGTGGCCATCTAGCTCAGAACCAACAAAGCCCACATGGCACCAGCCTGTATGATCAGGAGGTGTCGATGTGATCAGGTACCAGGCATCTAAGACTCAAAATAAAATCATACCCAATGTTAATTGAGGGGGGCGGGCATGCAGTTGAGACCCAAAGTCCATCTGTAGACAATTGGACATCCCCTCACAGAAAAGAGATGAGACAGTCAAGGTGCAGTATAGCACCGAAGGAACACATGACTTTCCTCTAGTTCTTTACTGCTTCTTTCCCCCTCACGCCCCCCACTATCATGACCTCAATTCTACTTTACAAATTGGATTAGACCAGAAATTTTCTTGATTAGTGGTATTTAATGTGTTAAAAATTGATGCTATTTAGCTTTCATAAAGCTGTTTTTATGTATTAGAGTAATAGTCAAAAGGAGTTTAAATTCATTGTCAGTTTTGAATTAAATTAAGTTTGAAGTCACTCTATATGAAATGAAATAAAATGTACACCTAACCTACACATATTCAGGGTTATTAATCTGAATGTGTAAGTAAACATGATTTGTTGTGGAGTAAAATGATATGGGCTGTATTTACACTAAGTATTCTAAAAATGTAATGTATGAACTAAGAATGATTGAAATGCATTATCTTCAAAAATATAATTTTCTTTAGAACTTAAAATTTAATATTTAGAAAGGAAAGAACTAATCTTTAAAAATAAAAACAAAATAAATCTTTTGAGGAAATATTTTTATAGCCCATTGGTTAAGATCATTATTGATCATTAACTGATGAGTGGACCATTGTGACAAACCTAAAGAGAATATGTCACATAGTCCAATAGACAACCTCCAATGATCACATCAGTTCTGATTGGAGAGGGACTTCCATTGATTCTAATCTTTTTAGGATTCAAGGAAAAAACAAACAAACATCAAAATCAAGGACAAAATTGATGTCAAGAGGAACTCAAAGAATCTTTCTAAAATATTTGGTATAGAGATGCAACTTTTGCCAATGAAATAAGTGTGGGCCTAGTGAGCAATGAAAATCATCATGCACAAATTAATTCTTAATAGTATATGCAAAATCTCACAGCTCCTAACATAGATTTTTAGATTTAGATGGAAATATAGGTATAGTTTTAGAATATGTCCATTGAACTTTGGACAATAGTCCAAAGTTGGCAATAGTCTTAAATTCCTGAGATTTCACATTCCAATATCTCATATAGCTATAATGAGGATCATTAGAAAGACAAGAAAGAAAGATTTTAAAGCAAAGTGCTAGCATTGCCTGCACATAGTTATAATTCAATAATTGATCATTGAAAGTACATCACTTGTAGCAATAATATGGAAGATCCTAAGATGTAAAAGTCACTTCATTTGTTTCATATTTTATTTTGTTGGTTCATTTTCTAGTTATATATCATATTTTTTCAACTTTTACATTGGCCCCAGAACTTATGTCTATACATTCCAAGTTCTTTACATAATTCAATGATCTCTCCTCACTGTGATTTGATAGCACCATTATTAATGAAACATGTAAACGTTATATATTATATAGCTCTAAAGAAATTCTGGATCTAAAATTATTTTTTTAAATCTAATGTGATATTATAGAAAATCTAGTTTCTGATCATTCTTATAGACTGAATAACAAACTTTGATGATAAAAATAATTGTCAGATTATATCATTTGAATAAGAGAAAGCTGTGGAGTTCTATTCCCAGGAAGAGTTACAACCTCAGAAACCAACAGTTCTATTCTCTCCTATAGGGTCACTGTGAGTCAGAATTGACTAGCGGGTGGCAAGTTTTATCATTATGAATAGTGATAATAACTGTTGGGCACAAAATAATAAGCAAGAGAGCTAACATATATCCTTGAATTTTGTATAAATTCTGCTTGTCTAGTTCTGAAGATATAAAAAAAAATACCATAAAGAATATATGAGGATAATCACATCTTGGTATATTCTTTACTGGACTTGATTCCAATTTAGAAGAGATGGATTTCAGAGTTTCTCAAATAAAATTAACAATAGCAGCTCAAAGGTCTAGTAGCATATACTATATAAGTCATAAATATATAACAGAGCATTTGCCCATTGAATCAGTATTTCAAAAACAATTTCCAGATGAGTTTTTCAACTATTCTCTCTAGAAAGATATGATAAACCAACAGAGTTCATTCTCAATATATTTGAGACTCATATCTGAGGCATATTGGTAACTATAATGCCTTGAGGGCTATGGTAGCCACTATAGGCTTTACATTGGCCTTGGAACTCTGCATGTCTAGCAGAGTTACACATAATTTAAGCAAAATATTGCAAATAATTACAGTACTAGAAACAGTCTATTAAAATATATTGAGTGAAAGTTTTGGATTATAATAAATAAAAATATCTGTTATAAATGAATGTACATATGTAAAACTTACCATAGTAATATTATGCACCATATTATTTTGCAGAAAAAGATGTTAATGAAAAAAAGTTGAACAAGTTGTATGCCATCAAGTTAATTTTCAACTTATTTATAGCAACCCTGAATGACAGAATAAAACTGTCCCCTATTATGAGTGGCACTGTTGGCTATTTGGTGGGCTAATCACAAAATTCGTGGTTCAAACCCACCAGCTAACCTGAGGGAGAAAGATCAGTCTTTCTGCTCTCATTAATATTTACCATCTCAGAAATCCTGTATATATAGTTGCTATAAATTGGAACCTATCCATTGTCCAATGGTAGTTTTTTTTTGCTTGTTTATTTATTTAATCTTTAAGGGAACTGATCT
Organism: Echinops telfairi; assembly: GCF_000313985.2. Taxonomy (NCBI): domain Eukaryota; kingdom Metazoa; phylum Chordata; class Mammalia; order Afrosoricida; family Tenrecidae; genus Echinops; species Echinops telfairi. The sequence continues at coordinate 21,888,684 of NW_022111369.1, read as the reverse complement.
CCAGGTTTTTCTCCTGTGCTGTCATTAGCTGCATTAGAACCACTGGGCTTAACCCGTCAACCTTCAGTCACTAGTCAACCTCTCAACCCCTTAACTGCAGGTCACCAAGATAGATTATAACTTTGACATATGAGGGAGTAGCCCCCCCAAAAACCCAGAAAACAGATCCACGGGGCAGAGCTATCATGGTATGCATTTCCCCACCTAAGTGAGTATTAAGCAACTCGCTATGAGTTAGTGCACCCAGTGGCAGCAACTGGAAAGGTTCTCTCTGGTCAAAGTGAATTCGTTCATAAAAGTAGTTTCCCAGATGCTATACATGGAAGAAGCACACCAGCCTGTGTGATCATGAGGGGTCAAAGGGACCAGGTATCAAACACCAAAGAACCAAAAAAATCATATCATCATGAATGAGGGGAAGTGCAGGATGGGGACCCAATGCCCACCTGTAGACAACTGGGCATCCCTTGCAGAGGGGTAGTGGGGAGGAGATGAGTCACTCTGGGTGCAGTGTAACATCGATGAAACACACAACTTTCCTCTAGTTCTTAAACGCTTCCCCCCACCCACACTATCATGATCCCAATTCTACCTTACAAATCTGGTTAGACCAGAGGATGTACAGTGGTGCAGATAGGAACTGGAACCACAGGGAATCCAGGACAGATGAACCTCTCAGGACCAGTGGTGAGAGTGGTGATACTGGGAGGAAGGAGGGAAGAAGGGGTAGAAAGGGGGAACCGATGACAAGGATCTACATATAACCTCCTCCCTGAGGGATGGATAACAGAAAAGTGGGTGAAGGGAGACGTCGGGCAGTGTAAGAGATGATAAAATAATGACTGATAAATTATCAAGGGTTCATGAGGCAGGGGGGAGTGGGGAGGGAGGGGGGAAAAAAGAAAAATGAGGAATTGATTCCAAGAGCCCAATGAGAAAGCCAATGTTTTGAGAATGATGAGGGCAACGAATGTATGTGTGCTTTACACAATTGATGTATGGATGGATGGTGATAAGATTTGAATGAGCCCCAATAAAATGATTTTTTAAAAAAATCTGTTTCCCTTGAACCTCGTTTTTGTGATGAACAATTTAAGAACAGCTTTGGCTGTAAAATTTTGTTTCCTGCATAGAAAAAAATGCTGCAGAAACTGTTGTGATGTTGAACACAGATTACAAGGAGAATGCTGTGGGAAAAACTCAAGTGTGCAAATGTTTTCTCATTTCACAAAGGGTGAAATGTTCATTTGGATGGCCCTCAACTTCCCTAACTGGATGAAAATGTTGACTTACAGTGCATTTGGAGTTCATTCCTCCAGGTTAGACTGTGAATCATACTTTCTATTTAGAGGTTCTGAAAAGATTACATAACTGTGTGGGACAAAAAGGCCTGATTTGTGGCAGTCACTAGTTTTGTCACCAAAGCAATGCACCTGCTCCTGCAGCCATCTCAGTGTGCCAGTTTTTGGCAAAGAAGACATGCCTCTCTTGCCCACACACCTTACTCACCTGACCTCCTGCCTTGCAACTTCTTTTTGTTTCTGAAAATGCAGAGGGACATGAAAGGACAGGAATTTGATGACTTAGAAAAGGTGGGGGGAAAAGCAAAAGTAAAAACAAGTGAAATGCTGTCAGCCATCCAAATAGCTGAGCTTGAAAAATGTTTCCAAGAATGGAATCACAGATTTGAAAAATGTATTAAATGTAATGGAGAGTATGTTGAAGGTGATAAGGTACTTTTGTAAAACAAATAAAATAAAATTTCATATATATATATATATCCTTGAAAAAAATATCTTTTTTGGGGGGTTACCCCTTTTTGTATTATCATTCCCATTTTGTGAAATTGGAGACTTTTAATGACCAAAGGTCTATGATTAATATAGTGTCAAAAACAGAATTAGGTCCATTAGGAAATCCTGAACTCTTTGTGACTAAATGGACCTGCCTCCTGTGCAATATATATATATGTCTTTTCATGAGTAGTTGTCCAAGTCAAGTGATAGACACATGAGGGCTATGCATTATGGTAGAGATGCAGTATGAAATATCACTTGTGATACTGATTCATCTGTTTTGAATCTTAACTGCTAAAAAGTCTATTATTGTTAATATAATGTAGATTTACTTATGTAGGTTTCCTTTTAAAAGTATTTTCAAACTTGCAAAAAGGTTTGAGAATTCTTAAAAGAATTGGATATAAATTGATGGAATGTATTTTGGGCAAAGACTACACTCCAATTTCCTCATTCGTTCTCTGCAGGCAAAAAGGATACAGCTAGAATAAAAATTAAAGAAGTATCATCGTAGAAAAGCAAGTAGCTACCAAACATTCAGCTCCAGTAAATGAATGGCCGACCCATTCGTCACTTCCTTTGAAGTTTTGAACTAAGGGAATAACAACCAAAAAAGGTTGGGGGTAAAAACAAATTTAACTCAATAGGAAGAAAATAATACATAAGTTAGATAATAAATTCCTCTTAAAGCACAAGAAGTAAGACAACTTTAGGATGCATGCACCATTTTAACAGGTCATCTGCTGTATTTGTAAATGAAATAGTGGAAAACCTCATTTTTGAAATAGGGTATTATCAAAGGACACATCCCTGGATTCACTCAGGATACCAATTTGAGCAGTTGCTCTGATCACTAGTGCACTGTAGGGCAGACTCATTTGACATGTTCTTCAGAAATGCAAAGTGATGTTTGCAATTACTTAGGAGGAGATTTATTTTAAAAGTGTGAGTCTAACAGTCTTAGCTGTGTGAAGAATGTTAATCACACCATTTGGGGGAATTTTCTAATCATGATAAATAAGTGATATTTGGTTTGCAGTGTTATATATTCACTCACAATAGGTAAATTCTGTCAAGAAATCTTAGGTTTGGTTAACTTGACTCAAAGCTAATGTTAGTAATTATAAGTATTTTTTAAAATACTCCCTTAAAATCTATGTTATAGTGACAGTATGAGAGGTTGATTGTGGGATAATCAATTGTTGATAAGCAAGTTCTGGTTGAAACGGAATACAATAAAACAAGTCAATAAGAAATAAAAATAGAACTTTGAATATACCCTCACCTTAAGTTAGAGACTACCTTAAGAATAAATTTGTCTTATAATAATGATAATGACCAAACCTGGTGAATTGTGGGATGAATAACTGGCCTATATGACTCACTGAGCTAGTGCATAGCATTCCAGTACCGAAAACCACAGCCCCACCAGAATCCCTTACTCCAACTTAGTCCAGGGCACTTGCATCGTCTTCACCAGCACCATCATTCAAATGCCTGGATTCTTTGTTCTTCCTTATTCACTATCTACCATTTCTATGGAATATGAAGCCATTGAAAATACCATGACTTGAGTCAGGTGCAGCCTCGTCCTTAAAGGAATCAGCTTGGTTTTCAACACTTTTAAGAGGTCGTGTGCAGCAGATTTACCTAATGTGATGTGTCTTTGACCTCTTGATTACTGTTTACATGGACATTGATTATTGAGCTAAGAAATATGAAATCCTCGACAACTTCAATCTTTTCTCCATTGGTTCTATTGTGATGCTTTTGGTCTTTTTTTGAGTTGAAGGCTGCAATCCTCAATCTTCATTGGTAGGCACTTTAAGGCCTCCTCAATTTCAGCAAGCAAGGTTGAATCATTTGCATATTGAAAGTTGTTAATAAGCCTTCATCTGGTCCTGATGCCAGGTTCTTCTTCGTATAACCCAGCTTCTCTGATTAACTTGTTAACATATATCTAGATAAGTGTGGTGAGAGGATGCAATCCTCATACACACCCTTTCTAACTTTATGGAAATCCCAGAACACTACACTGTGCTCCTTGGGAACTTGTACATGTACCAAGAGGCATTTGTGTGAACAGAACAAGGTCATAGACCTTTTTTCCCCCTATCTACTTACAGTCTGCCGTATCCTGCCAACCATGCTACCATCACTGATTCATCAGTATGTGATACCATGGTTGCTTAAGTGTTGCTGTGAGCCTGGAAATTATGGTATTTCAAGTATCAGCAGGGCACACACTTTCAGCAAAGCGTCCAGACTAAGAACTGGCTGACAAGAAGGAACAGGGTAATAGACTCTCTCTCTCTGACTGCTGAGACACTTGTTGTTAGGTGCCCTTGAGTCCCAGCTCACAGCAACCCTCTGTCCAACTGAACAAAACACTGTCTGGTCCTGTGTCATCCTCACAAGTGTTCTAACGTTTGATCCCATCAATGAGGCCACTGCATCGATCCATCTTGTCCAACGTCTTCCTCTTTTCAGCTGGCCCGATAAGTTTACCAAGTTCTTCTCCAGGGACTGGTCACTCCTGACAACATGTCCAAAGAATGTGAAATGAAGTCTCCTCATCTTTGCCTCTAAGAAGCTTTCTGGATATACTTTTTCCAAGATGGATGTCTTTGCACTTTTGGCAGTTCATGGTACTTTCAATGTTCTTTGCCAGTACCATGATTTCTCCAAGGTGCCTTGGCTACTTGTTGATTAAGAAGACTCAGGGTCTCTTCTGACATCTGTTTCTATCTTTTATATCTTTCCTGTCTTTTTAGTGACCTTTTGCCTTCTTCATGAATGATGTTCTTGATGTCATCCCACAGCTCATCTGATCTTCTGTCGTTAGTGTTCAATGCACCAAATCTGTTCTTGATATGTTCTCAAGATTCAGATGGGATAGACTCAAGGTTGTATTTTGGCTCTCGTACACTTGTTTTAACTGTCTTCAGCTTCAATCTGACCTTACATATAAGCAATTGACGGACCTTTTTACAATCAGCCTCTGTCCTGTTTTTAGCTAATATTTAGCTGTTTTACCACCTCTTCCCACAGATGTAGCCAGTGTGATTTCTGGCTATTCTGTCATGAGTAGTCCACAGCTGTCTGTTGTGTTGTTGAAAAACTGGTATTTGTAAAGAAGTTGTTGGTCTGCCAATTCTCTAAAATGTGATCTCCAGCTTCATTTCTATTACCAAGACTACATTTTCCAACTACTGTTCCTTCATCTCTGTTTCCAACATTTGAATTTCAATCTCTAATAATTATCAATGCACCTTGATTGCATGTTTGATCAATTTCAGACCGAAGATGATGGTAGAATTACTCGACTTCTTCAGCACTAGTTTTGATGGCAGATGCATAAATTGAAATATAGTTGTATTGATTGGATTTCTTTGAAGACAGATAGGTATAATCCTGTCACAGAGAGCACTGTACATAAAGATACTTGAAATGTCCTTTTTGTCTAATGCAATCCCCATTCCTCTTGATTGAGTTATTCCTGGCTTAGTAAATCGTATGAGTTTCTGGTTCAAAATGGCCAATACCAGACCATGCCAGCTCACAAATGCCTAGAGTGTCAATTCTTATATGTTCCATTTTATTTTTTAGAACTTCGTTTTCCTAGATTTTTAATAAATATATTACAATTTCTGATCATTAATTGATATTTGCAGCTGTTTCTTCTCAGTTTGAGTCATGCTCCATCAGTAAGTGAAGGCTTTGAAGCCTTTATTCCCAGAGGCTTTACTCCATCCATACCATTACGCTGACTCTACATTGAGAAAGCAGCTCTTCCTCAATCATATTTTGAATCCCTTTGGACCTGAATGGTTTATCATTTGGCACTATCTTAGACAATGTTCTACTTCTTTTCATGAAGTTTTCATTATCCTACAATATTTTGAGTCTCTTCATAAGATTTTCCATGGCAGATTTCATAGAATTGGACAGTCTATTCCTTATTAATAGTTTGTTCTTAGTCTGGAAGCTCTACTGAAACCTGTTTTGGTTGTCAGTTTGTCCTACTGTGCTGCCTTGTGTATTGCAGCGATGCTGGAAGTTATGTCACTGGCATACAACTAGCCTCTTCCCACCTTATAAATCATAGTGGATCACTGACAGATTCAGTGCCAGAAGGCGAGCCCCTCAGGTGGGAAGGTATTTCAAACACAACCAGGGAAGAATTACCTCTACAAAGTAGAATTAATTTCAATGATGTAAGCAGAATAAAGCTTTCATGTTTCATGAAACACTGCAACCATCCATTCATAATTGGAATGTAAAATATATGAAAGTATGAATCTAGGAAAATTTTAATTTGCCAAAAAATACATGGAAAAGTTGCCGATCTTAATCCCATTTTTCTAACAAGCCATGATATTTTCAATTGCCTCAGATGCATTCCAAAACTAATTCATGAATGAGGAAGACTGAAGAAGAATTGGTGCATTTGGTTATGATATTGGTAAAGGATATTGAATATGCTATAGACTGCCATCGGACATTGAACAAGGAAGACTGAATAAGAATTGATGCATTTGAATTCTGGCGCTGGAGAGTAATATTGAAAGTACCATGAGCTGCTCAAAGGACAGACAGATCTTTCTTTGAAGAAGTATGGCTAGAGAGTGCCACAGACATAAGGACGGGAATATTTCTTTTTACATGGTTCGCACATTCTTTCAAGAGAGAACAGTCCCAGGAGAGGAAATCCAGACTGGTAAAGTGGAGAGACAGTGAGAGAGAGGAAGACCCTCAATGAGATGATTGACACCCTGGCTGCAAGAAGTGTCTCAGGCATCAGAACAATGGCATGGATGGTGCTGGACCGCGCAGTCTTTTGTTCTGTTGTGCAAAGGCTTGCTATGGGTCAAGACAGACAAGATGGCACCTAACAACAGCAATATGGGTTTTTAGATGAATAGGAACAATTGTGACATGGTGAGTTAGGTGCTGAACTACTAAGTGAAATATTTGTGCTTTATACTCCCTGCTGCTCTGTAAAAAAAATGAGGCTGCCTGCTTTTGTAAATACTTGCCATCTCAAAAATCCTTTAAAGGGTAACTTTGAGTTACAATTGGTTCAATGACAATAGGCGGATAGGTGTCTCAGAAGTCCAAACAAATCTATTGTGTTAGTCTGGGTACTTTAGGGAAACAAAGCCACAGAAACTCATGTATACGAGAGAGTTTTATATAAAGGGTAAGTGCGCATCAGGAAAACATCCCTACCCAGTGCTACTCACGCCCACAAGTCCAACATTAACCCATTAACCCATATGTCCAACACTAATCCACAAAGTCCTCCTCCATCTCACAGAACAGACGCAATGATGCCGACTGCAGGAGGAAAGCAGAGTCAGTGAATGTGTAAGCATCTCAGCGCTGGCAGGGGTCT
>NW_022111369.1:21871547-21881195 GCF_000313985.2 Echinops telfairi | reverse complement strand
GTGAGGACAGTGTGACTTCGTCTACAGCACTTTGGACATGTTTTCAAGAGGGATCAGTCCTTGGAGAGAGACATCATACTTGGTTAAGTCTAGGGTGAGTGAAAAAGAGGAAGATCCTCAATGAAATGAAAGGTCACAGTGGGTTCAGTAATGAGTTCAAACATAGGAAAGATAGCAGGAACAGGGGAAGGAAGAGGCAGCACTTCCTTCTGTTGTACACAGAGTGTCTATGGACCATATCTCACTTGATGGCAACTACAGCAAGAGAATTCCTAGCATGCTACTTTCCCAGATATTTCCATATTTTTCTGTGACTTAGTGCTTTCAATGCTCTTCTATGTTCACCTTAGTTAAGCAACACTCTCTTGTCCATGTTGCTCCATATTATCTTTCCTTACTGTGGTTTATTTTTATTCATAGCATTTTCACTATACCCATTGCTATTGTGTCAATTATGACTCATAATTATGACTCATAGTTCCCCTAACAAGATAGAGTAGAACTGGCCGTAGTGTTTCAGAGCATTCAGTCTTTACAGAAGAAGGCTGCTATATCTCTATCTTTATCCCAGGTAGCTGCTGGTGGATTTGAACTTATGACCATTTCATTGGCAGTAGCAGTTAGTCAGTGTGCCACCAAAGCTCCTTAGCATTTTTACAACCCAATATTATATAGCTATTTTATTGCTTATATATTTTCTCCTTTCCACAAAGAAAATGAACTCCAGGAGAATAAGTATTTTATTTTTGTTCAGTTCTTTATCTGTGTCTCCTGAGGCTGAGAGCCTATCATATACAAGGTACATACAAAGAATATTTGTTATTTGAATAGATTCTTGATATGTAAAAGCTTGAAGTCTTAACAATGACATTATGAAGAAGACTGGAGACAAAAGAATGATCCTATTTGTTAAAATGAAAGCTATTTTAGCTAACAAATCATATAATATTATAACAGTAAGATAAAGAACTACAAAATACTGAAACTTTCAGCACTTCTATTATGAAAACAACAACACATAGACGTAAATGGTTAAGCTATGCAAAACAATGAGATATTATCAGCAGATTTGAGTTTGATGGATTCCTTCAATGATGGTGATTATGTATGAACGGGAAAGTGGCATTGACACAGGGAACAGAGGTCCCAGACGGTGCTGGGTGACACTGTCAGAAAGAACAACCAAAAGGACTGTCTATATCATTTTCATACAGGATTTAATCATAAATTAGTTATTTTTTACTAAAATTTTTCCTAGTTAGTTTTATCAAAAAAAAATACACTTTTTGGAAAGCCTAACTCGCATGTATTATTATCTGTACAATAGTTTTCAGCATGGATTACAACTCAACGTAAAGAAGATACAAATCCTCACAACTAAACCAATAAGTAAAACCATGATAAACATAGAAAAGATTGAAGTTATCAAGAATTTTAACTTGCTTGGTTCCACAAACAATGCTCATAGAAGCAGAAGTCAAGAGATTAAAAGACATACTGCTGCATAAGACCTCTTTAGAATATTGAAGAGCAAGGATGTTACTTTGTGGACTAAGGTGCGACTGACCCATGCCTTGGTATTCTCCATTGCATCATACATACGTGAAAGTTGGACATTGGATAAGGAAGACCAAAGAAGAATAGATGCACTTGAATAATGGTGCTGGAGAAGAATACCGAAAGTACCCTAGATAGCAAAAAGAATAAACCAGTCTGTATTGAAAGAAGTCCACAGTGCTCTTTAGAGACAAGGATGACAACTTTGTCTTACATACTTTAGACATATTGTCATGAGAGACCAGTCCCTGGATAATGACATCGTATTTGGTAAAGAGGAAGGGTGGCGAAAAACAGGAAGTCCCTTGGACAAGACGGATTGACACAGTGGCTGCCTTAATGGGGTCAGATATGGAAACACTCACAGGACTATGCAGTGCTTAATTCTGTTGTGCATAGGGCTGCTATGGGTTGGAGTCGACTAGATGGCATCTAACAACAATGAAAATACAAGGCTAAACCTATAGGCTCATTTCCTTTTTGAACTCTCTCTATTTCCTTTACCTTTCCTCTTGTCCCACTATCGTGTTCAGCCTTCATTTGGGTTTCAGTAAATCCTCTCAGTTACATTGCCCTTGATCAAGCCCTACCAGGCCTCCTACAACCTCCTTGCCATCGATTTTAGATCATTTGTTGTCCTCTTGTCCCTGGGTTTATTAACACTCACTTCCTTTCCCCTGCCTACCCCTCTCCCATGTCCCCGGAACGGAACCATCAGTCCTATTGTTTTCTCTCTCAGAGGGTTTATCCCACTTATCTTTTCTAGATAAACATGCAGAGACAATAATATGCACAATAACAACACAGAACAAAACAAAGCAACAAAAGAAACCAAAACAACAGCAACAACAACAAAACTGACAAAAAAAGAGAAGAGCCTATAAATAGTTCCAAGTGTGTTTGTTGACCTTTAGGAGTGTTTTCTGGTTGAGTCTGATGGGGTGCCATGCCCTGACTCCAAAGTCCCTGGGGACTTCATTGCTGTGCTTCGCTTGCTATTCTGTTGCATACTTTTCGTGTGATGGGGTCAGATGGGGCACAATTCCTGCACTGTCTCTAGTGTTGTCCCCTGTAGTGCTATAGGTAAGTGAGAGACGTTGTGTCTCATGGTGGGGCCAGAAGCAACAAAGTCCACATGGAAGAAGCACACCAGCTTGTGTGATCACAAGGTGTCGATAGGATCAGGTATCAGGCATCAAAGACCCATAACAAAAATCATATCATTGTGAATGAGGGGGATGGTGGAGTAGGGACACAATTGCCATCTATAGGCAATTGGACATCCCCTTACAGAAGGGTCACAGGGAGGAGACAAACCAGTCAGGATGCAGCATAGCACCGATGAAACATACAACTTAGTTCTTAATGCTTCCCCCCCTCCCACTATCATGACCCCAATTCTACTTTACAAATCCCGCTAGGCCAGAGCATGTCCATGGGTGCAGATGGGAGCTGGGACTACAGGGAATCCAGGACAGATAAGCCCCTCAGGACCAATATTGAGAGTAGCAATACCAGGAGGGTAAGAGCAAGGTGGGGGCAGAAAGTGGGAATCTAAATGAAGGGGTTGGACAACTGAAAAGCTGGGTGCACCCAGTCGCAGGCAAGCAAACCTGCTGCAGGTTGGGCCCCGGGACAGGCCCCCGGGCCCTGGGTGGCTGCCGGGTCTTGTAGGTGAAATCGTTGTCTAGCCTCATGGAAGGAGTTGAACCGTGGGAGAAGGGAGCAGCTCCCTGGGTGGGAGCCGCGAGTGGATAGTTGCTCTGTGGGTCAGGCCTGGCCTTGGGGAGCTCTACATGATAGCCGTCCAGTTCGTGGGGCGGTGACCAGGCCCGGGGCGGGGGGCACTGGTGAGTGGGGACCGATGCTCACAAAGGTCTCATAGCCCGCCAGTAATCCTGGTATATCGACCTAGATCTGGGCTTGGAACAAAGCAGATGCGGGGCAGGGCCACCTCTTCGACAGGGAGGACCCCTCCAGTCTCCGCGGGGTTTTTCCCACTCACCAGAACACTTCCACTTGACCTCCCAGACACCTGACTCATCGGAGCTCCCTGTGTGGGCTGCTCACCTGGGCCCCATCTTGAAGCTCCTCTCCCTGTTAGACTAATTTTTGACTGTTTATAACAGTATTCTCAGTCCTTGGCATTTGAGCTTTGTGTATTTTGTTGTTCTTGCTTTATTTTTGATAAGAAGCTGAGTGTTACAATTCTTAGAAGGTAGCAAAGTCACGGATACAGACAAAGTAGGGGAAAATTAGAAAATGATATATATCATGTTTAAAATCAAAAGAGACTTCCTATGAACATTTTAAGTTTTGTGAAAATTGTTGACAGGGAGAGATGACATTAGAATATATCCTAGTGGTTTTAATAATTGCATAACTGAGTTGGTTGACGGTTGAATCATATTTGACAAATTTCTGGCAGCTTTGATAGGTATAGTCAGTTCAATAATATGTTCTAACATAAAATTCTGATTGTCTAAATTTATCAAATTATTTGAAATAGTGTCAATTTTACATTTTATACCATGTCCAAATTTAGCTTTATTATCTGCTCAGAGAGGCACAGGACTCATTTCTTCAATTGAATTTATTTTTCCAAATAATATGTATTCAAATGATTCACAAAAAATCCTCAGAAAGAGTTAAATATACATTTATAAAATTGACATAATAATAAAATATAATACGAGTAATGTAGTGTCTTTAACAATTACACTTCTAGAGCATATATCTTTCATCAATGTGTTGCCTATTATATTAACAACTTATGTGCAGATTAGCTTTAAATAACTGTGAATTTTAGTAGCCTAAATTTATTAGAAATTTACTCTCATAATTTTACATCCTATATAGAAATTCATTTTCTTAAGAACATTACGATCCACTGCATATAGCTTCCCCAATATTTTAAGTGCCTTCAAAATATGGTATTGCATTGGACCATATGTGTTTAAATAGCACCAGTGAAAAATTATTATTTGGCAAGAATACCATTCTGTGATGCTAGTAATATCATCTAAATCCCCCAAAACATGACATCTTATATGATTCTAACATTTTCTATATTAATTGTAACCAAGCCTTAATGGGTGGCTCATAGGGATCTTGCATTAAAAGAAACTAGTAACTTTTGGAAGGAAAATTCTAGATATAAGTAAAGTAAAATGTAACACAATTTTTTATATGATGGCAGAGATGTTTTTGCATACAAAGGTAGTGTGCAGAAGGCAATTCTCCTCTGAATAAACGAAGTGTATGAAAGATATCACAGACTCAGTTACTTCGGAATTGATTCTGACTAGTATTTGAGCTGTATGCATTGTGTTCTCAGGAGTTTACCTGATGACATATATGAATCAACTAGTGCTTCTACAAACACATATACAACCTGCTAAAACTTATTCTTTTTACATTAAAGAGAGATTCTTTTTTTTTAAATCAATTTATTGGGGCTCATATAATTCATTACAATACATAGATCAATTGTGTAAAGCACATCTATATATTCTTTAAGGCAGACTCAATGAAAGGGTCCAATCTGACAACCTTTTTCATAAAATGCAGAGACTGTGGAAAATTCAACACCTTTTAAGGAAGATCATTAGCCAAGTGGCTGATATAATACACACAATAGGACTTGCTAGGCACTGTGAACCAAGCTGAAAGTTTGATCGTGGAACATGTTACACATAATTAAATATGGATCCTTCCTAATCAATAGTGAGAGCATAATTACTTTTCTCAAGGTTAGTTAAGCTGAGCTGTTTTGGGAGGGACACGTGCCAGAGTGAAACGGATCAAGAAGACAAGAAAATCAAGAGAATCATGCATTTTGGAGTGGAGGAGGCTATTAGGAGCTTTGGCATACTTAAAAACCCAGGCTGCAATTTTATCAGTAGTCTCATTAGGGAACTATTAGACAAGGTCAAGAAGGCCTTTGAGAACCGATGAGAGTACATTTAAGCAATACCTCTCTGCTTCACCAACTTGCTCAATATTAGCTGCCAGAAAATTTTCATGTATTTGAACAAAAACATCTTTCATGAGCATCTCCTTAAAGTATTGCTCAATTCAGCCCTTTAAACAATGTCATCGTTTCTCTTTCGAAATTGTTAGTGGCTAATTAATGGATGTTCCCAACAGCGAAGAACCAAAACTGTTCCAACCGTGGACTGTAAATCATTAGGGAGAGAAATATGAACTTAAGTGTGTGTAGGTGTTTGTAAATATATCTTCCTCCAACTAGATCCCTGAAGGAACAATGAAGAGAAAGAGCACAGCTTGCTCTTATCCAATATGTGGGCTGATTAGCGTTCGTAGAAATGTTGCTAAATAGTTCCTTTCCTCCTACATTCGCTCTTCTACTTTTCATCCCTAAATATTTATTGATTGAACTTCTATAAGCCAAGTTTTGAATATAAAAAAATTATATTCAAAAGCTACATGATAATGATGATGATGAAGCCAGTTATGAGTGTCTATCAAGTGTTTTCAGAACACACTAAATTTTAAATGTGCCACCACTTGTGTGTCAGTTTGTTGTACTCCGGTGGCTGTGTGTTCCTGTGATGCTGGAATCAATGTCACCGGCATTTCAAATACTAACAGGGTTGCCCAAAGTGAACAAGTTTCACCAGAAGTTCCAGGCTAAGAACAGACTTCAAAGAAGGAATCGGCAGTGCACTTCTGGGGACTCCACCACTGAGGAAACAGAACACTGTCAGATACTGAAAAGCTCATGAACAACAACAGAACACTATCCACTATAGTTCCCGAAGATGAGCCTGCGAGGTCAGGCCTGTGAGGTCACATGAGCCTGCGAGGTCAGAGGCCATCAAAATGACTGAGGAAGAGTTGCTTTCTCACAGCAGAGAAGACCAAGGTGACATAGGTAGAGAAAAGCCTCAGGACTTGCATGTGCTGACAGGGCATGATTCAACATCAGAAAAAAAAAACCCTGAAAAATATAATAATCCAAACTTGGGATGTATGAATTATGAATGTAGACAAATTGGGAGTTGTAAAAACAGAGACAAAACACAAGAAGACCAACATCCCAATCTTGATTGGGATTGACCCTTTGGAAACATACATCATATGGATTACTATGCCAAGAATGACAACTTTTTAAGAGGAATGGAATTACATTTATCTTCAAAAAGGACGCCTCAAGATCTCTCTTGAAATAGAATGTTGTCTGTAATGTCTATCCACATAAAAGGAAATCCATTCAATATGATTATTCAAATTTATACACCAAGCACTAAGCCAACAATGGAGAAACTGATAAATTCTACCAAAGTGTTCACTATGAAATTGATCAGGCATACAACCAAAATGTCTCGGTAATTATTGGTGATTAGAATTCAAAAATTGCTAATAAAGAGGCATGAACAGTAGTTAAACAATACTGAACAATAATGACAGAAGATCTGATGACTTGAAGGATGATATCAGGAACATCAGCCTCATCCACAAAGACAACAAAAGGTCATTAAATGGGCAGGAAGTAAATAAAATAACAAAGTGAATGTCAGAAAAGACTCTGAAACTTGTTCTCTCATTGTAGAGTAGCTAGGGTAAAAGAAGCGATGTAATAAAAATGTTAAATAGAACATTTCAAAAGGCAGCTCAAGACAACAAAGTAACTTATTATAATGAAATGTGCAAAGACATAGAGTTAAAAAAGCAAATAGGAAGAAAACACTCAGCATATTTTAAATTGAAAATACTAAAGAAAAATATCAAGCCTTGAATGCAATAATGAAAGATTCTATGGGCAAAATATTGTATGATGTAGGAAGTATCAAGATAAGATGGGAAGAACACACAGTTACCGTAAAAAAAAAAAAGGAGCTGTGGTGGCACAGTGGTTACATGTTGGGTTGTGATCTAAAGGGTTGGTGGTTCAAATCCACCAGCAGCCCTGCGAGAGCCAGACTAGGCTTTCTGGTCCTGTCAACTGTGACAGTCTCATTGACTTGATAGCTGGAAGTGTATTTGTACTAAAAAGATCTAGTGGACAATCAGCCATTTCAAGAGGTAGCATATGATCAAGCACCAATAGTAGTGAAAGAGGAAATCCCAGCTTCACTAAAGGTATTAGCCAAAAACCAGGTACGAGGAACTGAAGGATGAACAATGGAAACATTTTAACAAGCTGAGGAAGCACTGGAAGCACTCACCGGTCTCACTTGGCACAAGTCAAGGAATTTGGATGAAAATGACCAAGCGACAGGAAGAAATCCATATCTGTACCCATGCATCAAAGAAAGGTGATGCAACAGAAGACACCAATTACAGAACAATGTCATTGGTATCATATATAAGGACAATTCCGCTGAGTCGTTCAAGAATGGTTGGAGCAGCACACACAAGGAACTGCCAGAAAGTCAAGCCAGATGCAGAAGAGGACATGAACCAAGGGATCCGGTTGCTGATATCAGATGGACCTAGAATGAAAGCAGAGAATATAAGAGAGATGTTTACCTGTGTTTTATTGACCATGCCAAGGAATTTGAGTGTGTGGACCATAACCAACTTGAATAGCCTTGAGAAGAATGCGAATTCCAGAACACTCACTGTGCTCAGTTGGAATGTGTACATGGATAAAGAGGCAGTTGTATAAAAGAACAAGGAACGACTTCATAGTTTAAAATTTTAAAAAATTGTGTGTTAGGGTTGTATCCTTTCACTATACATATTCAATCTGTATGCTCAGCAAATAATCAGAGATGCTAGACTATATGAGAAAAATGCTGCATAAAGATTGGAGGAAGGCTTGTTAACAACTTTCTATATACAGATGATCCAATCTTGCTTGCTAAAAATAAAGAAGACTTGAAGCACTGGTGAATGAAGATCAAGGATCGCAGCCTTCAGTGTGGAATCAAACTGTGTAAAGAAGACCAAAATCTTCACAACTCCATCAGTAGGTAACATCATGATAATGGAGAAAAGATTGCAACTGTCAAGGAATTCCTCTTGCTTGGATCGATAGTCATATTAATGGAAACTGCCAAAAGAACAGACAAATCTGTCTTGGACGAAGTACAGCCAGAATGAGCCTTAGAATTAAGGAGGGTAAGACTTAATTTCATGTACTTTGGAAATGTTGTCAGGAGAGACCAGTTCTTGGAGAAGGACCAGAACAGGTACTTTTGTGGGGAAAGTGGAAGAGCAGTGAAAATGGATTTGCAACATTGAGGCCATCATCGGGTCAGACATAATACACGTGTGGATGCTACATGACCGGGCGGTGTTCCATTCTCTGAAACGCTGGTTGCTATGAGTTGAAGCAGACTTGCTAATGAAGACAGAAATAAAGTCTTGAGCATTTAGTCATATAAACACATCTGAGTTTAGATACATAGGACAATGTGTGAAGAAATTTGGAATTTTTTTCTTTGCACAAATATTGTGCAATGAATGAGCTTGAGCTTATAGAAGGATACTGTTTCACTTAGTTTTTTCTCAAACATGCTTGATAAAATTTCTTCTCTTGATGATGTTTTCTGCTCCCCACAAACATAGCATTCTTACAATCTGAAATCCCTCAAAGTACTTGCTTTCTAATTTCTTTCTCAAATGTGCTCCCTTAACAAATTTGTAAAAACAAATTACATTTATTAAAACTAATATATCACATTTAGTAATTATCATGAAATAAAATGAGTTCTGGTTGTTCAGTGGTTAAGATACTTGGCTGAAAAACAATAAGTTAGCTGGGCAAACCCATCAGCCTCGGTGTGAGAGAAAGGTTTGGAAATCCCTCGCTATAACCCGGTATAGCTTTAGGAACTCGACGGTGTAGTTCTACGCTGCTCCCCAGCAGCTCTGTGAGTCAGAACCAACCTGGTGACAGTAGGGTTGAGTTTCAATTCACTGTGAAGTGGCCACATTTTGATCTCCCATAATACAAGTGAGAGTCAAAAAGTATTCCTACTAAGCTCCAGTTAATACATGCATGAATTTATTTCAAACAAAATGCATTTAAACATGTCTCTCTGATCAGTGGATAGCTGCGGACAATTTTTTCTTGGTGATTCAGTGTATTAGTCTGGGTACTTTGGAGAAACAAATCCA
>NW_022111369.1:21853616-21871116 GCF_000313985.2 Echinops telfairi | reverse complement strand
TCACCACCCATTTATCCCTCCGCCTTTCAACCAGACCCACATGTGATTATCGGCCAGGCTGGCACAATTAACTAACTCATTCAGTAATAGATTTGTGTTAACATACTTAGCATTCCTTTAATAAAAAGAGCTAAGGGTGAGTTTGTACTAAAGCCCTGTTCACTTAGCGAGGTTTTCACAGCCAGTTATTCTGATGTGGCCCATGGAAGACAATGTGCACCACAAAAGAACAGAGAATAAGGTCCCAGTAGCACATAACACACTGCCTGGGTCATCAAAGGCTGGATAGCTACTGTGTCCCATTATAGAGCTGATATCAACGAGTTCAAGAAGAAACAAACTGTTTTGAAACTGATTGTAGTAGCAATTGAACAATTATGCTCTATCCATTTGTATTATACAATCTTATGAAATCTGTAAAGAGCTCCCCATAAAATGATGAATAAAAAAATCATTTAAAAGACCCAATATGTGCTTGACCCCCACCCCCACCACACACACACACACAAATAATGTCCTACTAGGAACATCGTTCCAGACAAATTCTTCCCTTGGGTTCTATATAAGTCTTGTTAAGCATTTTTTCTTCATGGGCGATTGCTCCTCCCTATCTACCAATAAAAGAAACGCAATTGCCTTCTCTGACCTGTACGCCTCCCTTCACACTATACTGACTTGAATTTCCTATAAGGTTCACTTATCACCCTGGTAAGGGGATCTCTTAACTTGGCGTGACCTCAGCGCAACATTGTATGGCTATTCCAAGGTTCTCGACCTGGCAATTATCAAACTTTGGTGCGAGTCTCTTGCTTTGAGGGTGTCCAATGAATGGTGGTCCAGCACTATCATATGTGTACTGTTTTGATGCTCGTCTTGCTTTATTATGAAATTCATTCATCTGGTAGGCATGGTTCTGCAATTGTGTATGAATGTTATTGAAAGTTGTACCCTAGCATCCACCCCCATTGTTTATGTAAATAATATCTAGTCACTTAAGGGTTTACCCTGTACAAGTCAACAGTTCAGCTTACAACCAGTCTATACTTCTGTAGTTTCCTTTCCACAACAGTGTTTGAAAGTCTACCATTGAGTAGGTTAATGCCACTATCAAGGGGGATGATTAATAATGTCCAACTCTACCATAAAATGAAAATGATATCTCGAAAGTGAACCTGAGACACATATAAACCACATGTGTTTAGATATGTGAATAGATTTGTGGCTCACTCTTAATTCTAGTCCCAATCTGAGGACAATATTTGTTCTTATGACATGGCCTGACTTGATACTTGCCATCATGAAGGAAACATGGAAGAGATGAGTGCTATAGCAAACGTGTGGTGAGGCAACTAGATGATGCTTGGCGATGGAAAACAAACCAAACCAAACTGAAACCTACCTGGGGTCTTAAAAGCTTGTCTTTGAAAAAGCAGCCATCTGAGTGAAAAGTCAACTGAAGAACATGGAAGAAGCACAACAGCCTGTGTGATCCAAGGATTGTTGTTGTTGTTGTTGTTAGGTGCTGAGTTAGTTTATTGTGCCAACCTGGCTGATAAACACATGTGGGGTTAATTGAAAGGCGGAGGGATAAATGGCTCGGTGAGCCTCACCCTTCTTGTCCTTGGGTCTCTTGCATTGTGATGGTCGGACCAGGGTGCAGCTGCCTTAGCAGTTCCCTGTTTCAGCTGGCAAGGCTCACTTCCTGCAGGACATCCCTGAGGAGAAGCCACATGGACCTACCCCATGCAGCCCTGGGTGTTAGAGCAGCCATGTGGAGACACCTGATTTGGGTTTCCTCCTGCAGTCGGTGTCATTGTTTCTGTTTTGTGAGATGGAGGAGGACTTTGTGGACTGGTCTTGCACATATGGGTTAATGGGTTAATGTTGGACTCGTGGGCTTGGGCAGCACTGGTTTGGGATGTTTTCTTGATGCGCACTTAACCTTTATATAAAACTCTCTATTACACATGAATTTCTGTGGATTTGTTTCTCTAAAGTTTCCAGACTAACTCAGGTGCCATTAAGTCAGCTCTGACCCCTAGCAATCCTGTGAACAACACAAAGAAACACTGCACAGTCCTGTGTCATCCTCACAAATTGTCACTATGCATGAGCCCATTGTGCAGCCACTCTATCAACCTATCTTGCTGAGGACCCTCCACTTTACCAAACATGAAGTTTTTCTCTAGGGACTGGAGATCTGAAAGATTTCCTGACAAAGATTGTGCATGATAAAATCCATTCACAGGGTCCACACATGGATTAAGACTCCAGTGAATTCCCTCTGATCATAGGGAGGTGAATAGCCTTGCTATCCTTCAGAGTAGAGTAAGTTTTTTGTTTTGTTTGGTTTGTATTTTGTTTTCTGTTTTTCTGTATATGAAATCCAGGGTGCGTAGAGCTTCAGAGACAGTGACTGCACTGGGGGTCATGGCAGGGGAACTGATGATAAGAAAGAAGTAAAATTTCTAAAACATGATTGTCAAAATGATTGTACCACTCTCTTCAATATGATTGAACTTTTGAATTATATCATTGTATAAATTTGCCAATAAAACTCCTAAAAACAAAAAGGTCCTCTCAGTGGATCCCCAAAGTGACCTGCTGAAGGGCCAGTTAAATTCAAGGAAGAGCTATCAGCTCAGAAGTTTATGGTCACTGATTTGGGGGGTGCCAATGAGTCATCATGATAAATGCTATCAAAGGAGCCAGGACTAGAAGAGCTTATTATGAAGATATTTACAACAATGGCCTCAACTACATGAACGGTTATGAGGCTGGAGCAGTGCTTTGTTCTGTTGTGCATAGTGTCACATATCAGTCAAAATGGACTCCGTGGTGCCTGACACCATCAGTAACATAATGAATACGTTTGAAGAAAATTGAAAACTGCATAGTTAAGCAAAAAGGCAGGAAAGTAGTTGTGCTGAAGACTTTTTTTCCAGCATAACGATGTGTCTGCTCATTCTTTGAGAGAAGTAAAGGCTGTCCTTTGAGAATTTTGTCAAGAAGTTTTATCTCATCCGACGGCCCTGATCTTGACCTTTCAGATGTCTTTCCATTTCTAAAACCCAAAGAACATTTAAACAGAATATGATCTGCATCCCTGGATGTAAAAACTAAATTGAAGAGCATAGGGGTCTTCTAGGACAGCTTAGAGATATGGAAACATCACCGTCAGAAGTGCATATATGTAAAATATAGGAAGCGTATGGATGGAAGATATGTCAAGGAACATCAGCTTTGAACTTTGATTATTACTTATTACTACAAAATCATAGAAATGCCTACTAAACAAAAATAAGTTCTGACTTTCCCTCATAGATAGAAAACCGTTAATTATATAAGGACAGAGAAATAAGTCTCTGATATTACATAAAAAGCTGATTTATTTATTTTAAGGATCAAACACTAACCTTCTCCCCCCGCCCCATTGGAGTTTTCATGTGATTAGATAAATATGTGAAGTTTAAATAATAATAAATATATTTTTACCATATATTATTGGTATGGGCTATCGAGTTGGTTCCACCTCACAGCAACTACTATGTACAACAAAACATAACACTGTGTAGTCCTGCACCAACCTTACAATTATTGCTATGTGTAAGTCCCTTGTGGCAGCCATTGAGCCAATCCATTTCATTGAAGGACTTCCTCTTTTGCACTCGCCTCCACTTTACCAAGCATGTTGTCCTTCTCTAGGAACCAGTCTGTCCTGAGAACATTCCAAAGTACTTTAGATGAAGTCTCACCATCCTTGCCTCGAAGGACCATTCTGGTCGTACTTTTCCAAGGTGATCTCTTTGTTCCTTTGGGGGACCATTTGAGGAAATTGAAATACCATAGACTGGGTCAGGCACACCTTAGCCTTCAAAGTACCATCCTTGCTTTTCAACACTTTACAGAGGTCCTGTATAGCAGATTAACCAATGCAATGCGTCCTTCGATCCCTCGATTGCTGCTTCTATTGTTGATTGTGGTCCCAAGCAAGACAACATCCCTGGCAACTTCAAAGTTTCCTCCATTTATAATTATGTTACCTATTGGTCCACTTGTGATGATTTTGGTTTTCTTTACATTGAGTTTTAATCCATACTGAATGCGGCAATTCTTGATCTTCATCAATAAGTACTTCAAGCAAGGTTGTGTTATCTACATATTGAAGGTTGTGAGGTCCTTCCCCAATCCTGATGCCCCATTTATCTTTACATAATGCAGTTTCTCCAATTATTTGTTCAGCATAGCAATTGAATACGTATGGTGAGAGGACACAGCCCTGATGCACACCTTTCTCAATTCTAAACCACGCAGTATTCCCCGGTTCTGTTGACACAAATTCTTCTTTTAGCTAGTACGCTCAATATGTGATCCTCAGTATTTCCAACCTAATTTCGAGTTCATTTCAAGAGCAAATTTCATGCGTTAAATACTAATGACAAGAGACCGGATGAGCTATCATTACAGCATCATACATGAAGTATGCAAAAGATCATAAAAAATACAGGAAAGAAGGAACCAAGTAGATGTCAGAAGAGATTCTGGAACTTGCTGTTCTAACTGTTGAATATGTAAGGCAAAGTGAAGGAATGATGGAGTCAAAGAACTCAACAGAAAATTCCAAAGGACAGCTCGAGAAGACACAGTCAAAGACTATCATGAAATGTACGAAGACCTGGGACTAGAAATCCAAATGGGAAGAACATGCTCCACATATCTTACAATGTATTTACTGATAATGTCATGTGATACTTAAGTGGTTTTTGTATGTTGTAATCTTTATGTTTTATAGGAGCTCTAGTGGGTTGTTAACCACAAGGTTACAAGTTTTAAACCATTAGTTTTGCTGCAGTAGAAACACGAGGCTCTCTACTCTAGTTAGGATTTAATCTGGGAAACTCATCGGGGCACTTCTACTCTCTCCTACAGGGCCATTATGAGTCAGAATAGACTCTATGCAGTGGGTTTATATATTACGGCAACGACAATATCTTAAGGCAATTCAAATCCCTCACTTTCTAACAACTTTGTTTAATTCCCTCCCCCCCCCCCCGCCAAATATCTAACTATGTTAGTCTGGGTAGACTAGAAACAAATTCATAAATACGCATATGTACATAAGAGCTTTATATACAAGAGCAGTTGAATATTGAGAAAACATCCCAGCCCAGTCCAGATCAAGTCCATAAGTCAGATATTAGCTCATATGTCCGATACCAATCTATAAAGTCCTCTTCAGACTCACACAACACATACAATGACACCAAATGCAGGAGCATCACAGGCCAGTGGGTGGCAAGTCTTGTGGATCCCGTGGAGTTGTAAGCATCTCAGTGATGGCAGAGGTCTTCACGTGGCTTCTGAGGTTTGGCTCCATCAGCCTCTCTCCATGTGTTTTCTCCACAGGGATGTCTCACAGAAAGTGAGTCTAGAGAGAGTGTCTCCTGACCCCAAGGAGGAAGACTGGAGTTCCCAGAATCCTCAGGAGAAGTCCACGCCCAGTTGGAGGCCTCATTGGCTATATATCCTTTTTGACAGGCTAGTTTCACCTCTACACTCTTAATTCTCAAATTGACACCAGATTATGTAACTACCACACTAACAGAGCTCTCAGGGAGGATAG
This sequence comes from Echinops telfairi, assembly GCF_000313985.2. Lineage (NCBI taxonomy): Eukaryota > Metazoa > Chordata > Mammalia > Afrosoricida > Tenrecidae > Echinops > Echinops telfairi. The sequence continues at coordinate 21,865,493 of NW_022111369.1, read as the reverse complement.
ATCATGTACCTAGGCTGGGTTTGAACGTATGACTGGTCAATGAGATGTACAAGGTGTTTACTTGGACTTGAGGAAACATTTTCACTCCTGAGCAGAAGATGTGCTAATTATTGGACTTATGGGTCTTGCTTTGGAACAGAACAAGAGGATTTGATGTTTGGTTCTTGTGCAACCATTTAAAGAAAGCAATCACATAGAATATTAACTCTTAGAGTACCTGACAAAGCAGCTGGAGACTCCCAGTTGTCTATAACACATGGCCTGGGTCACAAAGGGCTCGCTGGAAACTAGTTCAGAAGTATCCAATTAAGAATATGATACCAGTTTATTCTGCCACCTGTGGGGGGAGGTCTATATACGTAATGTTATGCAAATGGAAGATTGCCCCACCTAGTTTATCTACCAACAAGTGAAATTCCCTTCTCCCAGACAGACATACCCCATTCAACCCCCACTTCTTGACTTGAATTTCCATTAAGGTTTACTAAGAAACATTGTAGGAATGTCTCTTGATTTGGGGTGACCATAGAATAATGTTACATGGCAGGAGCAGATTCGTCTGCCCTCTTACGAATTAGGACATGGAATGCATTTAGAATAGTGCCTGGTACTGTTAGAGTGATTGTCTTTACCAAAATATCTCTAGATTGAAATTATATTCCTTTATATCTGTCTCATTAAATATTTCATCTTACAGCTTTTTAATGTATGATCTATATCAAGTAAATTACAATTAGTTAGAAAGTACAAATTGGTAAGCTTTGATGAAGATATTAACCCATGAAAGTATCACCACAATCAAGATCTTGAACATATTTATAAGTCTGAAGGGTTTTTTGCATATTTTTGTTATCACTCCTTCCTAATCCTCCTTAAACCCCAAGCCACAGGTCTTTGCTACATTTCAACCCTGGTGGGGCTGTTGGTTAGGTGTTGGGCTACCAACTGCAAGGTTAGTGAATCAAACCCACCAGCTCCTTTAGGGAGAAAGCTGAGGCTGTCTGCATTCCTAAAGATTAATAATTGATTGGAAATCCAATAAAGGATCACTATGAGTAGGAATCAACTTAATGGTGGTGGCAGCGGAGGTGACAGCTTCTTGTGTTAGTAACTGCATTATCCCTGCACATCTGCCTTGCTCATCTTCAGAAAACTGACCCTAAGGACTTCGAAATTTGGGCTTCTTTCTGACTGCACTCTGATGGACCCTTTGAATGAAAGGAGTAGCATGAAATGAAAGTGGGGAAGGAAAGGAAAGAAAGTGTAAGCATGATTCCTGCCAGCTTCCTGCCTCTTTTGCTGCACTGATCTTGCCAGTGATGAGTCCCCTCATAATGTGAGCCCTTGCTGAACAATTCCTTCTTCATTGCTGTGGCTCCCACTGTATGTGGCTCCAAGTCATTTCATTCCTCACCCTCTTCAGACATAGGACCCTCTGAATGCCTCCGTGTTCATGAAGAACAACATGGCATTCATTATAAAAAAAGAGTATTTCAATACCAGTGCTAAAGTGCTGTTAATGGGAGGTTAATATTGATATACTTCAAGGAAATATGGTAATATGATCATTATTCAAATTAAATCACCAATAAAAAATGTAAAGGTGAAATAAATTGCTAGAGTCTGAAATTGATCAAATGTGCAATCATATACATTGATAATTATTGGTGATGGGGATGTATAACTTCTAAAAAGAAGAAGATCAGTAATTGGAAAATACTCCCTTGGTGACAGAAAAGTACCCGAAGTCACACTATGACATTCTGGAAGATCAAAGACATATTCATCTTTTCAGCTACACAAATGATGACTTTGAGAGCTAGTAAAAAAGTTATACTAGGGTTTCTGTTCAAACATGCAAAGGTTTTTTTTGAACAAAATGAGTTTTAAAATATCTCTAAGATAAGTACCTGGCAGTAGACAACTTCTCTCAATAATACACTTGTTTTCAAGGTCATTCATTTGCTTTCAAAGACAAAAGAGACCCACATACAAGTCAAATGTTGCAGATAATGCAACAACACTTGCAGCAGTACATTGACAAGGACTTGGTAGAGGTGCAGGCTGGATTCAGGAGAGGTTATGGAACAAGGGATATCCTTGATGATGTAGATGGATATTGCCTGAAAGCAAAGAATACCAGAAAGATGTTTGCTTGTGTTTTAATGATGATGCAATGGAATATGACTGTGCGCATCATAACAAATGATGGATACCCTTGAGAAGAATGGGAATTCAACAATTCGGTGTGTCAGCTGAAAGGTACTTGGATCAAGAGGCAGTTGTGAGAACAGAACAAGGGGATGCAACAGGATTTAAAACCAAGAAAAGTGTGCATCAGGGTTGAATCCTCCCACTATATTTATTTCATCTCTATGCTTTTCAAAAAACCAGATAATCTAGAGTATATGAGGAAGAATGTGGCATCAGGACTGGAGGAAGGCTTATTAACAACCTGAAATATGCAGAGGGTACAACCTTGCTCTCTGAAAGTGATGAAGACTTGAAGCACTTGCTGATAAAGATCAAGGATGACAGTTTTCAGCATGAATTACAACCCAATGTATAGAAGACCAAAATCCTCACAAATGGAATAATAGATAACATCATGATAAGTGAAGAATATATTGAAGTTGTCAGGGATTTTTTTCTTGCTTGGATCCATAATTGATGATCCTGGAAACAGCAGTCAAGAGATTATCAAACTCTGCATTGCGTTAGCTAACTGCTGCCCAAGGCCACATTAGAGTTCAAAAAGCAAGGAGTTTACTTTGAGGACTAGTTGTCCCTGACCCAAGCCATGGTACTTTCAACTGATTCCTATGCATGTGAAAGTTGGACAGGGATTGAATAAGTTAGACTGAAGAAAACTTGATGTGGTTGAATTAGGGTGCTGGAGAAGAATATTGAAAATACAATGGACTGCTAAATAGAAAACCAAATCTGTCTTCCAAGAAGTATGGCCAGAGTGTTCCTTAGAAGTCGTTTGGTCTGACATGCTTTGGGCTTGTCTGGAGAGACCGGCCTCTGGAAAAGAACAGCATACTTGGTAAAATAGTGGGAAAAGCAAAGAGGAAGCTCCTGAAGGAGAAGGATTGACACAGTGGCTTCAACCATGGGTTCAAGCATAGGAAGAAATGTGAGGAGAGTGCAGTTTTCCACTGGGCAATTTTTCATTCTCTTGTGCAGAGGGTCCCTTTGGTTTGGAACCAACTTGAGACAACATTGCAACAAGACTTTGGAGGGACTTTACAAAATTATCACGTGTGTGCATATTAAATATACCTGAGTCATTTTGACTAACTCTGTGGAAAGAGATGAAAAATAACTCAATATGATTAGTAAAGTGAATGCCAGGGGATAACAGACAACCAGACTATCAATTATTCATATGCAAGTCCTAGTTAAAGCTGAAGAAAATCAAAGTAAGTCCAAGACTGACAAAGTGTGAATTTGTGTATACACTTCATCTGAAATGTGGGATAATCTCAAGAAAAAAAATGGAGGCGAGCATGACAATGTCCTCGAACACTTCATTTTTTTCTCTCTTTATCATCATGTTACCTTGTTCAAACAGAACAAAGGGATGTTGTAGGATGTAAAATCAAGAGTGTGGTGATTCATGATCTTTAATCAAATATATTGGCGCTAATCAAGATATGAGACTATAAAATAAGCAAACATACCATGACTGATTTTGTTGGATAAGAATATTAAATATACCACGGACTATCAGAAGAATGAATGAATTTGTCTGGAAGAAGTATATCTGGAATGATCATTAAAAATGTAGATGATGAGACTTTGTCTCACAAAATTTGAGTATCTTGTCAGGAATCAGTCCCTGAAGAAGAGTATCATGTACGTAAAATAAAATAGAGGATCAGGAAAAAAGAGGAAGACCGTCAATCAGATGAACTGACACAGTGGTGGCAACAATGGTTCAAACACGAAAGACTGAAGATCAAACATGAAAGACTGTGAGGCTGGCACATGAGGGGACACTGTTTCATTCTGTTGTGCACAGGGTCACTCTGCGTGAAAATGGACTCACGGACACCTCCCAACAACAACAACCACCACCACATAGTTTCATGGTGTCTTTCATTTAAGATGACCTGATCAGGTTTTCACATTCCGTTGGTGATCCAATAGCTATCATGTTTCCATTTTGCTTTGTTTACTCCTCCAGTTAAAAAACGCAAAGTTAAGAACATGACTGCGATATTTTTTGGAAAAGTAGAATGACTCAAGATTCCAAATGATAGTTACTGGATGTCATTTATTCCAATGTGGATTTCCCATTATTTATGCTTTACGTTAATAGCACTGGATTTATGATCAGGCTTCAGTAGGTAAAAGTTTCTGATTTCTTTTAGCCTTTCTATTTTTTAAAAGAAATCTTTAAAAGAAATAATTCTTTTCACTTTCATTATTATCATAATTTTCCTTTTTGTCTGTGGAACATAACATACAAATAAAAACATATTATAGGTAATTACATAGCCCATCTCATCAAAACAGTGACAGTGTTCCAGTAAATTCCTGGGTATGTGGCTCCTTTTCCTTCTTTTGTTTTCCATTTCCTACGTGCTTTCCCCTTTACCTCCCTGTCCTTTCTCTGCCACTGCCCCACCTCCCGGCCTCCTCAGAGTCTTCAAAGTCTTTTCCTTTGGTGTGAAAATCAGTCATTTTTCTTTCGTTCTTCCTTTATAATAATGGTATCATTAAATATTTCTCTTTATGAAATTTATTACCGTAACTTTGCTGAGCATGCTGTGTCAGTCTGGGTAGACTAAAGAAACAAATTCATAGAGACACATATGTGTATAAGAGAGGTTTGACAAGAGCATTTGAATATTGAAAAAACATCCATCCCAGGCCAGATCAAGTCCATAAGTTTGATATTAGCCCAAATGTCTGATACCAATCTATCAAGTCATCTTCAGACTCACGAAATACATGCAATGACGCCGTGCAGGAAGATCACAGGCCAATGGGTTGAAAGTCTCCTGGAGACAGTGACGTTGTAAGCATCTCAGTGTTGGCAGGGGTCTCTATGTGGCTTCTCCAGCTCCAGAGGTCTGACTGTATCAGGGTAGGTCCATGTGGCTACTCCAGCTCTCAGGGCACAGCGCCATGTGTCTTGTCAGTAGAGCATCTCCAAGGGAGTGAGCGGAGAGAGAGAAGTGTCTCCCATCTCCAAGGAGGAAAACACATGAGTTCCCAGAATTCTCAGGGGAAGGCCATGCTTACACAGAGCCCTCATTGGCTATAATCCGATTGACAGACTGGACTCCACTCCTTCACTCTTAATCCTCTCCATTCCCACATTGACACCAGATAATGCAACTACCACACATGCCATCCTCCAATTTTGTCCATGTCATGAGGTCTTTGACAGACTCATCATTGTTTTTTACGGATGCCCAATAGTCCATTGTGTGTATGTACTAGAGTTTGTCTAACAATTCCTCTACAGAGAGGGTTTTTGATTGTTTCCATCTTTTTGTTATTTTAGAAATTGTTGCAATAAACATGGGTGTGCATATGTCTGTTAGTGTTTTGTTCTTTATTTCTTTGGGGTATATGCCAACTAGAGAAATTATACCATCATAAGGCATTTGGATTTGCATTTGTTGAAAGAAGGACCATACTGTTTTCCATTGTAGTTGTGCAGTTCTGCAAAGCCATCAGCAATATATTAGAATTTCAACTTCTCTCCAACCTCTCTAGCATTTATTATTTTCTAGTTTTTTTTAATTTTGATGAATGTAAAGGTGATGTGGTATCTCATTGCTGTTTAATTTGCGTTTCTCTTATAGACAATGAATGTGAGCATTTCTTCTTATGATTGTTGGCTTCCTAGATGTCTTTAGTAAATTATTTACTCATGTTTTGTGCCCATTTTTTATTGGGTTTTGTCTTTTTCTTACTAAGGTGTTGCAATTTCCTATGGATTTTTGAAATCCATCCTTTATCTGAAATGTAATTGTCCAGCATCTTCCCCAGCTTGGCGGTTCTCTCTTTACTCTTTTGATGAATTCTGTTGATGGACACAAAGGTCATGGTTTTAGAAGATCCCAGTCCTTTCTTTTATCTTCTCTAGCTGGGTGCTCTCATTGGGTTTGGCCTTATATTTGGGCCCTTAAGTTTACCCTATTTTTTTCATCAATGATCTTCACAGTTCTTGGGTTTATATTTAGGTCTTTGATCCATATTGAATTTGTTTCTGTACATGATGTGAGGTATGGATTGTTTCATTCTTTTGCAGGTGGAGATCCAACTTTTACCAGCACCATTTATTGAAAAGGTTATCTTTCCTCTAATTAATGTGTTTTAGTCCTTTATAAAAATTAGAAAAAAAAAAAAAAAAAGGAAAATGAGCGGATTCCGGGAACCTAAGAGGCAAGCGAATTTTGGGAATGATGAGGGCAACAAATGTATAGATGTGCTTTACACAATTGATCTATGTATTGTGATGAATTGTATGAGCCCCAATAAATTGATTAAAAAAAAACAAAAAAAACTACGTGCCAATAAAACTGTTGGAGGAAAAAAAAAATTAGATCTCTATCGATGCTTGGTTGAATTTCTGGGTTCGCTGTTGTAATTCATTCAATGTTTATCACAACTCAATGTAAACAAACAAAAAACTTCAGAACTGCACAAAGTTCCTGAAAAGACAAATCCCAGAAAAGGGTACCATAATTGGAAAAGCAGAGGTTCATCAAAAAGGAAGAAGACCATTAACAAGGTGGACTGGCGAGATAGTTGCAATAATAGGTTCAATTATAACTATTGGGGGACTGGGCAGTGTTTACTTTTGTTGTACATTGGGTAGTTATAAATCAAGCAAAGTCCATAGAACCTAATAATAAGGAGAAAGGCCCAGAGGAGAAAATTTTAAACCATGGAAATGTTGACCCCTGAGAGTAATTCTAGATCAATAGCTTAAGTACACATCAGTCATCTGATAAAAATTACTCCTTTTCAAACTTTTCATTACCAAATAGTATATTTCAACATCTGTTTTGAAGTCCAAAAACTACATGTGCTAGAATAATATCTTTTTCATACAAGCAAATCTTATCACTACAACTATAATTCAAATGTATACAACCACCACTAAATCTAGTGAAAAAGAAATTGAATAATTTTCACCATTCAGTTTTAAGTCTGAATTTGATCAAATTTGCAATCAAGATGCTCTGAGGATCATTGGTGACTGCAACGCAAACAGTTGGAAATAGAGGAAAGGACAGTAGTTGCAAAATATTGACTTGGAGATAGAAATGAAGCTGGAGATCCCATGAGAGAAGTTTGCAAAACCAATGCCTTCTTCATTGACAATACCTGATTTCAACAACACAAAGGACGAGTTTCAATTTCTCCAGATGGAATACACCGAAACCAGTGGTTGCAGCGGTACACTGACGGAGCTGTAGAAATTAAAGTCTGATTCAGAAGAGGACATGGAGCAAGATATATTCTTGTTTAAGTCAGATAGATGCTGACTCAAAAGAGAAAGTATAAGAAAAATATTTACTGTGTATAATTGATTATGCAAAGGCATTTGATTGTGTGTATTATCACCAACAATTGTTAGCATTTATTAGAATGGAAATCCCAGAACTCTTCATTTTGCACATGTGGAACCTGTACATTGACCACCAGGCAGTTGTGGAAACAGAACAAGGATATACTGCATGATTTTAAATGTGGAAAGGTTTATACCAAAGTATTTATATATTTCTTGCCACACTTATTAAATCTGTTTGCTGAGTGTATAGTCGAGAAGCTGGATTATAGGAAGAAAAATTTGGCATCCGGATGGGGGGAAGGCTTATTAACAACTTTCAATATTAAATGATATAACTTTGCTTGCTGAAAGTGAGGAGGATGAGGTACTTGCTGAAGGTCAAGCTTTCAATATGGAATGCAGCTCAATGTAAAGGAAACAAAACCTCTCACAGCTGGACCAGTAGGCAGCATCATGATAAATAGGGAAATGGTTGAAGTTGTCAAGAATTTTGTCTTGCTTTGATCCACATTCAACGCTCATTGAAACAGCAGTCAAGAGATCAACTAATGCGTTTCATTGAATGAATCTGCTGCAAAAGATCTCTTTCAGGTGTTGAAAGCAAGGATGTTACTTTGAGGACTAAGGTGCACCTGAACCAACCACGGTATTTTCAATAGCCTCCTATGTGTGGGAAAGTTGAACACTGGAAGATTTAAGAAGAATAGGGCATTTGAATTACAGTGCTGGAGAAGAATATTGGCAGAACCAGGGACTGCCCAAAGGACAGACTTCCGTCTTAGGAGAACTGCAGCCAGAGTGCTCCTTGGTGGTAAAGATGGAAAGGTCTTGTATGGACTGTCTACATGTTATCAGGAGAGGCCAGTTCCTGAAAAAGGACATCATTCTTTTGATTTTTTCCCATATAATTTCAATAGGAGCTAATCTGGGAATCTTACCATTCCATAGCTCAATCACATCAAGCAGTATTATACATTCACTACCAAAATCAGCTTCAAAACATTTACTTCTTTGTTGAACTCTTGATATCAGCTCCCTCTTAACCCCTCTCCCCCTCCCCTACCTTACCTCCCAGCAACCCTTACTCTAATCGATGCTGGACATAGGCCCATCCATCCTGGACTTCACGTACCGGTAAACCAGTTAGACATGGAACAGAGATACAAGAAAGTTACCCACAATGATAAAATACATCTGAGATAAACCTCAATATGAAAACAACACAGACAATAATGAAAACCAAATCAAGCCCAAAATGTATCACACGGGAGATCAAGTGACAAGGTTTTAATTGTTCAAGTCAGGTTTATCATTTTAATTTACTTTTGCCATCTCTGTAAGGCTGTCTGTTTGGTCACTGGTTTATTCCCATCCCTCATTTATGGTTGGAGGGAAATCACAGATGGCTTACTGTCATCCATAGCCTTCTGCACACCGGAATGTCAAAAATTAAGCTCTGATACTCTTCCCTCCTTCAATTTTTGGATTATGCAATTTACAATCCATGAGTCATGGATGTTGGTGTGCTTCTTCCATGTGGACTTAGCTGACATCTCATTTAGATGGCTGCTTGTTTGGAAACAAGTCTTTAAACTCTGGATGCTATTCTGATAGCTGGGCACAACCTCATTTCTTCATCATATTTTACCCCATATTTTCTGTGTTTCTTTCATGTGGGAAAGTATTAAGCAGGGTCATGTTGTAAGGGCCATGTTGTAAGAACTTATTGTCCTTAGATTGGAGCTAGAATTAAGCATGAACCCCAAATCAATTCCTGGATCTTTATGTTTTTGTCCATCTCTGTCCTCTGAGAGACTTCTCTGTTGATCTCTGGTAGAGAATCTTATGGATCATTTCCATGGAACTCAAGGATCTTTTGTTCATAGTGCCATTGGTTAGCCCCGATGCTCATTTTAAAAATAATGTCAAGAGAGTGAGATTGAACTAGTGTAGGCCAATTACCATATCAGAATTCCTGAATTATTCAGTTGTACAGAATAAATCCTTATGTGGTTGGATGCTATTTACACAACAATTGGGAGTTGGTTGTTCAGAAAAAAATTAAAATAATTTTCAGTGACAATGTCAATCACAGGTCTACCAGTATAATACATGTCTTCATATGGCAAGTAGGGCATTGATGTCCTAAGTCAATGTTGATAAATCTAGTGGCAGTTCGAAACTCTTGGTAGACCTGTCTTCTGCTTCTTCACACATCATGTAACTTCAGTCTTAAGTTCTCAGGTTATAGGTATGTTTGAGATAGTCTAGTTCACCTAGTGGAGTTTCCACATTGCATCCCTTTGGTAAATAGTACATAGTCCCACCGTATATAGTGGAGTAGTATTAGGATGCTGCACCACAAAAAGGACATCATTCTTGATAAAGTATAAGGGCAGTGAGAAAGAGGAAAATCATTGCTGGGATGGACTGGACTGACACAGTGGCTGTAACAACGGACTCAAGCATAGTAATTGTGCGGATGGCCAGGGCAGTCAGTGGGGTCCATGAGCGGAAGCCAACTTGACAGCACCTAACAAAAGTAGTGGAATTGCTCATTCTGTGAAACTGTCTCTCCGTTTATCTTGGAGATATTTGAGAAAGGGTTACCTAATCAGTATGATTAGGGTGTTGGCTAAGAGCACATAAAATTGCCATAATTCATATTAAGGAAAAGTAGGAGGATCAATGACATTAATATTGCTGAAGATAGTACTTACATAGTTATCCAAAGCTTAAAGAAAGAGGTTCTAAGAAGAATTACTTGTCAGCATTTCCTCAGCAATCTGCATTGATGCCTCAGGCTCTTATAGCTTGATGTCATTAACTATTAGGTTCATTCAACTAACTAACTCTCCTTGCTCTGATTAATTTTATTTCCCATGTAGATTTTTTTTGTGGAAAGAGAATACTCTAGGGTCACTTTACTAGTTATAGGTCCCTTGGTGCAGTTGTACATTTGCATTCCGGTCTACCCATTGTTTTCCTGGGCATTTAATTAGCCTACTTAAATTTTTTAATTTACCAAATATGGGTGATGTTATTATTTACCACACATAGTTTTGGAAAAAAGATGATAAAATGTAAACACCCTGCATAGCAAAATGCCTAATATAAGTATTGTATAATTACTGAGACATATAGCTGCTATTAAGGTTGCTACTCTAACTGTTCTATTCTTTTTTTACTATTAGGTCACTGTCTGTCTCCATTCTGAATTTGATTCAGCCTAACAAAATTATATTCCTTAACCTAAAATATTTGAGAATTAAATTACCCATTAGCCACCTTCTAAGGCAATGTGAACTTGTTTGGCCTCCTTACACAGTTGATTGCTTTACCCCGCTCACATCTTTTTCTCTTCTTTCACATTACAGTGCAAGAATGTGACCATCATATTGTGATACTGACAGGTAGTATCAGGTAGATAAGATACTTTATAGGAATCTCTTAACTCATCACTGAAATTAGGCACCTCTGGAGTGAAACGTGAAAGTTATTTAGCCACTGGGTCTAGCAGCTGTGATAAATGGTGTGTGTGATTTAAATTTGAGTAGGATTGTGTTTAATTGAAAATTTGGCCACTACATGAAACTTTCACTGCAAAGATTAGTATGACATTGAAGGACTGCCAAGGGTGCCAAGAATGTGGAAGAGGCACTTAAGTTAATATTTCATGAAAAAGTGTGGGTTTTATAAAGCAGAGTTCTAGAAAATATATTCAAGTACCAATTTCATCAGAAATCACCTGTGGAGTTGTTAAATTGCAGATAGCTCTGGTCCGATTGGCCCCCCACTCCCCCTTCCCAGGGGGTTCTGTTGAATCTGAATCTTTCAAGGGGTGGTTCAGGAATTTGCAGCTCTAGCAAGGTTCACCTTACATATTTTGGACATCTTGTTAGGAGAGACCAGCCTCTGGAGAAAGTCATCATTTTTGGTAAAGTAGAGGGGCAGTGAAGGAGAGGCCAGGCTTTCAAGGAGATGGATTGACACCTTGGCTGTAACAATGGGGTCAGGCATAGGAACAATTATGAGGATGGTGCAGGACTGGGTGGTGTTTCATTCTGTTGTGCCTAAGCCCTAAGGTCATGATGGGCTGGAACAGACTGCATGGTACCTACCGGTAACCACAGCAGCCAGCAGCAGCAGCAAGATTCAGGAGTAGTTCTTATATACAGTGAACCCTCGTTTACCACGGTTAATCGGTTCTAGACGCTACCGTGATAAATGAAATTCCGCGAAATAGTATTCCTTATTTGTAAATCAAATATTTTCATAATTAGAGCATAGAGGACATGAAAAAACACCCTTTAGTCACCATTACACTCGTATTA
>NW_022111369.1:21837666-21852253 GCF_000313985.2 Echinops telfairi | reverse complement strand
CGCGATAGAGTGAAGCCGCGGAAGTCGAAGCACGAAGTGGCGAGGGTTCACTGTATACTACAGTTTGCACAGTAAAAATCAAGAGAGAGCATATTGTTACAATGTATTGACACATTTTACTTTCAGTGTTCCCACATTTCCAGGACATTGGATTTAAAACTTCTAGGCAATTAATTTCTTATTGAAATCCACTCTTAAGTGTGTCTTTAAGTTGAATGACTAGGTAAATCAGAACAGGGCCCTTCAGATCTTAGCTAGCTGTATTTTGGGCAAAAGATGGAACTGGTGGTTTCTCCCTTCACATCCTTTTCTCTGTGTGATGTGGTACAGTTGTTAAAGTGCTCAGCTGCTAACCGAAAGTTTTGCTGTTTGAACCCATTAACTGCTCCATAGAGAGAAAACGAGGTGATGTAGTTGATTTGATTCAACCAGTCAAGTTGATTTTGATTTTGATTCAGCCTTGGAAATCGTACGGGGCAGTTCTGCTCTGCTTTTTCTGATTGCTACGTATCAGACTAGATGGGAGTGGTTTGGTGTGGTTAATTCGAGAAACCGCTCGAAGGCTTTTCCGTGATTTTAAATCTACACCCGTGCAGCCGTGGTGTGTGGCGATGTGTGTGGAATGTGATGGTGATGCAGAACTGGTTGTGAGTAGAGCTAGCTCAATTGTTTCAAAGGGAGGCCAAATTTCTGGACCATGAAAGGGCCAGTATTAGGTGACATTAAGTCCTAATTTGTTCACAACCTTGATGATAATCAGGGACAGTCTGATGTTCCACAGTGGGATTACTAAACAAACAAGGCAAACACTGGCTTATTTGTGTGTACTTATTAATCTGCTGGGAACAATTTCCCATTTTCCCAACATCAAAGCTTCTGTTTACAGGTAAGGTTGACATTTGTTTCTCTTCCAATTCCACAGCACCCCCCAACAGCATCCAAGCCTCTTTTCAAACTTATAGTTCCACATTAGGACCCTTCACTGAGAACCCAGCAAGCAGAGGAAACATGGACTTACTTGTGCTTGCTTATTAATCTGTAGTAAACAATTTTCACCACAGCTGTGGTGAAAAAACACGTGAAAGTGTTTGCTGCGGATTAGTAATTAAACACAAGTAAACGGTGCTACTTTGTTTACTGTGTAAGCCGCCCCTGTGATGTTCTAGCTTTGTGCCTTGTTAACCAACATTGAAAGTAAGATATTTTTAGAATATGTTCTCTAAACTAAAAATTGCACTATGCATTTTAAGTAGCTGGCATTGTAATTACAAAAGTCTTTTGGTTCAGAAGTTTACTCAATTTGCATACAAACAACTAAGCAAAGTGCTACTGGGTGAAAATTCCACTGTACCTGCCTTTCCTTTGTTTTACCTCAGTGAGGATACTTTTGCTTTTAAGGGATGTTTTCTTTTCAATAAACTTTATGTTGAACACCTACCTGAATCAAGCACGATCTCAAACTTAATTTTGCTGCTAGCAAATTTGATTGACTCTCCCTAGTGTTGACTTGGAAACAGATTTGCTTTGCTCATTATCCAATATTTGCAGGCCTTGAAATACTTCTATGAGTGCAGATATGGGTTTGTGCCTTTGTTTTCCACAAGCATGTTTGAAGGAAACATGCACCAGACTGGTTTATTCATAATGAACTTTTCCTTCTAACTCCCATTCTATGACACTCATTACAACAAGAAGGCACTGGGCACTACTGTCATGAAGATGCTTTCTTTCTAATGGAGCAGACATTGAGTCAGAGAAATCTGTGTTACATCACAAGTTAATTGTATGTCCTTGGGGCATGATGGTTAAGCACTCAGTGGAAGATAGGTAACGTGAACCCATCAGCTACTGGAATGAAGAACAGATCTATTGATCTTTTTCGGTAGCAATCTCAGCTTTGGAAACACCATGAAGCAGTCCCACGATTACGCAGGGCCAATGTGAGTCAAAATTAACTTGAGAATTCCCGAGAACACCACCAACACTATATGAACTTTCTCAGCCTAGGATTGCATAGCTGTCCAGTGATTTGCTTAAATTAGATAATATTTGTAAAACACCTGGCCACATAATAGCTAAACAAAGAATGATAGTTGAAAAGCAAAAAGAGAGCCTTAAAAATAGTGTAGCCTTGGTACCAAGGTAGGTGACCACATGTGGGGTCCTTGCCCTGTGTCTGCAATGTAGAAGTCTTCAGCTTGAGCAGGGAATACATGGGCTTTGCATAAATACTGAAACCACCGCATTATAAAAGAGACCAAAAAGAAAGGAAGTCTCTTCCATAGCACAGCAAAAACTCTTAGTAATTTGGTGATTGTTGAATTGTGCAGTGAATAAGAATGTTATTTACTTCAAGAAATATCTCCATCATACCGTGGTTGAATGAATCGAGAATGCTTAATAAAGGCACTGCGCTGTGAGAAATATCCCTTGATGCTGCAGACATTACATTTCCTGAGTTCTTTTTTCTTCTTTGACTCTACATTTCCTGTCGCCACCTTCATAAATAATGAACAAAACCTATTCCTACATTTTATATTATTGAACACATTATTATATTTATTAATATTTTAATTCTTGCAAATAAAGAAGAAAGTGCTCTTGTCCATGAAGAAGAGGAAGAACTCAGGACTTTTAAGCCCTAAAAAGCTTTATTGCTATTGGAATCATTACTATGCTTTCTCACACACACACTCACCTCAGAATGTTTTAAGGGAAAGGACCTTTTAACTTTTTCTTGATTACTTTGTGAAAATTGTTCCCTAATGAAATGTGTTAGTAATTGAACTGGTGCTCTGTTAAGTAACAGAATTTTTGCCTTTAAAAAAATACTTTTTGAACAATCTGTTTACCTCCTTTAATTCAGATTCAAATAAAAACAGCCTGAACTATTCACTCAAAAGAGATATGCAGTGTTTTGGAAGAGTTTAAATGTATAAGAAATAAAAGGCCTATGATGGATTATTAGTATAAACCTGATTTAGGATGCAAATCATTTTCAGTATATGAAGTGTATTATATCAAGTTAGAAGAAAGGATGGAATGAGGTCATTTGGTATCTGAGAAGACAAAAATCTTCCAGGAAAATTTCATGGAGATTTGGAATAGAAGGCTTTGTTTATTCATTTTTTCTTCTTTTCTATTTATTAAAACATTTCACTTGTAAGATATATTTGGACATATCCAAACATTTAATTCCCGTTTAGTTTTCTAGAAATAGAATTATTGATTTAAGAAAATTCAACATTGTTGCTATATTGATTCTAAAGTACATTGTATAGGAAAATGTTGCCCAAATTCTTTATCAACATAGTTTTTGAGAATGTCTATCAGCCTAACAATCACTAATACTTTATATTAATTCAAAAGTATTAAAAATTATGTAAGAAAACATACCATTTTCCTGTGTGGGTTTTTTCTTATTAGGAGATTTCCTACTTAGAAATAAGCTATTCCTACTTAGGAATAATTTGTGAAATATTTATTTTAGACTATCCATTTTTCAATTTGAGAGTATTAATTTTGATGAATTTGTATGAGTGCTCCCTATATATTAGAGGTATTAATCTTTATCAGTCATGTTTGTTGCTGATGTTTTCCCAAACTTGCCACATGCCATTTAAATTGGTTTGAAAATTTTAAATACAGAAGTGTAACTTTTTATATATTCAAATTTTCTGTTTGACAAAAAGTGATCTGTAAGACCGTAGGTCCTGCTATGGTAGTGTGTTAGTCCAGGTGGACTAGAGAAACAAATTCATGGATGTTCATATGTGTATAAGAAAGCACTTTCTATAAAAAATAATTGTACATTAAGAAAACATCCCATCCCAGTCCAGACTAAGTCCATAAGCCCAATATTAGCCCATATGTCTGATACCAATCTGTAAATTCCTCTTCAAACTCATGCAACACATGAAATGACGCTGAATGCAGGAAGATCACAGTCCAGTGGGTGGAAAATCTTGGAGATACAGTGGTGGTGGAAGTATGTCAATGTTGTTGTGGGTCTCCATGTGGCTCCTCCAGCGCCAGGGTTCTAGTATAGCTCCATGTGTCTTGTCAGCAGGAAGTCAAAGAAGAGAGTGAGTGTGTGTCTGGCCTCTAGTGAGCTATTTATCTCCTTTGTGCCTCCAAATGAGGTAATCAAGCTGCAACCTGATTGACAGGCTAGACTCCACTCCTTTGCAAGTTGACAGCAGATTATGTAAACTGCCACAGATCACCCCTTGGGAACTTGACACTTTTACACAACTCTGTAGCCATATGTAATTTTTAAACAAAATAAAATTATATCTGTACCTAACAGGATAAAACTAAAATGCATACAATCAATGTGTGCCAAAGCCTCATTTAAACATAATATTCTATAAGTGAACAACACAATATTCTATGCCTATCAATTACAGTTAAGTAATATCTATACCTTAATCCCATACTCCTATGAATATATTCCCTCACCTATGAAAGTTTGTAAGACAGCCACTTCATGCCTTTATCTGCCCAATTTTGGGTATCCAATTTCTATACTGCTCACTTATATCAATCCAGTGCTCTGAAGAGATGATAATATTCTTTGATGTGAAGAATCTTCTTTCCAGTTGGAGCCTGGTGAAGTCGGCAACCATAAGCAAAGGCAAATCAGGACAGGCCATCCATAACGTCAGCAGCAATACCCACCAGTTCAGACTCAAAACTCTTCTCTTCATCTGATTGGGTTCTGGTCAACTCAATGTAGGCACCTCACTGAGCCTCACCAGGTTGCCCATTGGTGGCCTTTCCTTTAGACCATGGACACTGTCACAAATTCTCAACTACTCTAGCCCCCTGTGCTAGGTCATGAACTTCAGACCAGTCAACCCATTCTCATTTTCTCCTCTAGTCCCTGTGAACAAGGTCCATGGGTGTCAGTGGCTAGACTCAACCCGTGTCTTTATTGCTGCATTTCTTCCATTTCCACTCAATAAGTGGATCCAGGTGGTCACCTAGCAAGCATTTCAGCCTGCCAACAGGCTCCCTTTAATGTTCAGTTCTAGATAGGAATTTCCTTCATGGTTCCAGATATTTTCCAGCTTCTGACAGAAACCACTAGTTCAAATTTTGAAAATTCAAAAAGTTCCTTTTTTCCCTTCAATCTGTGAACATCCCCTAGACCAGTCTGTCCTGAGCCCTCAAGACACTGGGTGGGGCTTATCTTTTCAGAGCCTTATTTGTAGGCGTGTCCTAAACCCATTTAATGATCCAGTTCTAATGGCTGAAGACAAGTGGATTTACAAGCTTTCTATTTTCATACTTCCCAATAATCATTTCTATCAATCATTGTACCAATAGCAATAAGCAGAAGAAATTAGTATAAACAAAGTAGAATAAGATCCTAAACTCATTCTTTAAACAGTCATGCTCAATCCTTATCTAACTTATCTTAATCCTTATCTAAACTATTAAATCAACCAAGTTTGGCCTTAAGCCTCTGATTGCAGTACCTCAAACCAGGGTCAGGCCTTCTCTCAGCCATTTTGACCTACAGTCAGCCGTTTCCACTAAGCAGCATGGTCTCTGAGAAACTCAAATGATGATTTTTGCTACCCAAGCTCAGGATTCACATTCATCACAATCATTTTCACCATTTCAGACAAGATTAACCAAAGACAATTTCTAGGTATCAAAACTTTAAATTCCCATATTCTTTCCAGAAAACAACCCAGTAAGCTGCAATGCCATATCTGACCTCCAGCTAGCCAAAGAAGAAAAATTCCCATGAGGCAGGGGTCAAACAAGCATCCATTCTCTATCTTCATGATTTGTTTCTCTAGTACCCCACTCCTAAGGTACCATCATGTGATTTTCTGGTCTGAGTAGAGAAACAAATTCATGGACACATATGTGTATAAGAAAGAGGTTTCTATAAAAAAGTAATTGTAAAAAAAACACCCCAAAACAAAAAAACTAATTGTATATTAAGAAAATATCCCAACCCAGTCCAGACCAAGTCCATAAGTCCAATATTAACCCATGTATCCAATACCAAGCTATAAAATTCTTCTTCAGACTCATGCAACACATGCAATGACGCCAAATGCAGGAAGATCACTGTCCACTGGGTGGAAAGTCTTGTGGATCCAGTGGTGGTGGAAGCATCTCAGTGCTGGTGTGGGTCTCCATGTGGTTCCCCCAGCTCCAAATATCTAGCGTAGCACCACAGGAAGATGAAGCTGAGAGTGAGTGTGTGTCTGGTCTTTAGTGAGCTATTTATCTCCTTCGGGCCTCCAAATGAGGTCATCAAGCTGTGACTTGATTGGCAGGCTTGTCTTCACCCCTTAGCAAGTTGACAGGAGATTATGTAACTGCCACAGGCATGGACTTGACTGTCTTCTTTTCTGCTCTATCTCTATCTCCCAGAGTATACTTAAGCACTAAGGAATGTTCAGTAAGCATTTAAAAATAAGCATATAATGCAGTTGTACATATTTAATATTGGTACCTCTGGCCAAAAAAAAAAAAGAATTATTGTGAAAATTAACAATTTAGTGCCTTAACATTTATACTTTTAAAATTCTAAGTAATCTTTAACTGAAATCTATGCAACTTGAAGCAATTGCTGTTTTACTTGTAAAAATATGCCTTTCAATTCATATTGGTGGAACTGAATTCAAAGTAAACGATGCATAGCCAAATAAAATCATAGCATTTTCTCACCAAATGTATATCAGTTTTTATTTTCAAATAATTATTTTTCCATGCTTATCTGTGCTTATCCATCATAAG
This sequence comes from Echinops telfairi, assembly GCF_000313985.2. Classification (NCBI taxonomy): domain Eukaryota; kingdom Metazoa; phylum Chordata; class Mammalia; order Afrosoricida; family Tenrecidae; genus Echinops; species Echinops telfairi. The sequence goes on along the minus strand of NW_022111369.1, from coordinate 21,845,488 downwards.
AACCAAACCAAACTCACTGCCATCAAGTTGATTCCAATGCATAGGGATAGTATAGGGCAGGGTAGAACTGGCCTTGTGGATTTCCAAGATTGTAACTCTTTACTGGAGTAGAAAGCCTCATCTTTCTTCCACAGAGTGACTGGTGGTTTCAAAATGCTGACGTAGTGGTTAACAGCCCAAGGTGTAACCACTATTTTTGGAGGAAAGTCATGTTATCAAATTCTGACTATCTCAGACAAAAAATAAATTTGCTAGTAGTGTAAAAGTAGTCATACAAAGACAACAAAATTTAAGTTGCAAGATCTTAGGCTGCCAAAGATAGAAGAGAAACAGTAAAATTTTGGACAGGATAATGGCTTTACTTCTGAGGTATATTACTAATGCGGCTCTAAAATATATTCTTATTCTCCTTTTGGTTCAAGAGGAAGGCTGAAAAGAAGAAGAATGACAACATCTGATTGGTCAATCCTAGGGGACGCATATCACCCAAAATTTCAGAGGACAGAGAGGAGACTTTACCACAATACTTTATAATTTCCATAAACCACTTCCTCCCATAAAATTACATACAAAGACAAAATCATGATTAATTTTATATATCAACTAAAACACTGGACATTAACTTGAACTAGGTATGGATTATTAGAATTTAGAGAGAAAAATGACAAAGAAATAATAAACAATACATACAATTTTTACCTCATGTAATTTACTACAAGGAACCCTGGTAGCATAGTGGGTTGTCTACTGAACTGCTAACCATAAACAAGGATATTACTTTGAGGACTAAGGTGTGTCTGACCAAAACCATGGTATTCTCCATTGCATCACATGCATGTGAAAGTTGGACACTGAATAAAGAAGACTGAATAGAATAGATGCATTTGAAAAAAATAGATGCATTAGAATTGTGCTGGAGATGAATATTGAAAGTACCATGGACTGCTAAAAAGACAAACTGATTAGTCTGGAAAAAGTAACATTATTAATAATATCCACAAAGGAAAAACAAACCCACGTTTAGTAACTCATGAATGGACAAATAAAATATGGCATATCTGTATCATGGAACACTATTCAACAATAAAAAGAAACTGTACTTGTCACCACATGAGTCAGTCTCATAGACAATATACTAACTACAAGAAGTCAGACTCAGAGAACCACATGTTGTAAGAACACATGTATATGAAATGCCCAAAGAGGCCCAGATATAAAGACAGAAAGTAAATTGTAACGATTGCCTGTGACTGTGGTGGAGAAGGTGTTGGTGGAGATGTTGTTAATTCCAAATGAGCATAATTGATCTTGTTGATCAAAAGGGGGCTAAAGTGGATTGTGGGATTGATTGCATGACTTTATATATTTTAACTTTTTTTTCCAAGTTGCACACTTAAAAAGGGTAAATTGTATGACATAGAAAAAAATACCTCAATAAATCTCCACAAACACAATCACATATACGGTATCCTATCTCAGTACATCAGAATAAAATCTTATACTTTTTATGCAATTTTAACATTCATTAAATTTTTTAATGGTGAATTTATTAGAGGCTAGATATATTTTCTCTAATACTATTTTCTCTTCATGTGTACAAAATGTAACTATATTCCCCAGATTTATAGATTTATGTGACCAAATATGATAGATGGGCTTTGTAGCAATTAAGTTGGCCAGGATTTAGCAGTCCTGACCTAGTACCCTCCCATGATGTCACCTAACAGTATAATTAACTCCATAATGGGATCTGCTGTTGGCAGAAAAGCAGTTGTAAAAGGATGAGGGAGGAGTGCAGTCTGCTTACTTGGTTCACAGCTCTGATGCAGTTGAAAGGAAGTTTCCCACTGGGGTTTGGTCTATTCCTGTTTAAGCAGACATGGGAAGGCTACTCTCTTTCTGGCCTGGATCCTGCATCTGTCTCACTGACCTCCGGTTCTTTGGAGTTAAGCTAGTGGCCTGCCATGTTGTCTAGAGTCCCTGAGAGCTATCAGTGGCCTGGCCATATTGTCTGCTGACCTTGACTTCATCTGCCCCTGCTTCCACCAGCCCATGGCCTTTCTGTTTCCAGGTTGGCTTCCTGCTTCCTGGTTAGTTAGCTTTGTCATTTACAAGGGCCAGGAAAAGCCTTCAGCCTAACATCTGACTCACAAGCTTGAAATGGGACTGGTCGACCTACTTCAGCAGCAGTGTGAGTCACTTTATTTATGTAAATTTCTTATTTTATGGGGGCATATAAATGTCACTAGATTTGCTTTACTGGAGAATCTTGTTTAACACACCAGTTCTGGCCAGTGGGATATAGACATTATTTTCTGGCTTGACAATAAACTTTCAGCAACTGTCTGAAAGCATCTTATTTTGCAAAGGTAGAGGCACACAATGGGAAGGTTCATGAATTCAAGTGCTGTCTAACCTGCAGCAAGGTTACACATAAGTAATGATTTTTAATGTTAGGTTATTGTTATTCAAAATTGTTATCACAGCATGGACTCACCTGTCCTAATAGGTTAACATCTGTCATTTTAAGATTAGTCTCAATTATCCAAGATAGTTTCCCACAATCCTCTTTTATTTTTTTGATTTGATCATTCATTTTACATGAATGACCAAAAAAGAGTATCCTTTTGCCCATTTTAGCATTTTGAAGGTGATTAAATTTACTATTCATATATTCTAGATTGGAGGTTGTTGAGAGGTTATTGTCTATTTTCCATATCCAAGAAGATATTTTTATCAATTATTTTCTTTTCTTAACATATATAGACTGTGACATCTGTATGTGATTTTAAAATTAGGGAAAATATCCTTAAAATTTAGAAAATATAATAATTAAAAGAAAACAAGTTAATAAGTCTTTGTGAAGGGAGTTTTTAGCGCAAAGCCAGGCAGTCAGAAAATCTAGATACGGATGCTCCAACAAGCACAGGAGTGATGCCGAGTATATTAAGGTCACATACTTTAATGAGGGCCTGCGAGGGTAATTAGAGAAATGGGAAAGAAAACTGAAAGAAGTACTCATAGTCAGCAAATAAGACAAAAAGGAGCATCCAGCATATCAGAGTAGAGACATCTTGGGTAGAGCCATATCCTGCTTGGTTGTGTGGAAGGTTGAATTTGTACAGCAAAGCTTATCAGTCAACCCAATGTACCAAGAAATTGAATCTTTTGTATATGATATTAATTTTCCTAGAATATTATTTTCTAGTTTGATTGAAAACAAACAAACAACCTCTTGAATGGCCCCATCTGGTCTTAATTAAAACTTTGTTCTTCTCATAGTCACGTCAAAGTTACTCAGGGTACTGCTTCTCTCACTTTCCACGTACTGTGGGGACAGGAAGGAAATGGGCAATTCTTTCACCCCCTACAGATTTTCTAGATGAATGTCACTCTACCTTTGCACGATGTGTCTTATTTATTTATTTGGTTGTTGGAGTATGCACCGACTTTGTGCAGAGTACCTGTCTTCTTCCAGGTTCGTGGTCATTTTGCTATAAACATAGGAATCTGGTAGAGCATTAAGGGGAAAATATAATCGGAGGAAACACTAGCTGTTCATTGTATTGAGGTTCGGGGTTCTAACATTAATTTTCTCCATTGCCATCAAGTTGATTCGGATGCATAGCGATCCTATAGGATGGAGCGGAACTGCCTCACTGGGTTTTCAAGTCTTTTCATCTCTTTGTGAGAAGACAGCCGTATCTCTCTCCCTTGGAGAAACTGTTGGTTTCAAACTGCTGACCTTGCAAGTTAGCAAATCAATGCATAACATCACCAGGGCTCCTTAATTTTGTACGAAGCAAATCTAAATGCATTTTTGTAAAGTAGCAAAAGTTCCTGTTTTCAATCTTAAAGACAATGGTTACATTTTTCCCTTTTAAGGGCTGTCCTTTAAAGGTTAAAAAGGGCTTTTGACAACTAAAAATAATATCTAACAATAATTTTATTAAGAGATATTTCTGCATTATTATTCATTTATAATTCTTACCAGCTGCCATTATAGCAGTATTTCTTTAGAACCAATTTTGAGTCTTAATATTGTAATATTATAAAATAAAAGCAACAATTCAGATATGGAAAAATAAACAGAAATTTGGAACTTATGTGACAAATTCTCCATCATTATTCATACTTTCTTGAGTGATTTCAAAGTCCATATTGGCTCAACTACTCATAAATTATCTTAGAGTTGCTTAAATTTTTCCATTCTAAAATCTAAATTTCTGGTAGCTATTTTGAAGAACGATAGAACACTCAAATTCAATAGTCTTAGTTTTTTGTTCATGGGCACATTAACCTCTATTATCCTATTTTTAAGTTCCCAAACAAGTAAAACTAATCTTTGAGATTTAAAGTCAAGAAAGTGGAAGGAGCTTGGGATGCTGACAACGTTCTTTCTTTATATCTGGATATTTGCTATATGGTTATGTTCATGTTTCAAAAAAAAAATAATCAAGCAGTAAACTTACAATTTGTGCAGTTTAATGAATGCATTAAACTCAAAAGAAGAAATAATTAAGTTGTAAATCTGGAACTGCCTGGAATGGATCGTATAGACTATGAACCAATTATTCGAGTGCTATGACCCTTCGTTTCTTTTAGGAGCCCGGGTGGCATAGTCGTCACCTTGAGCTATGGTCTAAAAGGTCAGCAGTTGAAAGCCCCAGCCCCTGAGCGGGGACAGATGGGGCTTTCAAGTCCCCACTCAGAGTCTCAGATACTCCCAGGGGCAGTTCTAACCTGCCCTCTAGGGTTGCTATCAGTCAGCATTAATTCCATAGCAGTGAGTTTTTTTATTTATTTCAAATACTGTAAAATAGCAATAGTATCACCTACCTAATCATGATAGATACTCTATTTCATGGAAAAAATAACCAATATAGAGTAAATGGATGTGTAAACCTTATGTCTAGGACACAGTGGTAAATCAGAAAATGATCATTATTATTGATACAAAATACCCGACTTCTGTGACCACAATATGAACCTAATTATAATTTGAAACTCAGATTTGAAATTTCAAGAATTCTGGTATTTCACTCTGATGACAAACTTTTCCAAATCTTCATATTTTGTAAAACTTCTAGAATTTACGTACAAACTTTGTTGGCTTACTTCTGAATTTGTCTTTTATTGTTATGTGGCCTAGTTTCTTGAGTTTATTTCACATATTTTCATCTTATGTCACTTGTCTTACAGTATGTCTTTCTAAATCCAGTACCAGTACCAATTACTATCAAGATTCTGGCCCATGGCAACTCAATGTGTGTCAGAGTAGAACAGTGCTCCACAGAGTTTTGATGTAGAATTTTTGGCAGTGGATTGCCAAGTTTTTCTTCTGAGGCATCTCCAGGTGGAGTTGAGCCTTCTGTTTAGCAGTTGAGTGTATTAACTATTTGCAACATCCATGGACAAATCACGGGAAAAAATGATTGTATTTGACTCTGTCTCATTACACTTAGCACTGACAAGGAAAGATGAGTTCTTTGAAGGTATTGAAGAATATGTCATTAGAATTTAAAAGGCCAAAGACCCCAAGGGAGCATAACAAAACTCTTCTACTTGTGCAAAATCCTAGGAAGTTTGGCCTGGATCTGGGAAAGTGAGGGCTGAAAATTCAAATTTTGTATTATTTTACAAATCCAGAGCAATTTCTATTGCTATCAAAGGAGGCACCACTGCTGTATTTTTGTAGTACAATTGAGAGAGAAAGAAGAGGTGGAGGAGGAGGAGGAGGAATGCGGGAAGAGGGGAGAGAGAAGATACTGATAGAATGGGAACTGTCATATATATGATATAATGTATATTATATGTATTTACAATTTGTTGAAACAAAATAATATTTCTTGATTGATGAATTATAAGAAGTACCACTTGGATGTCCTACACCAGGCAGATAATGGCAACATAAAGCTCGAGCTTGCTTACATTTATCTCTATTTGGACAGGTCTGTTCCCTGGTCTTTGATAAACTGATCTCAGAAAAATGTAAGGACACAACTAACACCCCAGAGATATTGTAAATTTCTCGAGAACAAAATACGATTTCATTTTCTCTCTCACATGATCTATCCAGAGCAATCGTAGATGCTAGGTGGTATAGAGGTTACTTGTTGGGCTGCGATCCCACAGGGGGTTGCTATGAGTCAGCATTGTCTCGATGGTACTGAATTTGGTTTGCTTTTTTAGATCAATATATGTTGATATTATTTCTTTGGTTTAGTGAGCACAATTTGCAGGGCAAGGTGGGAAATTACAATTCTCATACAGCTCATTTTCTCATCCTAAGGTTTTTAACCATGGTAAGGGGACAATAGCAGCATTTGTTGAGAACAGAAAGAGTCAGTTCTATTGACTTTCCAAATGGCCCTAAACTATGAGCATAATAATCTTGTATATGCCTTTTAGTGTAATGTGGCTTGTTTCTTCTTAAAAGCCATGATGAAATATTTATGACTTTTAATATTTATATATTAGTCCACACATTGAAAACAAAGAGACCTAAGGCTACCTGCAAAGACTAATAATTTCTATAATTAGAATTCTTTGCTTTAATCAATATCTATGCCCCTATGCTGTCTCATTTTTGATTTGCCTTTTGTTTGAGTGGTTTTATCAATCATCTGTAAAAGCCACCTATGGAAGTTCACTCTTAAGTCTTCTTGTATGTGGGCTCACAAAATGAGGAGAAAACTAATATATTTTATTCTCTTTTTAGTAAGCACTATGAAACTTTCAATGTTATAAGACTCAGGATAGTGTTCCTAAGGAGATTTGTAGTATCAAAATGAGTTTATTTTATGAGTGAAATGAAATCAACACTTCAATTTAATTTTGTCAAAAGATTCCATATGTATGATTTCTTCATATAGGTTTCAAATATGAGGAAAGCAGAAATTTTAAATGTGGTCCATTTTTTAAAAAATGTCAGTGATTTCTCTATTCTCTATTCTATGATCACTTGGAGACCATTCCCTATTTCCCTATGTTTCCCCTCTCCGAAAACTTGGCCTGGAAAAAGCGAGGGTATTTTTCAGAGATGTAGTCAGTTACTTACTATAACCCCCTTCGTGAAAATAATTCTAGCCTGCGTCCTGGTGGTGCAGTGGTTACACATTGGGCTGCTAACTGCATGTCAGCAAGTGTGCAGGAGAAAGATGGGGCTTTCTACTCCCATGAAGAGTGAAAGTCTCCGAAACTCACAGGGGCAGCTCTATCCTGCCCTAGAGGGTCGCCCTGAATCAGAGCAGACTTGCCTGCAGTAAGAGTAACCACTATACCTGTGGTCATAACCCCATTTGGGTGGGAATTCTCCATTCTGCTAATGGGCAGGAGTCAGGTGGCACATATTCTTAGTCTTCACTTTACCGGAGAGTGTGAACCACGTGACCATCATGTGTGTCCTTGGGGGTCTGGTCTGCTGAGAGCCAAAGCCACACCTCCACGGAAGCCATTCCTCTGTGTAATTAAGGACATCTTGGAAGCAGAGAGAAATCCCGGAACTATCGAGGAAGACGAGTCACCAGGGAAGCACAGGCTAGATTGAACTGAGCAGAGGCAGCCGAGCTCTTGAGGCCCATCAAAGGAGCCAGGCTGAGACCAGAGACCAAGGCAAGGGGATCCCGAGTTCAACAGAGGAGCACTGAAGCAATGAGCCTGAGGCGGCGCGGCCACTTTAGTCCTTCCTCTCATCCCTCTGTGCCCAGTCCCCAGACAGGTCAGTGTCAGAAAAACCGGGGTTGTCCAGGGACTGACGAAGAAATATCTGTCGTTGGATTTCTAAGAAAACTGACTGCATTGTGGGTGTGGGTAGGAAGCA
>NW_022111369.1:21826749-21837211 GCF_000313985.2 Echinops telfairi | reverse complement strand
CGCACCATGGCGCCTACCTGGATGTGGAAGCGACGCCGGCAGAACCGCGGGACGAGCTCGAAGGCTTCCAGGAGCACGCTGGCTTTGGAGGATCCGGAGCAGTCCTCCATTCTCACACCTCACGCAGCCACCTGCCCACCGGGGCTTCGTCTCTTCTCAGCGCGGGTGGAAGGGAAATCACCTGACATCTCTGAAGACCGACGGACACGCCAAGGGCGCCATCAAAAGCCTCCAACCCGCTGAAGGAGGTTTTGCTTAGGGTGTGGCGGATAGAAAGCAAGCAGTGTTTTCTCCTCTCTTCCTCTTCAGCCGATTGTGTCCGTTGAGGGTGCAGGTGTGTTGCTGCCGAGGCTCTTCGGCAATCAGCGAAGAAGAGGGATCACGTGCCCCTGGCCTTCTCGGAATGAAGGGCGGCCCAGAGTCCTGCTCCGGGCCTGGGGCCGGGGGGTGGGTAGCAAATGGCCCACCACAAAGGAGTGGCAGTTGTTAGGGCAAGTTCAGGGCTGTGCTGAGCTAATGAGCAGGGTAGGACAGAGGGCCCTGCCCACCAGCGTGAGGGCCAGGCTCGCTCCGGAAGAGCTCCCACCTCTGCTGCTGCTCAGAAACGCTGATTTCTCCGTTCCTGCCTCAGGGGGCCTGAGTGGGGCCTGGAAGCCCAGCTTCGGACAAAGCTCTCCAGACAGTCAGGTCGGGAACCCACAGCGTAGGTTTCCGGTCTTGGAGGAGATCAGAACTCCCAGAGGAACTTTCACACCTCCCTTCACACACGGCCCCAGATCAAGGAAATCAGAACTTGAAGGTGGGTCCAGGGCCCCAGTGATTTAAAACAATTTTTGAAAACCCTTCACTCATGTGATGCTAAAATGTGCAGCCAAGTTCGACAACCGCCCATGCGGGAGATCGTATTCCTGAAAAGTCGGACAGTGAGTTAACTCCTGTGCCAACTGGACAGTTGCATCTGAAATTCTCTGTGTACTTTCCAGTGCCGCGGGGTTTCCCGTGGGACAAGATGGCAGCAGAGAGCAGAGCGGAGAACAGCTTTCAGCTGCGTGAATGAGTCTTAGTACGTGAGGTTTACCAACTTCTCACTGGTTTGCGCCCTTTCCTTGACGGCTCACCCAGGCAGCCCGTTGAATGCCCCAGAGGCTTCCCAGAGGGAAACCCTCCTGGGGCAATTGTCAAGGGGGCCTTGAGTCTCTTTTCTCCAAATGCTGGTTGGGGCCAAATGTATGTTTTTCACCTTTGGATGGAATCATAGTTTAGTTCTAATTTGAAGGGCAGAATAATATTTGAGAGGGAGACCCGAGTCTGCTCTTTGCAAGAGAAGGGCATCAGACTCTCAAGTTGATTCCAGCTCCCGCGGACCTCGTGTGCGTCTGAGGGGAACCGTGCTCCGTATCCTTGATAATGATGGATGTTTCAGAAGATCACCAGGACATTCTGCGGTGCCTTTGCGCGGACTTGGACCTCTAACCTTTGGCTGAGCAACCTGGGATGTGAACGACTTGCATCACCCAGAAATTCCTTTTGGCTGCAAACTTCTCAGTAGAATAATGCAACTCCTTGTTCTTATAGTCACGAAAGAGGTTTCATATATTATTCTTATAAACGTATGATATTGAGAAACTGAAAAAAAAAGAAAATGTGGTAATAAACTTCCCTATTATGTTGGAAATAAAACACAGCGATTTACAAGCATTTTTCTCTCTTTTGTGCTCAAAACTTCTTGGTTAGAAAGAAATCAATAAAAGCTGCACACAAAAATTACTTAACTGTTCATGAATTTTATTTCCGATTAGTAGAATATATTTGCATGAGGTCATAATCTGTTTATGTGTTTAGTATTAGAGTTTAAGTACTATGTATAAAAAAGAAAACTTTGCTAATATTTATTTGATGGCTAGCCAGTCATAAAAATAGATAAAATATAAAGAATTAGCCATTTACAAGTGATCACAGCTGTTATATGACTGCTCTTTTTGTATAGCTGAGAAATCAATGAACACAGGGTAGTTAATGGCTGTTGTAAGTGACTCTCCACAGTAGAGACGAGTTCAGCAGTTTTCCAATATATTACAGGGTTGTTCTTACCTGAAATGCTCTATTTTCCTTGTCCTGAAAACTGCCATTAAATTTGTGTACTTTATGAAGACCTGGCATTTCTTTGGCCTACACAGTATCTTTAACATGATACTGACCAAACAAGGCTTTAACTGTTGTTGCAGGCAAAGAGAATTCCTGCACCAACAAACTCCGTCTACTACTTCCTAATAAATGAAGTCTCCAAAAGAGACACCATTTTTCTCCAATGTAGAGAGTACCATTCAGTTTGACCTTTAAAGGCGAGATGTTGTCTGCTTATACTCTCTTTGGACATTGATTTAATATTAAATATTTGAAGGGTTGCTACCAAAGTTGCTGATGGCAGGAAATACTTCCAAGGTAGTCTTTTATGGGAAACCCACAGATCTTTACATTGTATTTGAATGAAAAGTGATTAATTCATCCATCCAAATTTACTCAGATTCTTATAAAGAGATATGTATAGCTTGTTTCAGCCAGTTTCTGAGATGGAGCCTGAGACTCCGTGCTATTTAAGATGCATATGGCAATGTGCTTAGCCCAAATTAATGATGAGTAAGAAAAGCAGTGTAGAATAATAGCCTGTGTTCAAACATATCAGATACTGCATGCTAGGTACAGACATTGATAACAGGATTTATGTTAAGGAAATGGTTCCTAATCTTAAGAAGAGGAAAAGATCGCTATTGTGAAGTACGGTTGTTTCTGTACAAAACCTGGACAGCTTCTTCCAGCATTTTGAATTACGTATATACTCGTGTATAAGCCGTGTTTTTTCAGCACATTTTTAATGCAGTTTTTGTGGTAAAATTAGGTTCCTCGGTTGATATTTGGGTTGCCTTATATTCGAGTATATGTGGTACCATTATAAAACGTGCTTAAATTATTTTCTCAATAATAGCTTTACTTAACAATACAAAAATCAGGAAGGAGAAATTAAAACAACAGCAATAAGCTACTAAAAGTTGAAAAAGTTGGGGATCACTGTAGAATCCAACAGATGAAAACACATAATGAATACCAAACTATTGTGCTGATAGACTTAGGAGTTTGCAAAGCAGAAGCGCATCCAAGACAAGGTGTTGTTGTTGCTAGGCGCCACTGAGTTGGTTCCACCACATAGTAACCACTACACACAACAGAAGAAAACTTGGCCACACCCTGCACCACCCTCACAACTGTGCTTGAGTCCATTGTTGCAGCCCCAGTGTCAATCTGTCCCATTGAGGACCTTCCTCATTTTCTCTACCTCTCTACAATATCCAGAAGAATGTCTACTTCCAGGGACTGCTCTCTTCTGACAATATGGCCAAAGTATATGAGATGAAGTCTTGCCTCTGCAGGACTTTATGGTGGTACTTTTTCCAAGACGGATTTATTTGTTCCTTTGATAGTTCAGGGTACCTTCAATTTTCTTCACCAGTGCCATAAATCAAATGCATCATTTCTCTGGTCTTCTTTATTGTGTATCCAACTTTCACATGCATATAAGGCCATTGAAAATACAATGGCTTTGGTCATGCACAGCTTAGTCTTCCAAGCAACCTCCTTGCTCTTCAACACTTTGAAGAGGTCTGGTGCAGCAGATTTATCCAATGCAACACGTCTGTCATTTAGTCTCTTGACTGCTGCTTCCATGAGCATTGATTATGGAGTCAAGCATGGTGAAGTACTTGACAACTACAATCTTTTCTCTTACCTATGTTACCTATTGATCTAATTAAGAAGATTTGGGTCTTCTTTACACTGGGCTGTGATCCATATTGCAGGCTGCGATCCTGGATCTTCACCAAGTGTTTCAAGTTCTGCTCACTTCCAGCAAGCAAGGTGGTGCTATCTGCACATTGCAGGGTGTTAAAAAGCCTTCCTTCAATCCTGATGCTACATTCTTCTTCATATAATCTAGCTTCTCTGATTATTTGCTAGGCATACAGATAGAAAGTATGATGAGAAAATACCACCCCAAGGCACACCTTTTTTGGGTTTTAAACCATGCAGTATTCCCTTGTGTTTGCACAGCTGCCTCTTGATCCAGGCACAAGTTCTGCATGAGCACAATGAGGTGTTCTGGGATTCCCATTTTTCTCAAATATAAATATATATCTCTTGCAGTCACTTGGCGAAGTAGCTGTCATCCACGTTTTCTGAGTGTCCCCAGTGTCCCACAGCCTGGGGAAGCTTTACAATTGGTATTGCATCAATTCTCCAGGCATCTTTCAGTTTAGTAAATTTACAAAAATTTAGTAAATAACTAAAGCGAAGTGCACCTTTGCTATACTTATTTATTTGTAATTGTGCTGAACCTTATAATTATGGTACACATATTTCATGGGTTTTAGAAGTCATAAAATAATTGATAAATGGATAAGCATTTCCTGTGGATTAAAGGAGAACAATTCTATGAGAAATCCAACATAAGAATTGTGTACACTGAGGGTTGAATAAATATGGATTGAACTCCAAGTCCTGGAGAAAGGTCTCGTGCTTTGTAAAATAGAGGGCAAGCAAAACAGATGGAACACCTCAGTGACATAGATTGTCACTGTTGCGGTTGCAACATTGTTCTCAAACAGCACGATTCTGAGGGTGACTCAGCACAAGCAATGGGTCCTTCTTGGAAGTCTCACAAGTCAGAGTAGACTGGCAGCACCTAACAACCACAATACTAAAAGCATACGTAAGTGAACTTGGGATGGATTAAACCCATAGTACCATTCATACTATCAATTTAATAACCTTTCCGTGAGGTTACCATACTATAGGAGCTTGTGGGTTGTTGTGATGCTAAGTTATAGCAGTGGTATGTAAAACACAAGCAGGGTGATTTATAGTGCACAAAATGCTAACGGCTTTTCAGACTAACAGCGGACAAGGAGAAGAAGTAGGTGGTCATTTATGAGATGTTAACCACTTACAACATCTTTCCATTGAGTCATCTGCCACACTGAAGACTGCAGTCCTTGAGCTTCATCAGGAAGGCCTTCAAGTCTTCCTCGCTTTCCGCACCTTTCCTGATGTTAAAACCTTGTTCTGTTTACACAACTGCCTCTTGATCCATGTACAAGTTCCAAAGGACCACAACGAAGCGTGTGGAATGGCCATTCTTTTCAAGGCTATCCAGAGTTTGGCAGGGTCCACCTAGTTGACTGTCTTTGTACAATCAATAAAACACAAGTAAACCTCTTTCTGGTATTTTCTGCTTTTAGCCAAGACCCATCTGAGTTCAGTAATGATACCCTTAGTTTCACGTCCTCTTCTGAATCCAGCCTAAATCTCTAGCAGCTCCATGCCAATGTACTGCTGCAATCATGTTGAATGATCATCACTACAATTCTGCTTGCATGTGATCTTAATGATACTATTCTGTAACTTGCACATTTGGTTGGACCACCTTTCTTTGGATTGTATACAAATATGGCTCTTAAATTGTCTCCCAATTTTCCTGGCTTCGTGCTTCATCAGCTGTTGAAACATTTCAATTGATGTACCCTCAATTTCTGGAGTCTTGTTTTTGGATAATATGTCACTGTGTCTTGAACCTCTCACTTCAGTACTACTGGTTATTGCTCATATGCTACCTCTTGAAATGGTGGAATTTCAACTAGTTATTTTTGGTAGAGTAACTCTGTATATTTTTTTCCATATTTTCTGGCTGCTTCTTGCATCCTTCAATATTTTGCTTATAGGATTTTTAAATATTGCACATTGCTGTTTGATTTGTTTCTTTCAGTTTAAGATACATTGAGTGTATTCTTCTTTTTCTGATGCTCCAACTCTAGGTCTTTGCATATTTTATTATAATGTTTTACTTTTTCTGTGTAGAGCTACTCTTTGAAATTTTTATACAGCTCTTTGACTTCCTTATTTCTTCCATTGGCCTTAGCTACTCTGCAACTTAAAAGCAAGGTTCAGAGTCTCTTCTGACATCAACTTTGACCTTTTCTTTTGTTCCTATCTTTTTAACAATCTTTTGCTTTCTTTATGACTGATGTTCTTGGTGTTATCCCACAGCTCGTTAGCTCTTCTGTCAGTCTGCAATGTAGCAAATCTGCTCTTGAGAGGTTAAAAAATTCAGGTGCAATAGACTCAAGGTCATCTTTTGGCTATCATGGACTTATTTAAATTCTCTTCAACTTCAACCTGAACTTACATACGAGCAATTGGTGGTCTGTTCCACAGCCACTGGCCTTGTTTTAGCAACAGGTATTGAGCGTTTCCATCATCTCTTCTCACAGATGTAGTCAATTTAATTTCTGTGCATTCCATCTGGAATGGTTCTAGTCTGGTATTATTTCTTCTGGAAGAAATTATTACAATACAATCCATTTTGCTTTTTCTTCTTACAATGGGACATAGATATTCATTCTTCTACTGAAAGGTGATCTGTTTTCCCTCCCTTTGAAACTAAACTGACCTTTGTCACTGTAGCTATAAGTAGGATCCAGTGGAAGGCAAGCAGCATACATTTCAGGGCTTAGGTTGAACGGTAGAATCTATTGCCAGATTCTTTCTTATAGGATACTTATCACCATGTTGTATAGAAGAACAGGTGACATGCAAAGGTGATCTGAAAATTTTCCTACTTATAGCATTTCACTCAGGGCTTCAGGTGAGAGTAAACATCAGTTATCAGATATGTGAGTGAAGAAAAACAAATCAGATAGTGTCATCGCCTCAAATTTGCAGAGAGAAATAATTTTGAAAGAAATGTAGTTGAAACTACTAAAATATTATGTCGGGTAAGAATCCAAACTGCAAGTGATTTGGGTTTATCTGTGTAGTCAGAATTAATATAATAGCAATGGGGTTTTATTGTTGTTGTTATTTGTTTGCTAGCATTTACGTGATAATGATAAATGTATTTGGATAATCTGCAGACAATGGATTTTTAAATTTATATCTAGTTTATGACCAAACATAGAAAATACCACACAAGCTAAACTATTTTCCTAAGACGGCTGACTCTAAAATGAGTTTGAAGTATTATTTTTATCAAATAGAACAGTGAATTCTTTTAGAAAAATGTTAGATATCATATTTCAACAAGAATTCTTCCTTTAAGTGTCATATTTCATTAACCACATTTTCTGATCTTCCACATAAAACTGTTACTAAACTAAAGAAATTTGTGTTTTTGAATTATTTTTCTAATTATTTCCATGTGCCAGTATGCATTTTCCATTCTAAAATGAGCTAAGTCCTGTTGAGAGTGGCAGATGGATAGAAGTGGTAATGGGTTTCTGCTTTTAGGCTGAAAATAGAGGTAGCACTGGGTGTGTGAATCTCTCCACATCCCTTGTCTCTGAATTTCCCGGGAAAGAACCCTGCTCCAAGGTATTGCCCTATTCCTGGTTCTCCGCTGCAGGAAAAGGCATTTATCTTAGCATTTCAGGACTTGTCATTCTTAGAAATTGAAGTGATAGCCCTATTCATTTTGGCACATGTTTGTATGTTTAAGGAGGAGGAATTTAGTGGATATTTTCCCTATATGCCTTTTCTTCATCCAATTGTGATGGGGAGTGAGGGTTGACGTCTAGGGGATCTCTTGTTGCCTTGATCTATTGAAGAAACTTTTCCTGTAAGTCGGACGTAAAACTGGCTGTGTCATGTGTGTTCCGATTAGACACACATTCGTATTTTACTGAATATTAGCGTGATTGAAGAAAAACAAAAACTAGGAATGCATTTTCAGTGGCTTACAGTCATTATACATCCCTGGCAGGAATGTGACTTTCAACTTCAGATTCAAACTTTCAGATTCAAACATTTACTATACTTGTTTACTATATGTATTTATTAGATCATCTGAGGTCTCTAAATCAGATACATTCAGTGCTATCAGAATCCCACGATCTTTCTATTTCAATGGATGACACCTACATTTTTTTGCCTTTCCAAATATATTGTTCATATAGACATTGTCTCTCCTATGATGATGCTAAGTTAATTATGCCTCTGGGATTCCCCTCAAATTATGACCAACAGAATTGGTTTACAATTACCCTCCTTCTTTGTTCTTTGGACAGCTTAATGCTGAGATGTATCTTTCTTTTTTTATCATTTTATAAAGGGCTCTAACAGAAATGATAATAACCAATAATTAAATTAGATCAAGCACAGTTATGCAATTGCTGCCAAAACCATTTTCAGAACATTTTGTTTCTTCTTGAACTCTTTGATATCCACTCTCATTTATCCTCTCCCTTTCCCCAGCTACCACCCCATGAGCCCTTAATATATTATAATAATAATTATTTTTGCCATCTTACAGCATCCAATGTATCTGTTTATTTCCCATTGTTATTCATTCCCCTTGAATGGGGTCATAAAGTCACCATTGCTATCCATCCCCCCTCCCTCCCTTTCCTCTCCCTCTTTTCCTGTACCCTCAGGGAATTGTTACTCCTATTTCTGTTTCTGAGGGGTTTATCTATCTTGGATTACATGCATCAAAAGATCTTAATTATACAAATGAACATATACAGGTCTAACAAGATTAATGAGGCTAAAACTAAAGCCATAACAGTGAGGGGAGAAATATTAATGAACTAAAGGATAGTTGTGTGGTTCATCAGTGCTATACTGCACCCTATATTTGTCATCCCTTCCATGTGGCCCTTCTGAGAGGGACTGTCCAATTATCATACAGGTGGGTTTTGAGACTCCATTACATCTATGCTCCTCCATATCAATTTGGTTGCTTGTTTTTTGAACATCTGATACCTATTCCCTGCAACACTTCATGATAACACAGGCTGGTGTGCTTTTTCTATGGGGGCTTTGTTGTTTCCCTACTAGATGGCTGCTTGTCTACCTGCAAGCCTTTAAGACCCCAGACACTATATCTTTTGATAGCCGGGCACCATCAGCTTTCTTCACCACATTTGCTATGCACCTGTTTTGTCTTCAGCGATCATGTCGGGAAGATGATTATCATACATTATTAGAACAAATCATTCTTTGCTGAGGTAAGATTTAAATAGAGGTCCAAAGTCCATGAGGTGTATTTTTCAACTTGGTCCTTGTGTGTCCTCACGAAAATTAAGCTTCAGTTACCACAGTGGTCATTGACCCAACCCATTCCTTTACTCTGATTAATTTCAATACTTAAAAAATTTTTTATGTATCTGATTTATTTTTTAAAACAAATAGTATGTTAATGAATTTTTTGTTGTAGTCAATACACTCAGGAATATTTTTTTCTGTTCTTTAACATTTGACTTTGTATGTAGCTTAACTTTATTAGCATTCTAAGATGTATGTTTCTATAGGGGTCCTCTCTTTGTATAGGGTTCCTCACTCTTTTTAGAAGGAGGGGTTCACAGTAATGTCTTCTTAGCCCTTAACTTTTGCATATTTTCTCTATCTTTTGATAAATGCCTTTATTCTTTAGGTGAAATTTGAATACCTGAATTGAATGACTTTCTGTTTTTGTTTTTACTTTCAGGCTATAGCAGCCTTGAAAAAAAAATATATCCATCCTAAAAGTTATACAAAAGATCATGTTGATAATAGAATGTTTTTACAGGATTTTGCCTAACCTTCTGCTTTGCAGGAATAAATGCTTTTGTCTCTTACTCTACCTACACACCTCAGTAGATGCAGTGTTACTAAATCATTGCCTTCAGAGGCATGGTGGTGTCCTCATTTAAAGGTAGCTCTGGGTCATCTCTTCTCACTTTAGAAGCTGCTTCTTTTTGGTTACAGTTCTGAGACCCATAAGAATCATTAATAGTTGGGTCATAGTTATGTAGAAGTTAAAAAGTAAGCAAAAATGATTTAGGGATCCTGGGTACAATGAGAAAGCTTACCTACAAAATGTATGTAAATGTTGGGAAGCCTACGTGCAAAAGTCAATACACAGTAGATTTACAACAGGTAAGCTTTTCTATTTGGATGACCATGGCTTTTTCTCCATAGGTGTGGTGGTTACATAATCAGTTTTCAATTTAATACTTAAGAGTGAAGGGGTGGAGTTTAGCCTGTCAATCAGGTCACAGCCTGATGACCTCATATGGAGGCACTAAGGAGATAAAAAGCTCACTGGAGGTGGCACACACACTGACTCCCTGCGAGACGTGCTTGCTGACAAGACACATGGAGCTACACTAGAGCTCTAGAACTGAAGGAGCCATGTAGAGACCCCTGTCAGCTCTGAGATGCCTCTACTGCCACTGGATCCACAAAACTTCACACCCACTGGCCTGTAATCTTCCTGCATTCAGCATCATTGCATGTGTTTCATGAGTCTGAAAAGGACTTTATAGATTGGTATCAGAAATCTGGGCTAATATCGGACTTATGGACTTGATCTGGACTGGGCTGGGATGTTTTCTCAATATTCAACTGCTCTTGAATATAAAGCTCTTTCTTATACACA
>NW_022111369.1:21809096-21826576 GCF_000313985.2 Echinops telfairi | reverse complement strand
ATAAGATATAAGATATATGTAATATAAGCGTAAGGAATAAGATATAAGATATATGTAATATAAGCGTAAGGAATAAGATATAAGATGTACGTAATATAAGTGTAAGGAATAAGATATAAGATATACGTAATATAAGCGTAAGGAATAAGAACTTGGAGGAGGTGAGTACTCAAGAAATTTCTCAAATCACCAAACCAAACACACCGGCATGCAGTCAATGCTGACTCATAATGACCCCCATGTGGGTCTCTGAAACTGACTGTTTACAGAAGTAGAAAGCCCAGTCTTTCTCCTGTGTAGCTGCCGGTGGTTTTGAATCGCAGACCATTCGAATCACAACTCAGTGAATAACCACCACACCACCAGGGCTCCTTCCTCAAATTTCAGTAGATAAAAATTGCTTTTGTAACCCAATTTAATTTACGTAGTTATCCTAACTCATGCCAGGTTTTCCTTGGCCTCCACCTCAGTCTCTTTGGAATTTCTATAACTTGCTGCATTGCTGAGAGGTAAATCTAATATTTCTTAAAGAGCCTCCAGAAAATTCTGAGAATAATACCAAAACCCAAACTCATTATCATTAAGTCATTTTCATTTAAGTGACCCTGTAGGGCAGGAGAGAACTGCCCTGTGAGTTTGAGACCGAACTATTTTACGGGCATATCGACACCCTTGGGGTAGCTGATGGTTTCAGACTGCTGACCTTCGTTAGGAGCCCAGCACTTATTCCACCCTGCTAACAGAGCTCCTTGAATTATCTCAAGGTGAGTTCGTTTCCACTGTCTAATTAGTCAACAGAAACATCCTGAGACTTTAGAGAACTTTTTCCTCTCACATTGCTCGTGGCCAACAAAGGCATCCCTTGACATCTCTTGATTATCCTGAGACCATCTGTGTATGACTTCCCCAAGGTATGAATTCTGGATTAAAATGATATAATCCCGATGTGTTCAGATCTTAAACTTGATTCCAGCAGGATAGCCAGTGATGCTGTTGGCTTCTCTGCTGGTGTCACCATCAATACACTTCTCTTTTTCTTTCTAACTTGGAGTTAGCAACTGGGTCCTTCTGATCCAGGGTATGAACCCTATTGAAGGTAACAGCTTCCGGCGAGTTTACCATTGCTCTTGCTAGGAGGTGGCACCAAACCAATGTCGACTCCGAGTGACCCCAAGTGCCAGAGTAGAACTACCCCTTAGGATTGTCTCGACTATGAGAGTATCAAATGCAAACTGCCAAATCATTCCTGTGTGATGGCTGGTGGTTTCTCAAAAGTGATATTTATCAGCTGGGAGGTTTACCATTTTGGCATCATAACTACTATGTGTGGCTCTGTTGTCGTTAGGTGTCTTGGAGTTGCTTCCAACTCATAGTAACAGAAATGTAGTTAATTACTTAAGATGGTCTTGTAGCCAAAATCCATTTATGATACATTAAAAATGCCTGTGTTTATAATCCCATTTTGGAGAGAATTTTCTGTTATGCTATTGGACAGGATTAGTATGGAATGTATTTTGAGTTTCCACCTTTCTTGAGGTATCGACTTAAATCACTGTCTTTTTCTCCTTGGGGGTATAGGCTGCAGGAGGCAGAAACCATACCTCAGTAAAGCTATTCCTTTTGTGATGTCCATTTCCTGACCAAGCATAGTCAGAAATAAGGAGATCTGTTTCAACTTTGGGCCATTTTCATTTCTGGCTTTGGACCCTGTACTTGGCTTACCTCTGTCTCTCAGACAACTGGTTCTCGGGATTAGAATTTTAGCCTATCATTTGCCCTGATTTTCTGACTTTTGGCAGATTTGTACCTGAAGTGGATCAGACTGACATCTGAGCTGCAGATCTGGGACTTGACAGCCTCCACAGCTACCTGATCCGTCTCCTTAACACCCTGGTAGTTCTGTGAGAACGCTGCAGGCAGTCATGGAGCCCAGGGAACTCCAGAGCCCAGAGAAAGAGTGGTGGTGGCTAACAGGAATAACGAATGGAGTGGGAGAATATTTTGGGAAAGCTGGGAGTGTAGGCCCTCTTTAATATCTATCTCTTTGGGACTAGGATTGCATTACTTTTTCTAAAAGAAGCTATTTTTGTATTAATCTTTTGTACAACAAACAACACTTTTTTTGTCTTGAGTCATTATCACAATTGGGGCTATTTGAAGTCCTTGTGGTAGGTGCTTTGTCTATTTCAGAGCGATCTTTCCCCCTCTTTTTTGTCCTTTTTTTTGCTCAACATCTACCCAGCGTGGTGCCCTTCCCCAGACACTGATCTCTTCTGATAATACATCCAAATGACTAAAAAGGAAGCTTTGTTCTCTTTGACCCTAAGGAACATTTTCACTATATTTTTACCAGATAAATTTGTTCATCCTTCAGGCAGTGCAGAATTTGTTCATCCTTCTTCAACAACAACATAATTTAAAGACATCCCTTATTCTTCAGTCTTCCTTATCTATTGTCTGTCTTTAAGATACAGATGAGGCAATTGAAAATACCCTGGCTTGGGTCAGGTACACTTCAGTTCACAAAGTACTATCTTGGCTGATTAACACTCTACAGAGGGTTTTTTGCAGCAGCTTTGCCCAATCGAGCGTGTTCTTTGATTTCTGCATGGCTGCTTCTATGGATGTTGTTTATGGCACCAAGTAAAATGAAATCTTTGACAACTTCAATCTTTTCTTTGTTTTTGTTTATTGGTCCAGTTGTGAGGATTAAAAAAATTGTTTTTTATGTTGAAGTGTAATCCAAGTGAAAACTACATTGAGTTTTATCAGTTACCTTCACTTTCAGCAAGCAAAGGGTCATCTGCATATTGCAGGTTTCATAAACCTTCCTCAAATCCTAATGCTGCCATCAAAGTTCATATGGTCCAGATTTTAAAATGACTTGGCCAGAATACAGATGAGTTAAGTGTGGTAAAACTACGGCGTCCTTATGCACACCTTTTCTGATTTCAAACAATGCTTATTCTGTTCGAACGACTGCCTCTTGATGTGAGAACAAAACCCAAACCACATCTCTCTCCGGTGACTTGATTCCCACTCACGGCAACTTTATGGAAGGTGCTGAGACAGCTTTACAGGTGCAGACAGCCCCATCTCTCTTCCTCAGGGCAGCTGGTGGCTTTGTTCTTCAGAGGAACAATGAAGTGCTCTGGTATTGCCATTCTTAGCAATGTTATCAATAGTTTGTTATGATCCACACAGTTGATTGCCTTTGCAGCAAGTCAACCCAAATAAACGTCTTTCTAGTTTGTCTGCTTTTAATCAAGATTCATCTACATTAATAATGATATCCCTCATTCCATATCCCTGCTTGCATTGGCTTGTATTTCTGGCAGTTCACTGTTGATGTATTACTACCAATGCTTTTGAACTATTTTTTTTCCTGAAAAATTTTACTTTACATGGAATATTAATGATAGTATCTAATTTCTGCCATGTGTTAGATCATTTTCTTTATAATGCCCATGGAGATGGATTGCTCCTTATCTGTTGGCCGAGTATCTATCTTTCACATTTCTTGGCATTGACAAATGATTGTTGCTAGCCTTGCATCTATTTCCTGAAACATTTCAATTGCCATTCTATCAACTCCTGGTACCTTATTTTTCTCCAAAGTCTTAAAATACAGCTCAGACCTTTTCTTCCAATACCATCAGTTCTTCATGATGTACCCTCCTAAAGCAGTTGCATGTTGGCCAATTGTTGTCTGTAGGGGAGTCAGTGTGGCCCTTTCTTCTGCTGCTGATGCTTTCTGCATTGCGGTAGTTTGCCCCTAGAAGCGTTGCAGCTTGAGGCTTACTTCTGCCCCCGTTATTTCAGTTTGAGAATGCTGAGTGTGTTCTTCCCTTCTGCTTTCATTACTCCAAGTCTTTGCAATCCCATTGTAAAATTTAATTTGTCGTCCGGAGTCACCCTTTTAAATCATCTGCTCCACTCTTTCGCTTCAGCGTTTCTGTCATTCACTTTAGTTACTCTGTGCTCCAGAGCAAGTTTCAGAGTCTCTTCTGAAATCCTCTTCCTTTTCTGTCTGTTTGGCAGCTTTATTTGCCTTTTGGCTTTCTTCAGCTATGATGTCATCCCACCAACTATGTGATTTTTAGTCGTCCTGGGTAAATGAACAAAATGTGGTCTTGACATTGTCTCTAAATTCAGGTGGGATATAATCAAGATTGTGCTTTAGATCCCATGGACTTGTTTCCGTTTTCTTCAGCTTCAACTTGAATTTGCATATGAAAAATTGATAGTTTGCAGTTAGCCCCCGGGCCCATACTGACTGGTGCTATTGGTCTTCTCCGTCATTTCTCTCTACAGATGTAGTCCGTTCAATGCTGTGCTTTCATTCTGGCGAGGTTCTATCTAGTTGTAAAACAACTCTATCTAGTTTTAAAATAATAATACATCCGTCTTACAAAGATTCTATCAATTGATTCTGGATTCGTTTCTAAAGCCAGGGAATATTTTCCAACAACAAATTCTTCGTCTTTGCTTTCCACTTCTGCATTGCAATCAGCAATAATTATAAATATATATTGATTACATGTGGGACTATTTTCAGACTGCAAATGATAGTGAAATTCTTTATTTGGGGGGGCTTTAGTGATGGGTGTAAACATTTGAATAATAGTCAGATTAACTGGTCTTTCTTTTAAGGGTATGCATATTATCCAGTCACTTGGTAGCTTTGTATTTCAGGATAACTATTGAAATGTACAATTTGTTTTTCCTGGCATAGTAGATCATATGATTGTCTGATTCAAAAATGTTGAACCGATCCATTTTAGCTCACTACTGCCTAAGATTGAGAATTATGAGATTTCTCTATTTGGTCATGTTACCAGGAGGGACTAATCTCTGGAAAAGCACATTGTGCCTGGTCCAGTATAGGGAAGCACAAAAGAACAAGGTCCTCAAAGAGTAGCTTGACACACTGGCTACGACCCTGGGCTTAAACATAACACAAAATGTCTCAGTGGTTCAGAACCAAGCCAGCATTTTATTGTGTTGTACATAGATCGCTATGAAGCAGAACGATTCAATCGCACCAAACAACAACAATGTCTAGGATAACAATCTTTATTCATGCTATTTCAATTTTGATTTTATCTTATTTTCCTTGTTTTGATTATTAATGCATGTTGTTTCTGCTCATTTTGAGTCATGCCATATGAGTAAATAAAGGTTCCCACATCACTGTGCTCCACTCTACTTTGAGGAGGTAGCTCTACCCTCATCATATTATGAATGCCATCCAACCTGATGGGAGAGAGACATGTCTTCAACCCCCACCCAAAAAAGAGTTACAGTCTTGGAAACCAACGGGGGCATTTCTACCCTATTCTTCAGAGTTCCTATTAGCCGGCATTAACTTGATGGCAGTGAGTTTGTTGTTTTTGTTTTCTAACCTGTGAAGCTCATCTTCAGGCACGGAGGCACTATATAAGATCATGTTCTGTTGTTATTCATAAGGTTCTCAGAAGCTAGCTTTTTAGCAATGGACGCCCTCTTCCTTTTTCTTAATATGTCTTAGTATAGGAGTCCCCTTCAAATGTGTCTGCCTTGAGTGACCTGCTTGGTATTGAAATGCCATAGCTTTCAGAATCATAGTGTTAGGCAAACCACCACAGTAGGACAAATCACAAAAGAGTGATCAGAGGTGGGTCTAGTTACTAGCGTAAATATTTTCCCATAGTGCTTCTGTCACCAAGACTGAAAAAGCGCTTCCATGTTCTGACTAAATTAATATATACCTGATAAAAGAGAAACATTAAAACGTGAAAAGAAACTCTTTCAGAAAATGTGATCACTCTGGTTCCTTTTCTGATGTATCAAAAACTTTCCTTTGCACTGTTATACTATTGCTGTCAGGAGGATTTCAATTCATGGTAGAAATGACCCATCTGGTTCCGAAGGTAGTAGTACTCTCTAGTGAAAGAGACCTCCGAGCTTTTTCCCATAGAGCGGTTGGTGGGTTCAAACCACTGACCTGTTAAGGAGCAGCTGAGTACTTAACACTACACCACCAGAGCTCCTGCAGGAAATATTTTTTCATATACATAAAATTTGAAGATTTTAGCAGAGTTAATGTTGGTGATTGTAATGAGTTGAGAAAACAAAATGTCTTTAGAGTTTGGAGCAGAGCAGAGCAGAGCATGCTAGATGAGGTTTTTAATTTTATTTCCCTTTGAGGGCTGAACAGTTTCTAAGTATGGGGGGAAAGTGATAATGTAAACAATGCAAAAAAAATTAACAGCCTTCTGATATGTGTCTTGTCTGATCAGTCAGATATTAGCGAGCGTATGGTTAACTAAACTGTCGTTCAGATCAGAATTTATGAGGATTTTGGTGATCATTAAGAGAGATTAAAGGAAAGTGTCAAAAAATGATTGTGCCAAGCATTTAATACGATATGTATTCTGGCAGTGTTTCTTATGAAATGCCTAAATACATGATAGTCTTTTGGTTTCTTTTATCCTCTAACTAATATTAGAGTAATCCAATTGCTACTTTTATGTGAAATGTTTAGTGAGGCATTTTTGCTATTTGATACCATTTTTCTGCGCAGTTTTCCTTCTAGCCTTTGATTTCCATTCCCTTTCATGCAATTTCATGACTTTTTTCATTAAAATTGGCTTGCAACGGAGACCATTAGAAACACTCTGTACCTGTCAATCAGTTGACTCAGAACTCTTCAAAATGATGATGGTTGATTCAGCACACTAGCTTGTTGGAGTTATCTGCATGGCAGAGATGTCAGCGTATTGTTCCCAAGCCTGGCTTCCACATGCAGGGAGTAACAGAGCATGTCCCTGCTTCTTTTATTGTCCTCAGGAGAGCAACCGAGTGGCAGAGTCAACTCTGCCGGCCTTTCTATTTCACCTGATGTTTACTTTGTGCGGTGGTTTGAGATTTGCCCTTACTTTGCTTTTTAAAAATCTGTTTGCCTTTTCTTTTTTGTTAAAGGAAAATAGGTTTATCTTAGTTCAAGGTCATAGTGCATTACACTAAACACTCATAATATTTTTCTTCTTCACAAAGCAATGAAAAGTTACCCTAATTACTGAAAGATTGTCAAGCTCTGGCTTTGCAAAAATAACCTTCTCTGTACCAGGTGTTGAGGGAATTGGAAATGTGCAGATGGCTTTGATGTGCTAACTTTACTGGTCACTGACATATCTTATTGTACCTAAGAGAGATCAAACATGAACTTGACATCTTCTGTGTTATGAATTTCAAAATGAAGAAAGTGTGAATTTGGCCTTCATTGCATGAAAATAATTCTATGCTGCATTAGAGAATTTGAGGGCAAAAATTATTTCTCAAATATTTACAAACGACCTAGCTTGCTTTTTCCTTAGAGTTAGTTGCATATGCATCACTAGTTACTTAATTACAAGATCAGGGTACAATTTTGAGGGGTTAAAGGTCACATTCAGAAAAACCAGGTCTTTTCTTTCTTTTGTTAGTTTTTACATGATCAATACCAACCATTTGGAGGAATGGCCAATAAGCCACACTTCTTTTGCACTGACATTTTCTCAATACATTTTTTAGAGCAATAATTGAAAAAAATGTAAAATGTGTGAAGAAGTAAATATCAGAATCCCATAATGCAATATAAGTTAAATTCATAAAGGATCAGTGATTTATTAGAAAGGTTAATTAAAGCCTCCATGTGAGACACAGAATTTAGCAAAAATTTTGCTTGGCTACATTATTTTCATGGTTAAATAGGCTCAATTATTTAATGAAATTCTTACCCCAAATGGTGATCTAATTTTACATATAATTTATGTTATGTTATTTGCTTTCTTTTGGATTCTTTTAAACCATTTCCAACTCCTTAGTTAATCATGTTTTCTATAAATGTTACAAAGACATTTAAAATTAAAAAGTAATTAGTAAAACTAAAAAGTGCAGGTGTTCCAATTCATAGTGACCCTTTGTACAACAGAACTGAATTGCTTGGTCCTACACTGTCTTCACAATTGTTTTTCTGTTTGAGCCCCTTGCTGTAGCCAGGGTCAATACCTCTCCTTGAGGAGTTTGCCCATTTTCGTTGATCCTCCATTTTCCCAAGCATGATGTCATCTTCAAGGGCTTGGCCTCTCCGGATAACAAAGGACCAAAATACATCAATGTTTCATCATGCCAGCAAAATCGACCCTGTTATTTGGAATTAATTTTTCTGCTTTCCTAGGAGTAAAGAATAGCTTGCAATAATGAATGAATAGCCTTCAGATTGGAAATAACATTTTCAAAACATGAAGGTTTTCATTCATGTTTAAATTATTCATTTAAATCTCGGTAAAGGATAATGAAATAAGTAAATAAAACACAGGTTCCCCTTCAGTGGATGCTGAGTATGATGCCTGTATGTGTTTCAGGGTAGAACTGTGCTCCATGCGTGTCCTGGTTTCTCAGTGCTGCTATAACAGAAATACGACAAGTGGGTGGCCTTCACAAACAGAAGTGCATTTTCTTACAGGTTAGAGAATGAGAAGTTTAAATCTAGGCTGCTGGCTTCAGAGAACACCTTCCTCTCATTGTTGGCTCTAGGGTAAGACCTCTTTTCAATTTCAGTTTTTGGTTACTTGGCAATCTTCATGTGGAGTGCAGCTTCCCCTCTGTTTCTGCTCCCCTTTCTGTGCATAATGTACTCTTTATTATGTTAAAAGGTGTTTGATTAAAGACAGAGGCTACACTAATCTGATCTCATTAGCATAACAAGGTAGTCTTACTCCCAAATAGTATTATAACTCAAGGATTGTAACTCATATTTGGTGGGAACAAAATTCAATCCATGATAATAGGGTTTTAATGGTCTGTTTCTGAACTTTCTGAAGTACATTGCCTGGCCTTTTTCCAAGTCACCTGTGGGTGGATTTAAGCCTGAAATTTGCAATTTAACCAGCCAACCATTTAACCATTTATGCCACCCAAGGACTTCTAATGATAATGTAAAAGCTTATTATTTCACTAAACCTAAAATCATGTCTATCATACATATGTGCATGTCTGTGTCTGTGTATTAAACAAAAACTTACACTGTTGCTCTGGAGTTGGTTCTGATTCATGGTGATCAGAAGTGCTGAAGAGAAGAACTGCCCCAGGTTTACTTAGCTGTAACCTTTCTGAAAGCAGAAAAGGAGATATTTCTTCCATGGCACTGCTGAATAGGCTCAAGTGGCAAAGTTTAGGCAAACCATTTTTGCCAACCAGGGAATATGTGTCCGCCATTCACTTACCAGTTTGCCATCCTGTGGTGGTAGTCATAGTTCTGTGATGCCAGAAGCTATACTACCAGTATTTAAATTACCAGTAGGTCACCCATATAACAAACATAGATTTCAGCAGAGCTTCCAGAATAAGGACATACTAGGAAGAAGAAATAGGCAATCTATTTCTGAAGGTCTCTGGTGGCATAGTAGTTACGTGTTGGACTCTTAACCATAAAGTCAGCAGCTTGAAACCACCAGGGGTACAAGGGAGAAAGACAGGGCTTTCTATTCCCATAAACAGCTACAGCTCCTGAAACTCACAGGGGCGGTTCTATCTTGTCCCAGAGGGTGGCAAGGGCTGTGAGTCTGAGCTGTTTTTTCTGAAGGTTTAGCTACAGAAAATCCTATGTATAGCAGTAGAATATTAGATGCTATTCTCAAAGAGGAGGCCTCAGGTTGGAAAGTCAAGAGACTCTTAAATGCAAAAAGGCTCTAATGAATGGAAGAAGTAATGAAGTAAAACAGCTGAATGTAAAATTTCAAAGGCATCTTGAGAAGTCAGAGCAAAGCACTATAATGAAATGTAAAAAACCCTGAAGTTAGAAAACTGAAAGGGAAGAACATGTCCAACATATAATGATTCAAGACTCAATTTATAACAGTGAAGAATTCTGAGGGGACAATATAAAGTGATGGAGGGAGCAGCTAAAGAAGATGGAAGTAATATGCAGAACTACTGTACCAAAAGGAACTGGTCAACATTCAAGCATTTTAAGAGGCAGCATTTGAACAAGATCCAGTGATACTGAAGGAAGCAACCTAAGCGGCTTTGAAGGCATTATCAGAATGTAAGGATCTAAAAAGTGATCCAATACCAATTGAAGTTTTACTTCTAACCGATGCAGTGCTGGGAGCACTCACTTGGCTATGAACAATAAATTGGAAGACAGCTACATGGCCGACCAATTGGAAGATATATACATACATACATACATACATACATACATACATATATCCATTCTGAAGAAAGATGACCAAACAGAATGCAGTAATTATTGAAAAATTTCATTAATATCATAAGCAAATAGAATTTTGTCGAATATTATACAAGAAGCATTGCCGCAGTACACAGGGAGCTGACTGAATTCAAGCCAAATTCAGAAGAGGGTGTTGAATGAGGGATATCATTGCTGATGTCAAATATATCTTGCCAAGAAACAGTGAATACCAGAAAGGTGTGAACAAGGAGATGGAGGGCTACATCTGAATTACTCTGTCTTCGCTGTTGCCATGAGGCAGAGGGCAGACAGGCCTCCTTCTACCGTCCATGCTTCTTTACCTATTCTAACATCAACTATTCCTCTCATGGCACTCTAATTCCATGCTAGCTTTGATAATTCATTGCAATGGTCACACAGAAGACAATATTCATGGCAAGGTGGTGGGAAGGGCTGTTTATTAGGAACATTAACAAGTTATCACAAGTCAGGATCAGTAAGCAGTAAGGATGCAGACATTAGTCTACACAGCACCTCTCCTTACCAGTGTCCAAGTCTGTTGCAAGTCTTCAGCCTCTTGGCCATGTGGGTGGTCCCTTAGCCTCTGCCTTCTTGGGATAAGAAGCGAGCTTGGTGCTTCACCTCTAACTCTCATAGCCTTGTGCTGTCCCTCTGTTTTTTCTCATGCTTTCATTGACTTGACCTCTGGTCTCAGTCTGGTGCCTTTGCTCTGACTAATAATTTATGTGCAACAGGCTCTGGCGCTTTTGGTATCCACCCCCATCAATTTGGACAGAGATCTGGAATGTGCTCCCATGATGGCTTTTCTTCTGATAGTCCTGGGGTTTCTTTTCTATGATCCCGACTGGCTTTCATACACAGAGAAATGACTTTGAGGTTTGGTTTTTGTCTTTCAGCCAATTATGTTGTTGATGTTAGATGCCACTGAGTTGCTTCCAACTCACCCTGACCCTCTCTCTGTACAACACAATGAAGCACTGCCCAGTTCTGTATCATCTTGACAATCGTTATGTTCAAACCCTTCTTTGCAGCCACCATATAAATAAATCTTGTAGAAGATCTTTCTCTGTTTTGATGACCTTCTACTTTCCCAAGCATGATGTCCTTCTCCAGGGATTAGTCACTCCTAATAACATGTCTAAAGTATGTAAGACAACGTCTTGCTATCCTAACTTCTAAGGAGCATTCTGGGTATTCTTCCAAGACAGATTTGTTTGTTCTTTTAGCAGTCTGTGGTGTCCTCAATATTTTCACCAACACTATAATTCAAATGCCTCTATTCTTTGGTCTTCCTTATTTAATTTCCAACTGTCATATGCATATGAGGCGGTTGAAAATACCATGGCTCGAATCAGGAGCACCTAAGAGCTCCAAGTATCCTCATTGCTTTTCAACACTTCAAAGAACTCTTGTGCAGCAGATTTAACCAGTGCAACACTTCCTTTGATCTTTGCTTCATGGGCATGGATGGTGGATTAAGCAAGATGAAATCCTTGACAACTTAAATCTTTTTGAATGCATCATGGTGTTAACTATTAGTCCAGTTGTGAGGTGTTTTGTTTCTTTACATTTAGGTGTAATCCATATTGAAGGCTGTATTTTTTTTTGTCATCCTTAGCAAGTTTTTTCCCTCCTCATTTTCAGCAAGCAAGGTTATGACATCTGCATCTTGAAGGATGTTGATAAGCATTCCTCCAATCCTGATGCCGTATTCTTCTTCATACACTCCATCTTTTCAGACTATAAGCTCAGTATACAGATGGAGTAAGTACGGTGAGAAAACACAACCCTGATACACACCTTTCCTGATGTTAGACATGAAGTATTTCCTTCTGTTCACAGAACTACTTCTAGATCCATTTACAAATTCTTCATGATCCCAATAAAGCGTTCTGGAATTCCTATTCTCCTCAAAGCTACCTCTAGTGTTATGGTTCACATAGTTGAATGCCTTTGCATATAATATACAAGCAAACATATTTC
Organism: Echinops telfairi; assembly: GCF_000313985.2. Taxonomy (NCBI): domain Eukaryota; kingdom Metazoa; phylum Chordata; class Mammalia; order Afrosoricida; family Tenrecidae; genus Echinops; species Echinops telfairi. The sequence goes on along the minus strand of NW_022111369.1, from coordinate 21,814,353 downwards.
CAGTATGCTCTGCATTCAGCAAAGATTCATCTGATGTCATCAATGACATCCTTGCTCCATGTTCTCTTCTGAATGTGGCCTGAATTTCTGACAGGTCATTGTCAATATACTGTTCAAACAGTTGCTGAATGACCTGCAGCAAAACTTTACTTGCATGTGATATCAATGATGTTGTTATATAATTTTAGAACTATGTTGGGCCACCTTTCTGGGATCTCTTCTAGTCAGTTGACCAGATAGCTCTCTTCCAAGTTTCTTGGCTTAGAAGAGTGAATGGTTCCAGTGCTTCGCTAGCTTGTCAAACCTTTTCAATTGGTATTCAGTACATTCCTGAGGCTTTGTTTTTGGCTAATGTGTTCAGTGAAGGTTGGACTTCTTCCTTTAGTACTATTGGTTCTTGATCACATTCTACCTTTTGAAATGAGTTTCTACCATTGGGTATATTCCTTTTATCTGCTTTTGACCCTTCCTATGTCATTAACTATTTCCCACAGAATCTTTCAAGACTGCAACTCTAGGATTGAACGTTTTCTTCAGTTTTTTCAGTTTGATATACACTACACTTGCTCTCCTTTTGTTTTTCTAACTCCAGGCCTTTGCACATATCATTATAATACGTGTCTTCTTAAGCTGACCTTTGAAATTTTTGTTCTCTTTTATATCTGTTTGGAGAATCTAAAGGATCATATTTTTATAGCAAAAAGATCTTCTGTACTGATACCTCAAAACATTTATTTTGAAATACAAGTTGTTTTTCTGTATTTTTCACTCTACCCCCATATATCAGAGGTGTAGTATAGCTACCTTATCAACATAAGAGTAACTACAGCAACAACAACAACAAAAAAAGAAAGTAACTACAGCTTCAAGGAGAGACCTCTTACTTGTAGTTTAGAAATACCAACCTTTGGAGCATGAATCATCCAAAGAAAAAGCTGAAATGGATGATGGGTTGGAGCCTGATTTTTGTTTGGAAAATTTAGAGATTAAGAAAAAGAATAACTTTTGGTGGCTTATTGCAGGGAGTGTCACATCATTGAGATATGATGGTTTGAATTTCTGTAGTTTGTCAAGGCAAGAGGTGAAATCATACTTTTGTGGTGTCAGAGTGTGCCGCCATACAGAGACAAAGAGAACATTGAAGGACATCGTGTGTTTCATTCATAGGGCTTCATACAGGAGCAAGAACCCATCCTCCAAAGGTAATGGCAAGTTTTGGATGCCCTGGGCCTGACAGCTTTAAGGATCACACAGAACAGTGAGATATCAAGCAAGATGAAAGGAATCTAAGGCGAAAGGTATTTAGCAGCCAGCGTTCGAAGATTTCGTAAAAGGATTCCACAACATGAAGAGTCAGCTCTTTTTTTTACTTAGTTGGGATTTAATACAGATATCTCTGTCTGTCATAAGGTTTCCTGGCTAAATAAAATGTGCTTTACACCCCTGACCTCCTCCTAAGAAGCACTAATGACACAATGATTCTGTTCGCTCCTGTTTATCAGGAAGGTTGGTGGGTAGATCTATCAGCTACTTCATGGAGAAAGACTTACCAATCTGTTTTAGTAACATTTACAATCTTAAATATCCTAGAGATAATTTCTGCTCTTTTTTACAGAATTGCTATTAATTCACTCAAGGGCAATCGACTATAGGTTGATCTCTGACTTCTTATTATTCTAATCTAAAATATTAATTTAAAAACAAACAAGTGTTAACTTGTGCTGGAGAGGTAATTAGGAAAAGAATGGGTAGCAACACTCCCCGACCTTGGAAAATAATGGATGATTATAATAAACTTAACCATCTACTACGCCTATTGTAGTTTCATTGTTTGAGGAAATTAACACTTCCTGGTAGCTGGTATGCAGCTATTGATCTTGCCAATACCCTTTTCTTAATTCAGGTTTCAAATGATCCCCCAAAACAATTTGCCTTAAGCGAATAGTGGCAAGAGTATATTTTCATCATACTCTTTCATGCTTATATCAACTTTCCAATTGTATGGCATTATTTAATCCTCAATCCTTTGATCAACTTTCCTTTCCACAAAAATGTCACACTTACTGACATTATAATGACTGGACCTTGTAAGGAAGCGGTATTAATGACTATAGAATTATTAGTAAAACATCTACATGCTAGAAGGGTGAGAAATTACTTTGACAAAAATTCAGATGCATTTTACATCAGTAAATTTCTAGAGGTCCAGAGGTATGTGGTATGTTGAACTATCCCTACTAAGGTAAAAGATAATCTGGACCCTCTCACATCTAGAAAGGAGACCCTACTTCCATTTAGTCTCTTTGGATTTTTCAGGCAACATGTCCCTTATTTGAATATGCTGCTGTGTCCTATTTATCCACGATTTGAAAGCCGCTAGTTAGTGGGAGGGGCCCAGAACAAGAGCTGCCTCTGGAACAGGCCCAATGTGCCGGAAAGCTGCTCTCCCACTGGGACCTCGTGACGCAGCTGATTCAACCATACTGGAAATGTCAGTGACAGCTGATTTTTGGTATTGCTTCTCTAGAGAACCAAGCCTAACATATGAGACAGTTGAAAACACCATGCTCTGGGCAGGTGTGCCTTAATTCTCAAAGTGACAGTTTGCTCTGTAACACTCTAAAGAGGTCTTATGTAGCAGATATTTCTGACTTACCCCCCTGACACTATAGTGGGTGAGGGGTTGGGGTGAATATTGACATGTTGCAGTCTTCATTAGAAGAAAGGGGGTAATTAGCATTAGGGGAAGATGAAAAAGAAATGCAACTTTACATTTACATTTATCTTCTGTGTATCTGTCATTGATTAATCATGAAATAAAAATTAAGTGTTGAAATAAAGAGAACAACTGAAAAATAATCTTCCGTGCTATTCATTTTCTTTTTCTATATCATGTCTTGGTACCTATTTAAGCTGGTCTCTGCTCAGACTCCTAGATAATCCACTTGGATCAATATAACTAATTGCTTTGCATAATTCTCTGAATATTAAAGTTTGGTGTGGACCTTGACTATTAAAAATGATTATTTCTGATAATGGGCATTAACTACATAGTCTCCAAAAAGTATTTTGAAACACATGAAAGATAGACAGATGATAGAAAATAGGAAGATAGATAGATAGGAACATGGATGTTTATGTAATACTTGCTAGAAATTGTTTTATTCATATTTTCTTCACCATATATTAGTATTCTCTTCAGTTCTGTTCACCAATAAGTTTGTAAACATTCTCTCATATAGAAAGTCAATACATATGAATAGAATTTAGTTACTAGCTATGGTTGAAATCAATTGTGGTATCTAACCAGTTTCTCTCAACTTGATAAAAGCAAATAAACAACCCTCAACCCTCTTCTATTCTAAATAGAATAAGGACTGATTTGAAAATTGTTACCAGAAAAGATTCTAGGTTTTCCTGTTCCCAATGTTTTTGGAGAACTTTGTGATAGAAGAAAAAATAATGATACTATGTGTATTATGGTTCAATTTATTGTGGAAGGAGACAATAATCCTTTGGGAACTGCAAGCAGGGGGCAAGCAGAACTGAGGTAAGTTTTGAAGGAAAAAGATCAAGTTAGGTATATTTTGAAAATCTCTAGAATCTTAAATGATATACATTTTAGTATGTTTTATGACTTCTACCTATGGACGGAATACCCATTTCCACATGTTATTTAGTTTAATCTTTAACTGGTTCCTTATGTCTTATTCATTGAAAACTCATGTGGCAGACATGTGGAGCCAAATTCTAAGCAAGAGACATGAAGAGAATTAGCTTTGTGTGCACATGGGATGTAACGGAGGCTAAACTCAACTATAACACTGGCACAGTTTAGAGGTTGTTACCAATACAAACAGGGGCATGTCAGGCAGAGTGATATTAGAATCATCCACACTTATGCCATTAATTATGGCCTTCAACCTGGTGGGTGGGAATTTGTGACAGGAATAACCTAGCAAGAGTATTTCATATTTACTTAAAAGTTGAGCAGTAAATATATATATGTATATATTTATATCTATCTATCTATCATCTATCTATCTATCATCTATCTCCTTCGTTCTACTACTGCTTGAAGCACAACATTATTGTGATCACAGTACAAAATTACAATAAGGAAGAGGCTGCTAAACAAAAGGTTAACATTTTGAAACTGCTTGTCTCTCTGCAAGGGAGCAATGTAGAAATCTGCTGTCCTAAAGAGTATGCCCTTGGAACCCCCATGGGGAAGTTCTACTATGTTCTCTAGTGGGGTGATGAGTCAGGATCTACTTAAGAGCAATGTGTTTTTTGTTTAATAGCAAAAATAGGACAAGTTAATCAGGCTGAGAGCACACACAAGCAATTTAAGCTTCAAAGGAATGTTCTTGTCTCAGGAAAGGAATAGAAAAACATGTTCATTATTGGAACGAAACCCACTCCTCTGGCCGAAACCTTCATGATAGAAGGAAAGATTGGAATTTGTTGTAGTTGGAGTAGTCTGAGTTTATGAGATTAATTCTCAATCCACTGTCAAATTCCCAACCTTTAATAGGATTTTCTCTGAAAAGTGAGGATGGAAACTGAACTTTGAAAGAGTTGAGTGAATAAAAACTCTTTGTACTTGGGCAGGTCTAGAAAAATTAGTAAGATACAGAGCACGTCAAATGCGAGCGAAAAGAAAGAGAAAAAGAACATGTCCAAAGCCAGATCTTTTATTTAAGCATAATTTATAATGGTCAATACAGAAAAGAGCCACAGTCAATGTGACTGCAGAAATGTGTCTTAAACACTGAACTTCAAAATACTCTGGGAGAACCCAGCTCAACAGATACCTTTTTTCTAATGATACGTGGCTTCTGAATTTTAACTCCAGTCTGCAAAAGGAGCACATCAGAGGAGCAAAACACCTCGAACATGATCAATGATTCTCAGAAGACAATTGATCTTTCTCTGTATTGAACTAAAGAACGGAGATTTCCCTGTGGATTCCCAATTTGATGTAGCCAACAGACCAATTAAAATAGTTGAACTAAAACATCCCAACCTTCTTCATCCTTCTCCAAAGCACCTTGTTGGTTCAACAGTTAAACACTCAACTGCTAAACCAAAGTACAGAGGTGAGATAGTTAGTTTATTGTGCCAACCTGGCCCATAAACACGTGGAGTTAATTGAAGGGCGGAGGGATAAATGGCTCAGTGAGCCTCACCTTTCTAGTTCTTGGATCTCTTGCTTTCTGATGGTCAGACCAGGGGGCAGCTGCCTTAGCCAGTT
>NW_022111369.1:21805117-21808996 GCF_000313985.2 Echinops telfairi | reverse complement strand
GGAGGGATAAATGGCTCAGTGAGCCTCGCCTTTCTAGTTCTTGGGTCTCTTGCTTTCTGATGGTCGGACCAGGGTGCAGCTGCCTTAGTCAGTTCCCTGCTTTAGCTGGCAAGGCTCACTTCCTCCAAGACATCCCTGAGGAGAAGCCGCATGGACCCACCCCATGTAGCCCTGGGTGCTGGAGCACCCGGGTGGAGACCCCTGCCAGTGCTGAGATGCTTAAACGCTCACTGATTCAGCTTTCCTCCTGCAGTCAGCATCATTGCGTGTGTTTTGTGAGATGGAGGAGGACTTAGTGGATTGGTGTCAGACATATGGGCTAATGTTGGACTTGTGGGCTTGGGTAACACTGGGTTGGGAAATTTCTTGATGTGCACTTACCCTTTATATAATACTCTCTCTTATACATATGAGTTTCTGTGGATTTGTTTCTCTAATGTACCCAGACTAACACATGAGGTTCAAACCCCATAAGTCTACCCATTAATATTACTGCTAAGAACCCCATGGGGCAGTCTTATTTTATCCTATAAGCCATTATGAGTTGGAATCCACTTAACAGCCCACAACAACATCCGTCACCAAAAAATCAAAGGGCATTTTGCAGCAGGGTAGGAAGTATCCATCCTGTGGGCTGTATGGAGTGTGTGAAATCATAAATATTAGGTAATATCACACCCCTCATCAGAGGGGTGCAGTTCCAGGCATCACATTAAGGGTGAGTTAATAAAATGTTTGACCAAATACAGAAGGCTAATTTTTAAATTGATAATACTCTATGGTTTGTGAACAATGTTATAAATATCAAATGGCTCTTGGCAGAAAAAAAAAGTTCCCCACTCCTGCTTTAGAGGAATGAGCTCATGAGGAGAGCCAGACATTTTTTCAGTCAGACAAGAGTGCTTTAGAGGCTACCTGTATTCAAGAGGCAGCTGTGCTAATGGAACATGTGAATCCTGCATGGTTGAAAATCAGGAAAAGTGTGTATTGGGGTTGTATCTTCTCACCATATTTATTCAATCTGTATGCTGTGTAAGTCATCAGAGAAGCTGGTTTATATGAAGAAGAATGTGGCATTAGGATTGGAGGAAGGTTTACTAACAACCTGCAAGATGCAAGATGACATAACCTTGCTTGCTGAAAGTGAGGAGGACTTGAAGCGCTTGCTGATGCAGATCAAGGATTGCAGCCTTTGGTGTGGATTACAACTCAATGTAAAGAAGATCAAAATCCTAAAAACTGGACCAATAGGAAACGTCATGAAAAATGGAGAAAAGATTGTGACGTTGTCCAGGATTTTATCTTACGGGGATTCACAATCAATGCTTATGGAAGCAGCAGTTAAGAGATCAAGCTATGTGTTGCATTAGGTAAATCTGCTGCACACAAGGCCTCTTTAGAGTCTTGAAAAGTGAAGAATGTTACTTTGAGGACTAAAGTATGCCTGACCCAAGCCATGGTATTTTCAATGGCCTCAAATGCTTGTGAATGTTGTAATTGAATAAGGAAGGAAGACCAAAGAATTGATACATTTCCATTGTGGTGGTGCAGAAAAATATTGAAAGTACCACAGACAACTAAAAAGACAAACAAGTCTTTCTTGGAAAAAGTATAGCCAGAATACTCCTTAGAAACAAGGACAAGAAAACGTCCTCTCACATGCATTGGACATATTGCCAGGAAAGATCAATCCCTGGAAAAGGCCATCGTGCTTGGTAAAGCGGAGGAGCAGTGAGAGAGGGGAAGGCCCTCAATGAGATGGATTGACACAGTGCCTTCAACAATGTACTCAAGCATCAGAACCATTGTGAGGCTGGCTCAGGACCAGACCATGCTTAACTCTGTTGTGAGTATGGTCACTATGGGTTGGACTGACTCAGTGGTACCTAACAGCAGCATATTCCAAATTATGGTTTTACAACTTTGAAATTTTAAAACATCATGTTTTCATAAATTTTTGTTCAGAAATACAGTTTATTTGGCCATTTTCGAGCAAAAATACAACAACAACAAAGTACCTATTTCAATTGAGTATTTTAAAATGCTAACCTTACGAGAACTGAGTGGGCTTCTAAACATGGAAAACATGTTCTCCACTATTTATCCTGAGTGCCATTATAATTATAACCATTGCAGATCGTTATAATTCTTCCTGTGCTCCTGCAACTCTCCTGTAAGATATACAATTAAAGTGAAGTGGTAATCTAAACAATGAAAATAGAATGGAACCCTGCAATTACACAGTCAAAGTATTTTTCATGTTGGAATAGAATGAAAAAAAAAAGGCAGTATTTAATTAAAATACCAAATGATATAAGCCATGAGGGAAAACATGCATATCATAAGTATAGGAGATAGAAGCTAGTATTTTTAAAAGTGTATCTAATACTTGAAATTATGAACAGTATAAACACACATTCTACCCCCAAAGAAACCTCCCTATTCTATGTGGCAGTCATCAGTGGTTTCTCCCATGTGCATGCTTTTAAAATAGAGCATGAAAAACATACATTTCTAGAAGCTGAATGATATCTCTGTCTTCAGCACCCTGTTGACTATTTTAGTACACCCAGAATGCTTTGCTCACATATCTATCCCCTTTGAGTATTTTAGATCACAAACCTTATTTTGTAACCCTATTTTAAAATGTCTTTCATTCAAGTGAAGAGAACCAATATTGAGAACAAATGAAGCATATAAAGGCAATACTTACTTTCAATCCAGTTAACCGTATTTATGTGAGGGGCTAATCCATGCAAATTTAAATATTAATAATGTAGGTACTTTGTTTAAAAATGCTAGTGGGATTTTTTTATTAGATTTACTTTTTTGGCATTCCATTTGATATTATTAAGATGTTACTATAATTGAGTTTGATGAATCACAACTTCCTGATGGCCTGCAGGGAAGTCTGACTAAGCTATTGATAATTTATATATATTGCTTATGTGTTTGTCATGCTATAAAATAAAGAATCACAGAATTATAAATATAAGAAGTAAAATAAAAACCATATTCAGTATTCAATGAAGGCAAATAATATGTAGTAAGAACAAGTCCATTTTACAGTGAACTAACATATTAATTTAGTTAAGTTATAATTAGCCTAACTTGGCTCTCAGGGTAAAAAGAAGTTAAAAGGTGTACATATCATTAATTTAAATCCTTTAAAGATATCTCTAAAAAATGATGTTTAAAAAAAATTTACTATAAATTTTAACCAAAACCCTAACAACAACAAATACTCTGTGATAAATGCCATCCTTGTTACTGTTAGGGTCCACTGAGTCCGCTTCAATTCAGGGTAGCAGTTTGTAGAAAAGAATGAAAGAGTCCTGGATCTATGCTATCTTCACAATAGGATGTATGTGCAAGTCCACTTCTGCAGCACCATGTCATTGAGGCTCTTCCTTTCTTTCTTAACTGACCTTGTGTCTTACAGAGCATGATGTTCTATTCTAAGATGATCCTCCTTGTAACATGTCCAAAGTAAACTAGATTAAGCTTTACTATCCTCTCTGCTAAGAAGCATTTTGGTGGTACTTTTTCTAGGACAGATTTGCTTGTTCTTCTGACGGTGTGTGGAATATTAAACATTCTTCTCCAACACCTTAATTCAAATATGTGAGTTCTTCTTAAATCTTTTATTTTCATTGTCTAGTGTTTGCATGCAGAAGAGGCAATTGTCAGGGGCACCTTAGTCCTCAAAGTGACCTCTGTTTTTTTCTCCTTTAAAGGGGTGACTTGTAGCATATTTTTTGACTATTGTTTCCAGGATATTGATTAGTTTGAAGCAAAATGAAATCAATATTTTTTTTGTTTATATAGTGATGTTGCTTATTAGTTCAGTTGTAAGGATTATTGCTTTCCTTATGTGAG
>NW_022111369.1:21801126-21804973 GCF_000313985.2 Echinops telfairi | reverse complement strand
ACTTGGCTGGGCCATGATTTTCAATGATTTGGCAGTTGCATAATTATGCAAATGGAAGTTATGTAATAATCACTCATAATGTGATCTGATGTCATAAGCCAATCAGATGAAAGAGGATCTTAATGGTGGAATGCAATACACTTAATTCTATCTCTACTCCTGATTCTAATGTAAAGAGAGTTTCACTGGAGTGTTGCCTGCAACACCTTTTATTTTACAAGAGAGAGAGAGGCAAGAGAGAGAGGCAAGCCAAGAGAGAGGGACCTATTAGACTAAGGAAGAAGAGTTGAGGGTGGAGAGGGTACTGTGTACCCAGGTCTCTGTTGTGTAATCTTCTGAGATACAGGAAAAGATTGAAGCCAAGACACAGGAAGATCTCCAAGGAATTCTAGGCCTACAGATGCTAAAGGAGAAAAGAATCTCCCAACTAAATTATTAGCCTTGTTCTAGAGGTGAAAGTTTGAATTTGGGTTTTAAACTTCCTAAATTGTGTGAGAATGCATTTCTGTTTGTTAAAGTCACCACTTCAGTTTCTATTATATCCAAACTCAAACCAAAGTCATTGCCATTTAATTGATGCCAACTCATAGCCACCCTAGGAGCCCTGGAGGCTTAGTATTTACACACTGGACTGTGATCCCCAGGATCGGCAGTTCAAAACCACCAGCAGCTCCTCAGGAGAAAGACTAGACTTTCTACTCCAGTAAACAGTACATGCTTGGAAAGCACAGGGGGTCAATGTGAGTCAGCATTGACTTGCTGGCAGTGGGGTTTTGGGTTTTATTTTTCATAGTGACCCTATAGGACAGGAGAGAACTGCCCTAGTGAGTCTCTGGGACTGTAACTGTTAACGGGAGTAGAAAGCCTTGTCTTTCTCCAGAGGAGCACATGGTGGTTTCTATCTGCTGCCCTTGAATATCACAGCCCAACATGTAACCACTGCACCACCAGGTCTCCTTCTGCTATAGCAGAACTAGAAAATGAAGACAACTATATACTAGGGGGTACCAAAAACAACAACAACAACAAAACAACCCAGAATTTTTTCAAAGCCATGTATTAAAATTTTTTTTTACAAAACAACTTTATCACCTTCAAAGTACTCCCCATTACACGTAATAGATTTGTCAAATCTGTGATTCCATTCTTGATTCCATCAAACTCATCTATTTGGATGGCTGACAGCACCTCCCTCATTTTTTTCTTCACCTCTCTATGTCATCAAATTGCCTGGCCTTTCATGCCCATCTTTATTCGAGGAAACAGACAGAAGTCACAGGGAGTGAGGTCAGGTGAGTAAGGCACAAGAGAGGCATGCTGTTTTTGCCAAAAACTATTGCACTGCAATGGCTGCATGATCAGGAGAATTGTCGTGGTGGCAAAACCTGTCCCTCATCTGACACAAATCGGGCCTTTTTTTGTTGCACACTCTTATGTAATCTTTTCAGAGCCTCTAAATAGAAAGCTTGATTAATAGTCTGACCTGGTGGAATGAACTCCAAATGCACTACGAGTTGACATTTTCATCCATTCAGGAAGTTGATGGATGTCCATCAGTCAACATTTCACTTTTTTTGAAATGAGAAAACCACTCATGTGCTTGAGTTTTTCCCTATAGTGCTGTCCTTGTAAGCTGTGTTCAACATTATAACAGTTTCTGCGGCCTTTTTCCCAAGCAGGAAACAAAATTTCACAGCCACACACTGTTCTCTTAAATCGGCCATCACAAAAACGAGGTTCAAACAAAACTGCTTTTACAAAGAAATTCACTGTGACCAGAGAACCTTCCCAGGCAATGCCACTGGGTGCACTAACTCAGAGTGAGTTGCTAGATGCTCACCTAATGGGAAAAATGCATACTACAAAATCCCTGTTCTCTAGAATTATCAACTTTAGTTGTGAATTAAAGATTCTTATTTGTGAAAAGAGAATGCTCCTGTCTTACCTGTAATCTTCAACAATGTTGATCGTTTCACCTTTTGATGACTTCTTACTTTATTAGTGTATTTGGTAGGTGCTGTTGAGTTGGCTCCTACTGAGAGGGACCCTATGTACAACAGAACTAAAGGCTGCCCAGTCCTGCATCACCCTCACAATTATTTCTAAGTTTGTTCCCATTGTTATTGTAAATTAACACAATCTTTAGGTTTTGCCTCTTCATGTTTGTGCCATTTCTTCAGGATTTCTTAACCAGCCTGTAAATAAGATTGCTTATCCACAGTCTATAGCATCAGTGTTTGTGTGTTATTCTTTCATGCATTTTACATTACACACTTTTAATAAGTGAATTCATATTCCTCATAGTGTCATGGTTATGCCCACATTATTTAAACTCAATTCTACATCCTCACCTCAAATATTTCTCCAACAATAGGATGCCTACTACAGAATCTAATTTAATGTTTCACCACCCACTAATCTTAACATGTCCAGAAACAAACCCTTAATTTTCATGACTCCATTGCCTAAAATTTTCTCTTCTTTTTTATTTTAAATCATTTTGTTGGGGGCTCGTACAACTCATAACAATCCATACATACATACATTGTGTCAAGCACATTTGTACATTTGTTGCCATCATCATTATCAAAACATTTTCTTTCTACTTGAGCCCTTGGTATCAGTGCCTCATTTTTTCCTTTCCCTCCACTTCCCTTGCTCATGAACCCTTGATCATTTATAAATTAGTATTATTTTTTCTTGTCTTGTACTGTTCGATGCCTCCCTTTACCCCCTTATCTGTTGTCCATCCACCTGGGAGGGGGTTATAGGTAGGTCATTGTGATAGTTTCCCCTTTTCTCCCCCCACTTTCCCCTTACCCTCCTGGTATGGCTACTCTCAATATTGGTCCCGAGGAGTTTATCTGTCCTGTATTCCCTGTGTTTCCAGTGCTTATCTGTACCCATGTATATTCTCTGATCTAGCCAGATTTGTAAGGTCATGATAGTGGGGAGAGGAAGCATAAAAGAACCAGAGGAAAGCTCTGTGTTTTATTGGTGCTACACTGCACCCTGACTGGCCCATCTTCTCTCCATGACCCTTCTGTAATGGAATGTCTAATTGCCTACAGATTGGCTTTGGACCTCTCCTCCGCACTGCCCCCCGTATTCACATTATGATTTTTTGCTCTGGTTCTTTGATACCTGATCCCATCGACACCTAATGGTCACACAGGCTGGTGTGCTTCTTCCATGTGGGCTTTTGGCTTCTCAGCTGGCTGCTTGTTCACCTTCAAGCCTTTAAGAGCCAGTGAATGAAATCAATACCGTGCTAACTGTATAAACTGAATAGCTAGATATGCCCTCACTATTCAAGCATCATGTCTCATCGCTTTTGCATCTTTGGTCACTCTTAAAAGTACCCATAACTTTCCATCACATTTATCAGATGGTCCTGTTTTAAGTCTTTATAATTTTTACATGGATCATTGGATTACTTGGATCATTAACTTAGTCATTCACTTTCTGGAATATCTTTTCAAATCTTCTTGAGATACTAAAGATGAAAATTTGGTCATGCCACCATTTTGTTTTTAGTATGTATGGCTCATCACATCTTTTAAGATAAATTCCAAATTCCTTAATATGTAGTAGAAGCTTACTCATATCTAATCTGTAGCTCCAGCTTAATTTTCTGATACACATCCCCTCAGATTCTACTACCATAAATAAACTATTAAAGCTTCATAAAGATTGCCTCATGCTTTCCATACACTATCTACTGCTCCTCGCTATCACCCTCCTCTATCCCTGCTCTCAATTTCACACACACACACACACACACACACACACACACACACACACACATACTAAGAATTATGTAGCCCCAAACATTGAAAGTGAGCCT
>NW_022111369.1:21796988-21799780 GCF_000313985.2 Echinops telfairi | reverse complement strand
CACTCCTCCTCCGCCCCGTTCACTATGATAAGATTTTTTTGTTCTGACGATGCCTGATACCTGATCCCTTCGACACCTCGTGATCGCACAGGTTGGTGTGCTTCTTCTATGTGGGCTTTGTTGCTTCTGAGCTTATTAAAGAAACTCACTTCTCTATTTTCCCCTCAAACCTTTCACTGTTTTTAATTTGTTCATTTAAAATTATTTTTTAATTTCCCATACTCTTAATAATCACCCTTATTTTTTATTGGGTACTTATCCTATATTACTCTTTCCATCATCCTTGATTTTTATCATCCCTTCCTCTGTTACAGAGTTGACTCTGATTCATAGGGACCCTATGAGATAGAGTAGCACCAACCATCTATACAGTCCAAGGCTGACATTCCTTACCCAAGCTAACTGCCATATTTTCTCCCCTGAAGGCTGGTAGTTTCCAACCATGGATCTTTCAGTTAGTAGTCCATTGATTAATCATTATAGCAACAGGCTCCTAAATTTCCGCCTGGGTTATCCAATTTAGTTCTCACAAGTCCATTTTGCTGTGAGTGCTATTACTATGTACATGTTTCACATGGCTAAAATGAGACTTAGGTTGATTTACATGCCAGTTAGTAAATGCATTTAGTTTTAGTTACAAATTCACCATCCTAATCACTGTCCATCGGAATAATGAGAGTGATAGGAGATCTCTCCCTCGTGGATCTTAAACTCGTGTGCATGTCTTTGAGTGGCCTAGACTCTATTTCTGCTCCTGTCCTGTTCTAAAGAAATTTATATATAAAGCAACAGATCAACAAACAAAGGAGAAAATATACATGCTCATGGTTTCTGAAGGATAGGTTAGTGTAAAAGCAAAATGACCTTCCTAACCCATGAGTGAGCAGATTAATCTGCTCACTCAGGCAACGCTAGACCTCATGTAGGTGAGGGTATTGTGGGGAGCAGAGATCAAATCTATAGGGTGCTCACTTCCAAAAAGAAAATGAGGGAGTTGAGATGAACATGTTCAATTTATGTTTCCCGTTTGTCATTTTTATGTCACCCTGCTTCTTCTGGGTGGGAAGGCTGACAGGAAAGGGAGAAGGCCTGAAAGTGCTAATCCCAAGTATTGATGAATCCTTTCTTTCTATGCCATCCACTCACCCAGTCCATCCACCTTGCCGTCCACTCACCCAGTGCACCCGCGTTGCCATCCACTCACCCAGTGCACCCGCCTTGCCGTCCACTCACCCAGTCCACCACCTTGCCGTCCACTCACCCAGTGCAACCGCTTCACCGCTGCCCCTGCTTCTTGGTCAGCCTCTGTTGACCTGCAACTAGAAAACCTCCTGAACCCGATCCTCATCTCTGAGTTTCTAGCTTCTATCTTTTTTTCCTTAGAAGACAACTTATTTATTTCAGTGTGAGTAGATAGTGCTGGTAAGCCATGTTAACAGGCTGGATTTAGGGGATAGGAGAAATACATTGATACTTGGAATTCTTATCCTCTGAAAATCTCAGAAGTGGAAAATACAAGGAAGTCAGTCAAATAATTTTGGGGAAAAAAATTAAACATACTCACATGCTACTTGTAAAATGAATACTTAGAACATAATAATTTAGTTTATAAAATAATTAGATAAGATATAAAGGAAATGGGAACCTCCTTTACTACATAAGTATCCCCTGCTTTTCAAAAATTCCGTTTACACACGTTGCTTTTAAGAAAGACCTCCGTTAGTACCTGTTTTCCACAAGGACTAACTCAAAGAAATCAGAAAATGACTTTTGCTTTTACAATAAAAGAAGAACAGAAGTAGCGTTCAGGGCTGGTTTTCAGCATTTGTTTTGCAGCGAATCTTTAGAGGCAGTAATGCCCCTGAGCAGCGAAATGGCGTCACTGATCTTTTCCTTTGTGAACTACACTGCACCTACTCCCCCGCCTCCTACTATATAGGCTATGCAATTATTGTTTTTCCCACTCTTATTGTATGTTAATGTTACTTTAGATTATATGTGTCATTTGGTATGATTTTGTAGGTTATTTTGGGTTCTGGAAATATTTACATAATTTGCCACACAAATCAATGATAATTGCTTCTTTGCTTTACACCATTTCAGGCTTAAAACTTTTTATAGGTATGCTATATTTTCAGATATTGTAGGAAACCTATGTTAAAAAATTGAATGAAATAGCTAAGAAATTTAGTAAGAGATGTTCTTCAATGAAGAAACCTAAAACTTCAGAAAGCAATATAAAAATGAGATTAATAGGAAAGCACATTCATTTATCTAAGAAAGCAATATTTTTACAATGCAAGTTCTTAAAAAAGAACCAATGCTATCAAAAATAATAAAACATTTTTATGTGTGGAGAAGGAGATTATTTTGAAAATATCAAAAATCATATTTAATAGTGAAAGAGTTTGATGCTTGGGTAGGGGTAGATAAATGATAAAAATCGTTCACAAAATACAAATGATGATGTAGTGTATAAAGTATGTGCAATTCTAAGTTAGAATAGAAATATGGCTGCTGGGATATGGTTTGGGGACAAATAGTAAACTATTTAGGCTATAATATATCTTAAATGAAAGTGGCTACTTAATTTATGACTGTACCAAACCAATTTCAGATTTATCCAAATATTAATTTTATGGATGTAATAATTTAAGAACTCTGGAATATAATGGATATAACAGGGAAATAAATTTGATATAAAAACTAGATCAACACAAAATAAATATAGCCAAATAAAAACTTTAAAAATTGTACGATAAGTTTTCTAAAAAAATAAAAATTCAAAGCTA
>NW_022111369.1:21791663-21795388 GCF_000313985.2 Echinops telfairi | reverse complement strand
CAGATATGCTTTCTCCTTGTCCCACGTCTAGGGATTCCTATTGAGACCCTCATGGCTGGCTTAAAGCAGGCTGAGATCACTACAATTCAACTGGATGAACCCAAACCAAACAGCAGGATCTTTGAACACTTGCCTATGTTCCCTAAAATGTTCTCTGTCACTTGTTTTTCAATGCTCCTGTTCTGTGGATGAAATGTTGGGCTTTCTAAGGGAGGCTAATACAATGAATATTTAATAGAAGCATAAAGTGGAGGCCAACATTATTTTCATGGTTGACAGAGGAATTAGTTTAGTAAGAAATCAACTGGGCTTGTTAATCATACTCCGTAGTTATAGACACAGGCACAAGAAAGATGCTCACAAAGAAAAACAGTGATGCCCTGCCAATTGCCAAGAGAAGACCTAGGGTGAGCATGATCCCTGGGTTGTATTTCCAAATTTGAAGTTCCTCTCCCATGAAGGTGAATGGGTAAAGAAGCAAGGACAAGTCTGAGGTATTATACTCACAGAATTACTTTTACATCAATGGAAATAACAGAAATAAAGCCCACTCCCATCCAATATTTTTACTTTGCCTAATATGAAATGCCCAATCTTTAAAAAAATTTTATTAAAAGGAAAACTCAAAGAAGCTAATAGAACATTTTACAGAGGACTTACTCTATTCTCTAGATCAGCATTTCTCAGTGGGGACACCATTTTCATTTTGAAAGAGATGACATTTCAATGTGTAAAATTAACCTCAAATCGCAGGACATCCCTACTCCCTGGGTACTGAATGTTAATAATACTTCCTCCCCAAGACACTATTGCTATCAATGACTTTTGCATATTGTAAAACTTATTCTGAGTGTTGTCATTATCCTAATTGCCAACTTTGCTCCAGGCGATGCAGAGGCTCAGATTCTACTCTCAATTCGGAAGACAAGTATTATCTGAATGGGTCCAACTGCAATAAGTGGCACGGAGGTGACAATATCTGACCTCCTCTGGCTTCACTATTACCACAACACCGAAGTCAGCCACATTTCGAGCTCCATCCTTCTTTATTCTGACACCATTTCTCCCCATTACTCTCATCTATCTGGGTTCAATAAGTCATTGGAATAGTCACACCGAACTCATAGATATATTCTGGTTAAAGGGGTTTATTAGGGAAGTCAAAAGGTCACTACAAATCTGGATCTGGAAACAACAAGGGCACAGTCATGGCTCTCCTCAGCCATTAGTCAAGTCTCTCCAATCCTCAGAGTCTCAGCTACTTGGTCCCTTGGCTTTTGCCAGCCTGGGCCAAAAAGCCAGCCTGCTTGTTAATCTGCCCCCCAGTAGCACACATTTGAGCCAGGTAAGGAGAAAGCACCCTTCTAAGGTTCTGTGCCACAGTCTGTGATACATCCGGTCTCTGTACCCCACTACTTCATACAGAGATTCTGGACGCGGTCTTTTAAAATGGGGCTCAGGGTTTCTTTTCTACTTTGAAGATGCTGCTTCGAAATGGCTTATCCTTACAGTCATCTCTGATGGTAATGAAAACTGACCAATCCCTTTATTAGTGTAGTCCGCACCTGGTGTGAATAGCCCCACCCAATCATCTGGTGAGTGGTATATAAGCTTGGGTAGAAGAGCCCTATTACGAAATTTCACTATACCACAATGCTATCTTGAGTTAAAAAGTTAAAAAAAAATCTTTGAGTTTGGAGTTCAGACAAGGAGGAAAAGGCTGGTCTCTGTTGTACATAGGAGCTCAGGTTTTATGAGGGGAAAAAAATCACTGACAATTATGGATGGAGAATGGTACTTTAAAATATGATTTTAAAGTGAACAGTTTCGTTACAAGAATATCATTTACAATAAGCTCACTTTGAGTTAATATTCATTGTTCACACTAACTCGAGAAACCTTGTGATTCGCATGAATTTTTATCTCTTGTGTCTATGTGTATTGAGTGTTTAGGGAGTTTGGTTTTGTTTAATTTGAAAATAAGTGAAAGGAATTTCATATAAAATTAAAACAAAGCAACTTTTAATTATGCTTGCCTTCACTCCTCATTGATTTCCAAACCATGTTATTGCATGTAAGACAAAACGAAATCCAATTGTTCCATACCACACATACTGCACAGGAGTCTCATTCTCACACTGCTTATTCTTTAAAACTTTATGACAGAAAGCTTCCTACATTTGCTGATGAAGGTCTTCAGTTAATTAACGAACAGGAAAGTGATGCTTATTTTAATTGTGCATGTTTGCACTTCCACACGAAGAGCAAGTTTTCCCCCCCTCTTTTATAACATAACCACTAGTTCTACAAAGAAAGAAGGAAAAGAAATCATGAAAGACAAAATTACTTCAGAGAAAATGTGAAAATAAACTGGACATGGCCTGCCTTTTTGTTTCAACATTTTATGGAATGGAAAATCTGGCTTATTTTTAAGACAAGAAATGGTGCTTAACCAAATAACAATGCATGCCATTATACAATATGTATAACAAAGTCCTAGTTAATGCTCCTTGTAGAATGAAGTCATTAAGTTCAATGGAGGGACTATAATTTAAGGATATCATGCAAACCATAGAAAGCTCAAGGTTAATCCTTTCCCCCCATTTAACTAAATTCACTATAATTGTCTACAATATTTCTCCTGGAGATTCAGAATTAGCACTTCTACTAGTAAATGATTTTCTTAAAAAAATTCTCAAAGTACATGAAACTATATCCAAATAAAAATTTGACATAGCTTTCAACACTTAATATATCAATTTCTAGGAAACCAAACATGTAATTTTCAAGTAAATTTGAGGTCTAAAATTAAGTTCAAGTATTTTAATTCCCAATACATGCTTTCTCTATAGTAATTATAGAGCACACAGAAACTTTACAAACATATATTTTGAAATCTTATTTTGGGATAGTTTTTACATTGCCAAGGAACCACTTAAGATTTCATCCTGCTACATAGATGCCTGAAACCCAGCAGCAAATGAGACCCATCAAAAATATAAGCCATAAAAAAAAAAGAATGTAAGCCATTATCATTTCTTCTGAGGAATTCTTCAATACTATTCCATTTGCTACATTTTGACAATGCTAAATATTCAACACGTTAGTTATTGGATAACTTTTATTGTGAGGATACTAGAAGGAGATATAATTAAATCAGAAATAGGATGGAATTATGTAGGCATATTATGCTGCAAACATACACATGTGTGTACATATACACACATGCACACACGAGGGTAAGTAAAAAGTATTGCTCCTAGCATCACAAGTCATACATACATAGTATGTTATGCTGGGTTGTATAGAGAAACAAACCAGTGTGATTGGTAGGTTTATTGTGCCAACCTGGCCAATAGGAACATTTGTGATTAATAAGGTCCCAGTTTGATTGGAGGGCAAAGTGATAATTGGCTCAGGAAGGCCTGCCTCTCTCTCTGATGATCGAACCAACATGTGGCTACTTTTCCTAGTTCTCTGCCTCAACTTGTGAGCTACACTACTTGTGGGACAGCCAACCCGTAGATTGTGTCACTTGAGCTTGAGGTTCCTTTGAGACCTGCTTTGCCATGCTACTGGTGAATACATCACTTAAGCTTATGGCTGGCAGATCCTGTCATCTTGCATTGCTTGAGTTGGCTGTCCCATCCGGGCCTGCTTCTGAGCTGCTGCCTGTTGGTTACATGCCCTGATGTTTGCTGCCTGTGGCCGGACTGCCTGTATTG
>NW_022111369.1:21765943-21791405 GCF_000313985.2 Echinops telfairi | reverse complement strand
TAGTTTTGTTTCTCTAGAGAACCCTGCCTAACACAACCAGTAACATTCATGTATAAGAAAGCAGTTTATATTAAGAAATGATTTTATATACAGGTCATCTAAGCCCAGTCCAACTCAAATTCATCAGTGAGATGCTAGCTGAAGCCCCTTTCAGACTCACATAGCAGCAGACTGATGCTGAAGAAATTCAGAACAGAAAATAAGGAGATCACAGGACAGTGAGTGCAGAGTCATGGGGATCCAAGGTTGGTGGAAACACAGCAGTGTCCTGACAGTTCTCCAGATTGGTGGCCAATGTAGGGCTTCCCCAGAAGCACACACAGATTCTGAGCAAGGAGGAAGTTGAAGGCAACAGAGAGGAGACAGGTGAGACTCCAAAAGGGTAATCGCCACAGATAGATTTTTTCAGAGGACACAGGATGATCGCCAGGTCTTACTATAAGAAGTTTTAAGAAAACTGAAATTGCACTAATAAGGCCAGGAAAGTTGCACAGAGGATTTTTTCCCCTATAACAATGAAGCTGTTCATTCTGCAAAGGAAATAAAACCTATCCTAGATGAATTTCCTTTGGAAACTTTATCCTATCTACCCTACAAGACTGCTATTGTCCCTTTAGACTTAGTTTTGTTCCTCAAAATCAAAGAACATTTAAAAGGAATGTTTGAGTGTCTCCATGATGCCAAAATTGCAGTTTGATTACATAAATCAGAGTGCAGAATTATTCAGGAAAAGGTTAAAGAGATGGAAATACTGTTTTTATTAGTATGTAGACCTAGATAGAGGATATATCGAACAACTTCATGTTTTGATATTTTTGTTTAATAAGTATCTGATTTTGGAGTGATACTTTTTAACTTACCCTTATCTATCCACATACATATTGATAGATCAATAAATATACAGAGATAAATAAATAAACATGGATAGATAAATAAAAAAATAACAAACACTGCCAAAGAGTTGAGGCCAATCATGGTGAGTCTATATAGATTTTCTGAGACTGTAAAACTATGGAAACAGGCTGGAGAAAGTCTTATTTTCTTTCATGGAACATCTAGTGGGTTTGAACCACTAACTTTGTAGTAAGCAGCCCAATACCTAGTCCACAGATCCATAGACTGATGATATAAATGTAAAAGTTCAGGCCTTAGTAATGGAGTTACGGCCTCTCAGGCTTTGCATCTCGAAATACTCCTACAATTTTGAATGTGTTCCTTGGTATATTAAGTTCCTCTGTGGTTTCTGGGTTGGGCCTAGGTGGCAGCACTGGCTGTTATATACCCTGAGCTAGGACTTGTTTCTAGTAACTTTTTTCTTTGGGGTTAACTCATCATCATGCCCTACAAATTTGGCTAAATCCCCATAGGAACTCTGTGACTCCTCCGAGTAATTCCACGCCCCCAACATTACCTCCACACAAGAGGCTTGGCAAGCAGCTAACTCCTACTTGCCTGTATGGCAAGATTAATAGAGACTGGTTTGTCCGAACTGTTTCACCTCCTTGTGTGACTTGGCTCATATGAGATGCTTAACAAATTTAGGTCTTTGGGTTACTCACTATTCATCACCGGTCCTTAAGGTTGATCATGGTGTTTGAGCCCCATCATTGGCATACATACTCTAACTTCTGACTCTCAGAATCCAAGGGCAGCAGACCCTGTGTTCACATGAAAAGAGTTGCTACATATGTCACTCCACCCTCTGCAGAAGCCACAGGCCTTATATCAAACATACTCCAAAGACAACCTCCCAGGATTTTGATACTGTAGCTCCAAAATATCAACTTGCTCTTCTAAGTAGTAAAATATTCAATTTTCTTCTCTGACAGATTTCTGCCTTATGTGGGTTTCTAATTTTCACAAGTTTTATAGTACAAAACTTGCAGTTAAATTTGGATTGGAATCCTGTTTTTATAACTTACTAGCCTTTGTATCCTGGAAACACTAACTATATGTCTTAGTTTTCTTATCTGTTAAAATAAGTAAGGCAATCTTAACTATTTCCTAAGATTTCAGTGACAATTAAGTAAAATAATGCTTTCAATACACTAGCAAAGTGCCTGGAATTTAATAAGGGGTTAATAAGTAATTCCATGTTAAAACTACTATCACTCAAGCTGAGGAACAACATTACAAATAATATATGGCGCATTTATAAGGAAAATTACATAAAGTTAGCACATAGAATCCTGAATACATTAAGAGATGCATAGTCTTGGATGGCTACATTGAATATTGCAAAGGTAGAATCCTCTCCAATTTGCCAATACATTTAATATATCTTATGAAATTCAAATTCTAAATTATTTTTTCCTTCAATAAAATTACTCAGATTACATCTGAAATAGTACACAGTCCATACATTTTTAGAGGCTTTCAAAAAAGAAATGTAATCAAAACGTAATGAAAAATGTAATGAAATTGGCAACATGTAATTCTACAGTGATATAATAAGTAAAACAGAAAATATGGGGTGATCCAGGTTAGAGTTGGGATGTGAACCACAGGGTGGTTCCAACCCACCAGCAACTTCATGGGAGGTTCGAGTCTGTCTGCCCCTGGAGTGACTTACATTCTCTGAAGCCTAGAATTTGGTCACTATGAATCAGAGCTGCCTGGATAGCATTGTATTTGGATTTTGATTTGGTTATAATAGTTGAAACTATGATGGACTAGTACAAAAATAACTTAAAGAAGATACATGTAAAAACTATAGAAATGTAATACATAAGTACAGTAAATACTTATAATTATATTATATTTACACATTCAGGACTTGCTGTTAAGTTAGTGCTGATTCATAGAGAACCTATGTATACCAAAAAGAAACACTACCAAGTCCTGAACCATCCTTACCATTGTTATTATGGTTGAACCCATTATTGCAGTCACTGTTTCAGTCTGTCTTTCTGACAGTGTTCCTCTTTTTACTGACCCTCTACTTTTCCAAGCATGATGGCCTTCTCTAGGGACTGGTCTCTTCTGATGCCATGTGCAAAGTAAAAGAGACAAAGCATCACAATTCTCACTTATAGACAGCATTCTGGCTCTACTTCCAATACATGTTCTTTTTCCCCTGGAAGTCCATATTTTGCTAACAAAATGATCCAGCACTCTATTGTCAAGAAACAGTTCATGATCAAGATCTGATGGTATGGAAGGAACAAGTTCACGCTGTACTGATGACATTAGCTATAAACAAGGCTTCATGAATTGGTGGACTAACAGTTGAAATATTTTGATAAACCGATGAAACACTAGAAGCGCATACTCAACTATGCCAAGAAATGTGAAAGACAGCCACTAGGACAACTGACTGGAACAGGTCCATACTTGTGACCATTCCAACAAGTTGACCTCCGGAATGTGGAAATGATCAAACACCATCACTGATATCTCATGTAAGTAAAATTTTGCTGAAGATAATTAGGAAAAAAGGGCAGCAGTGCATTCACAATGAGATGCCAGAAATTCACGCTGAAGGCAGAAGATGAAAGGGGATATCATTGCTGAGGTCACATAAATCTTTGATGAAAACAGAGAAAACCAGAAAGTTGTTTAGTTATATTTTATTAACCATTCAAAGGTGATAGAAACCTTTGGATAACACTGCAAATAATGGAAACTTTAGAACACTTATTTGTGCTCATGGAGAAAGAAAAGAGAATTTGAGGCACTTGTTGATGAAGATCACAGACTACAGTCTTTAGTGTGGATTATAATTAAATGTAAAAATTCCTCAAACTTCTCCAGTAGCTCAATATACAAATCATGAATGGAGAAACATATTGATAGTGTCCAGAATGTCACCTTATTTGGATATACAATCAAAACTCACAGAAGGAGCAGTCAAGAAATCAAATCAATGGCCCCTAACACCAACTCTGTCATTCTAATGGACAGGATTAAGGAAGACTTCATTTTGAGTCTCCATCTTACTAGAAGGTGTGAAGTAATCACCACCTTTTACTTACTTGGGGCTATGATCCCTTGAAAGGCAGATGCCACACCTCCCTCAAAGCCATTCCTTTAAGTATAAGAGCGCCATCTCAGAAGTGGGAACAAAGAGAACCCCTGGGATCATCAAGGAAGAACAGCCACTACAAGAACACGTCTGAGGTCTTTCTGTTATTGAAATGGCTGCAGTAGTAGAGGTCAAATCATATGTGGACCAAGTGCAAGGGCAGGAGAACATGAGTCGAAGCAGTGAGGCAGGCATCCTAGCCCATGGAGACCAAAGGCCTAGGCACCACTTGACTCAGAGGCTGAGGAAGAGAGAGAGACAACTCTTAGGTGGAGGAGAGGTGCTGCAATGGACCAATGATTGTCCTTGCTCTTTTACTGACCCTGACTTGTGCAAACGTGTGAAATACCCTATTAAACCCCTATAACTGTGAGCACTCTCTGTGATTTCTGTGTGGCCATTGACTCCCCGTACAGAATTAGCGTGCCTTTGGGGGGAATGGTTGGTGTCAGAATAAGGTAGAGAAGGATGCAAAGGAGAGGCGTGTCTGACCTCTGGAATTTGAAGTCAATTAATATTGTTCTCCTAGCGTTAAGTCCTCTAGGGCCCAGTGGCAGTGTAACTACAGACAGCAGCAGACATTTATTCGGTTTACAAAGTTTACTCTGCCCATCTTCCTGTTCCAATTAAGTGAAGTCACTTGGCCCCCCTCCCATTGAAACTATCTGCATCAACCAGAAAGATGTGCGGGATTCATCATGTCTACAAAATTTAGAGATGTCCCCCAAATATACAGTGGAATTTCCTTTGTCTTCTCTTTTTCTCTCTCTTGCGTTTCACCCTGCTCGCTGTCTGAAACACCCGTGGCTCTCTCACTCAGAAACACCTTCTTGGCTTGACTCCCCTGCTGTTCCCAGCAGGAGCGGTGACTGTGGCACCAAAGCCTTGAACTCTTTCCTCGCTAGACTCTGCTGTAGTTTGTTAGTGGGTCTGTATTAAACCTAACTTTCTCTTCCTTTCTGTAATAGGGGCTTTCGTGGGCTCTTTACCTTTTAAGGTAGCTAATTCTCTGGCTTTAGACTAACCTTTCTTTATCTGGCTATCCTAAACCCCTTTCACCTCATTTCCTTTGATTTCCTGTTTCCTACAAAACTCACCTCCCTCAATAAATCTATTAATTAAAGGTCTCTGAAAAACCTTACAATTACTTATGTGATGTATTAAAATTCTGGACTCTCTGCCTGTGGCTATAATCCCTAGTCAACTAATGTGCAGGGTGGGTTTAAGAAGGATTGAGACGTCAGTAGAGGCTATGAACCAAGCCACACTCTGTTGCTTGGAGGCATCTTTAGACTACCTTAGTAGACAGTTTTGTTCACGCCCTTTATTTCCTTGTGGGCTTCTTAAAAATACTTTCCTCGAGGGCATAACTTCAGACACAATCCTGTGTTTTTCTTGGACGGGGTACCTATGCTAGTTCCACAGTACAGTTCTTACACATTATATCACCTTGAAAACCATACCTCTACTTCCTGGCTGACTTTTGGTACAAGCAAGACCTGATTTGTTGGTTCCCGACGCTGTACTCTGCATTTAACTCAGCCTGACCTTGGCACCCTCCACCACATGAGACATTTCCTTAAAGTTTTGTAAGTTTCGGTAGGACATTGCAGCAAATTGCAAAGCCCAGGGATGGGAGGGAATATACTCAGGGAGGAGTGGGAGCAGCTGGAATGGAGCAGAATAGCATCTTGAAAGGGTTGGACATTCAGGACATCTTTAATCTCCAATTCCATGAGACTAGTTTGGTATTAATTCTTTTACAAGAAATTGTTACCACATGATGCCTATGGCAGCAGGATGGAATTGGGTTCTCCTCTTTGAGTAACTAGAGATAAGATGTGGCCCCCTTGGCATTTTCCCACCCCAACGCACACTTTCCTGATTTTAAACCGAGTAGTTTCTCCTAGTCTTGTTCAAAGAACTGCCTCTTGGCCTCTCTCTCTGTGTATATATACACACATACACACAGGAGGGGGTACCCAAAATAACCCAGATTCTTTTTCAAAGCTATGTATTTAATTTTATTTTACAAAACAACCTTATCACCTTCGAAGTACTTTCCATTACACTTAATACTTTTGTCAAATCTGTGATTCCATTCTTGAAAACACTTTTCAAACTCGTTTGTATGGCTTATAGAGCCTCCCTTGTTTTATTCTTCACCTCTTCTATGTCAACAAATCACTGTCCTTTCATGTCCCTCTACATTCTAAGAAACAAAAAGAAGTCGCAAGCAGTGAGGTCAGGTTTTTTTGCCCCAAACTGGCACACTAAGATGGCTACGTGAGCGGGTACATTGTCATAGTGGCAAAACCAGTCTCCGTCTGCCACAAATCAGGCCTTTTTTTGCTGCACACTGTTATGTAATCTTTTCAGAAACTCTAAATAGAAAGCTTGATTAACAGTCTGACCTGGTGGGACCAACTCAAAATGCAGTATCCCCCTCACACCATAAAAACAAATGAGCATTATCTCGATCTTTGATTTCACTTGATGAGCTTTTGCAGGGGCAAGGTGACAATGGCATCTCCACTGGATTGATTGATGTTTGCTTTAGGTGAATAGCACCATGTCTACTCACCAGTAATGACCTTGGGAAAAAAGTCTGAGTGGCTTGGAGCTATTCTTTCAAAGCAAGGCATGTTTTCACTTGAAGCCCTTTTGTCTTGGTTAGTCAGAATTCGAGGCACACATTTCATGACTCTTTTCATTCCCATATCTTCCATTAAAATTTGCTGAATTGAGCTCCAAAGGTAGTCCATCAATCAACATTTCACCTTTTTTGGAAACAAGAAAACCCCTCCTAGAGGAGTTTTCCCCATTGTGCTGTCCTTGTAAGCCGTGTTCAACATCAGAACAGTTTCTGCGGCATTTTTCCCAAGCAGGAAACAAAATTTCACAGCCACATGCCATTCTCTTAAATTTTGTATCACAAAAAACGAGGTTCAAGCAAAACTGCATTTACAAAAGAATCCTCTGTGACCAGGGATAACCTTTGCAGGTGACGCCACTGGGTATACTAACTCAGAACAAGTTGCTGGATGCTGGCCACTCAGGAAAAAAGTGTATTGCAAAAACTCTTTTGGCTATCAGAGCTTTTTTCCCAGTTTTTTTTTTTTTTAATATACCTCCTCTTGTGTAACAATGTCATAAAGTAAATACAGATAGTGTTGTCACTGAGGTACAACATCTGATACATAGTATGAACTAAGTAATAAAGTGCTCAATCTTAGGGAAATATTAGTTGCTAATTGTGCATTCATTTGAGGGGTATGTATACTAGAGGATATGCTTTTAGCAGTCATTAAAATCATTTGTTAGTTTTGATGGGTTTGAAAAGCATTGAAATATGATGGTAAGAATTAAATATAAAATGCAAATATGTTCTCAACTATATCAGACTGTACAAACTTTAAAGGGAAATAAAGCAAAATTTAACCATAGTTATTTTTGGTTGTTTAAAATTTGTGTTTGTGATTTTCTAGTCAAAGCTGAAGTTAAGTTTATTTAGCAACAACAGGTCAACACTGATGACTAGGAAATTAGGAGGGGAATATATTTTCATTTAAATTAAAAGGTGTTAGAACTTTTCTTTTAGATTTTGTTGTTGTTGTTTATATACCTAAAAAGCTTCAATATTTTTTCTAACAGATTAGAATGCTGAAAATGTAGTTGGCATCTTCATACTTTTGAGAATTAAACCAATAAATCAATTGCATCCTCCTGGGTAATCTTCTAATCTGGCAAGAGTAGAACACACATCATTAAGCTTCAGATTCACATTTACTTTTTGGGTCAAGGTTGACATAGCAGGAAATGCAGGCTGGAGGAATAAGCTGAGATGTACCTTTTATTTATTTATTTTGAAGTCAGGTAAGGGAATATCCATTAAAAATGCTGGTCATGTTAGTTATGTGGTGGAGAATTCCAAAGAATGATAATATTGAACTTGTCATTAAATTTATCCAAGTCCTTGAAGTGAGGATTTTCAGTTCATTGTTGACGACACAGATTGCAGAAGCATATGGAAGCAATTAGAGGGAAGTAAATGGAGACTGTGGGGGCAGGCTGCACATTTGTGGAGCTTGACTAGATAAAATGAAAAACATAGGATGAGATCTAAAAGGGACAGTGAGGACCGGGGTATCTTCTTTCAGAGTGGAGGAAATTTGAGCATGAAAGAAAGCCAGAGCAGGCAAAATTGATGATTCTCTGGTTATGCTGCTGGGGTGAGGAGAATATAAGAGGAAATGGTCAGCTCTGTAGCAAGGCTGAGGAGATAGATTTCCAGATAAGAAGAGGAGTCCTCTTTCTCTGAGATGAAGGAAAAGATGCTTTTTGGTTGATGTAAGACTTTTTTATACGTCAGAGTCGGGGATAGTGGCTGGCTAGTATGTATAGCGAAGGAGTAAATGATCAGAGCATGAGACCTGGGGGCTTGATGAGTGAGACCTATGACCTGAAAATATGTTTACTGATTGCAGAGTTATTAACTGTGTTGGGTCAGTTTCTCCTCCAATCAATGGTGATACATTTCATATAATATGGAAAATCCTCTTGAGAAGGTGCGACACAATCTTATAAACAGGAAGATGTGTTATAACAAAATAAGGTAGGATCAGAGTTGGAGGAGAGTCAAGAAATGTTCAAGTTTGGGGGGAAGTTCATGATAACTTGTCAGTCGTTTACTCAGAGGTTAGAAGTCATCGGAGAGCAGAACGAGTGGCTGCTGTCTCTGAGAGGACCCTGTCGGACCCTCTGTCGGCCATTCTGTCAACAATCGTACAGTCCAAAAACAAAGCTTCCAAAAACAAAGCTTTTGTTGAGTTTCTAGCACGTTTCTGCTTTAAACCTTTTCTTTCCTTCATTCACTAATATGGTTGATGCTTATTGGGCTACTTATTTAAAAACCTCTGTAAGGATTCTCTCATGATGGCCTTGCAATTCACAGTGTTGGATACTATGGGAATATTTTAGAATCTAGATGCACAGTGTGTCCGTGGGAACTAAATGGTTCTCACACACACAAAACTCCATAAAACATCTACAGCATTGTCTTAGGTTGCTTGGAGAAACCGCATTCATATTCATAATGTATTGTATAATTAAGGAACCCTGATTTTCATATTTCCCCATGCGCCTTTTTACTTGGCCTGTATTACTGAATTAAAAAGAGAGAACAGAACTTCACAAAATCTGAGTGTTCCATTTTGTATGTGGCAGTTTGGCGGTACTCTATTTTTAATTTGTTCAACATTAATCCTAATGAAGACAAACTATCATTCTAAACATTGTCTGGAACACAATCCATTAGTTTTATTGCCTCTCTAACAGCTGCTTATGCACCACATTCTCTGTCACTCAGTGTGATGTGTGCTTTTCTCTAGACAGGACCAGAGAAACTGGATGCACTCACAGCAGAACACCTCCATACAAACTGGTGAAGGAAAAGGAAATTGAATTGTATACCACAGTAGGATTTCAATATTCAACACAAGGAAGTAGCCTCATATATACTGGTTAAATAACGGGAAAATATATTTTTAAAAATTAACATTGTTACTTTTACCTATCAATCTCTCGAGACTTGAATTTTCTCATCTAGATTTTGCAAATGATAGTAAATTCCCTACTTGCAGGAATGAAATAAATCAAATTTGTTATTCTCACAGTTCTTGTGAAGAAATACAAGCTATCATGTTACCTGGGTCACATTTACAATGATGCCCAAAACTCCAAACAAATTCATATGACAACCCAACATTTCATTTTTTAATTTTAAATATTAGTTTCTTCAAGAGAAATTGCCGTTATGTCTTTTTGAACATCCACAAAAATCTCATGGAAGTCATGGAATCAATTTATTGGGTCTAGGGAGAGGATGTGACAGGAAACATTGTGTCCAACAAAAATAAAAATAAAATAATGATCAATAATAGTTTGTTAGCATGGGCTGTAGGATGTGCGTTACCGCTCAAAGGCTCTTCTCAAAGTCTTTCCCTATTGGACAAATCGGCTGCTCTAAATTCCTTCTAGGAGGCTTCAGTGAACTGAGGTTTTACCAGTATTCTGTTTTCCTTTTTAACGCTAGTTAGGTGACTTTGAAGTCTTCCTTAAATAAGCAAATTGAAGAGTTGTGCTGACTATATTAATACAGTGGCATGCTAATGTAGAAACACAATATTTCACTCAAAATCATTAGGGCTGTTAGAAGACATTGAAGAACACTTAAAATGATATAGCTGGTTAAAATCATTATTGCATGTTTGCACAAAGAAGCCTAATTTTAATATTGAATTTATAGTTTGTTTTTAGTAATACATTTAATATGTACTTTAGTGTTATTGCAATGAAAGTTGTTATGGGTAAATGTATGTTTATATAAAGAACACAAATTTGAGGAACAGGCATTTAAGAATGTGTGAGTTATTAGCTGCTAAAAGAAACATCTTCCTGAATAGTATTCATAATACTTTATGGATGAAATACAAATAGACAATTCTGACTTGTTCTTTTTGAAATTTTTCTGATGTTAAAACATTTACTGAATTATTTTTTATTTTAAATGGAGATTATGACGTTACAAAATAACTCAAAGTCCTGAGCATAGATCAATTCATAACTTCTGACTCAATACTAATATTTTACTGGTTAATATACTAAACCATAGAAAGCCTTGGCACCAGATTGCACATAAAATTTGATATCTTATCTCACTCAGTAATATTCAATTAGAACTTGATTTAAAGGGACCATATTTAAATCTGTATGGGACATTTTCCTTTTAAAACCATGTCTTGTCCTCTTTTTATCATTATGTGCTAGAGCCTGGCCGAAAACTCTAGGAGTTGGGTTTGGTGGACAATGACTCTTTAGGTCATTCAGCCAGAGAACTACGGTAGATCCATCAGTTGCTACTAAAGCTTAACCTGAAATGTCTTTCTTCTCCTCACATCATAATTACCTCAGTGGAATGTAGAGCACACCCACTTTTTATTTTCCTTCCCAATATGTCTTGTTTTAATTTTATTAACTCTAAATTTTTATTTAATAATATATCTAAAATTATTATGGTGGTGAGGTGGTAAAAATCAAATAAACAAAGCCCTCCAAAAAATGTTGTTGCCCAGGGCTTGGAATTATTCTCAATGATCTCACGTGGAGGTTGCTAGGAGTCAGCATTGACTCTGTGGCAATGAGGTTTTTGTTTTTGTTCTTTTTATAACAGTACAGGAGACCCTTGCTAGGTAGTCACTTTTTGGCAGAATATATGGTACTAATGTTTTCCCTTGTCTCTAAGGGAGAAAAAGTAATAGAAATGGGAAAATTATATTCTGAGTTATAAGGCTTTATACCAAATTCTTATCATTACTCTTAATTGCCAATTCTTAGAATGAAGAAAAAAAAAAAAGAAACCAAGAACCCAAACTCAAACTAACCCCAAATCATATATTTCCATAAATCATACAATGAGATCTGATATAATTTATCTAGAATATATTATTTTACCATGTGGTGAAAAATTACAAATTATTACTGGAGTGAATTAATATTCCTTCAAACATGCTAACTGTTCTTTTACACATTTACTTGATTCTTATTAAAAACTATTTTTATCTCCCATTGAGGCACTGCGGATGACACCTTCAAGATAAATTCAAGAACCCCACTGAAGGATCTAATATAAGGCATGAAGCGTAAAATTCTGTACCAGGAACATAACTGACTACTACTGTACTCACTGACTCCTCTTGTATTAGCTTTTTAAATTATTATTAATTAAATGTAAAGTCTGGCATTGACCTTATAAAAGTGCTCAACTCTTTTCCTTTAATTTCAAATAGATTAAAAGTAAGATTCGATGTTAATTAAAAACTTAGAATTTATGGGGGGGTGTTAATTGCAAACAACATTTCAGTGGTGAGCATGTAGATAACTTCTCCATTTACAGCACTGAACAATGACAAAACATAAAATAAATCATTTGGAGTGAAGAAAACCACCACTGGCTCTCTTGCCCATATGCAGCTCAAAATCATATTTAGCTGGGGGCAGGTAGTAGGAAGCTCAACACTAAGGATTTCAGTGGGAAATTCCTAACTTTTACATTGAAGCCTGGAATTTAATTGTTACTCTGAAAATGTACTATGTTTAGGAAGATAGCTTTCAAAGCCTTAAAAATCATCATGGTTATTCAGCTTAATTAAAATACTTTACCATTACATTATGCAAATATGATTTCAGCTGCTACTTTTTTAAAACTGAATTTAAGATGTTACAGGATAACTGGTGTCCAAGAGGCTCCTTGAAGGTGATTATTTTATTATTTATTACCTTAAGCAATTGTTTATTATCTTAACCGGAGTCTCTTGTATAAAAACGGCCATCTTATGTGGGGACCTGTAGCGCAAGTATTTTCCAATTAGCATCTTTGCATGTTCTACTTTGGCATGAGTCAGGCTTAGTCTTGACACACTGGGCTTTTAAGAGGAGCTCTATCTTTGCAGTGCAGACTACATGTGACAAGATTAAATTGGCATACTTTACACTGTAGCTCTTGTGTTCCTGGCAGCACTATGCTGGCTGATATCTCTGAGAGAAGGCTCAGCTGTCACTCAGTGACCCATTAACACTACAATTCCATCCTGCAGTGTCATTTTTCTCATGCTCATGGAGATAATGCTCCCTGGAGATCTCCAGTACCTGCAGGAATGAAAGAGAACAGCAGAGACATGCTAACTATCAAAGAGGGAGCAAACAACACAGCAAGACCATGGATTCCAACAGCAGAATTTTAAACTGAGGGAAAAAATGATGGCTAGGCTAGGAAGGTGGAGGGCCGATTGAGTTTTAGGAGGTATCATAACTTTTAACAAGCTATTTTCTCCTCCCTACATAAGTATCAAAAGAAGTTTCCAAAAATAACATTTGCAACTAGATATAGAGAAGGTGGCTCCTTTGAAATGCAATAGGGGAATCTGTAATAGGTTAGGATGTATCATTTATAGATAAGCAGTGGTTATAAAACAGATATAAGACCAGTTAAATGAAGTTGCTAAATATCCTAAATAGAACAAGTTTCCTTGTTAGGATTGGCTTATTGGTTTACAAAATCCTCTTTCTTGTAGAAATACAAAAGGGGAAATAATGTAGCATCTCTGTAGTCCTAAGTCTAAAGCTTCTTCTATTTTATAATTAAATCATTAAGTGTAGCTTAAACAAACTCACTGCTATCTTGGAAGTTCAAACTATCTATTGCTTGGCAGGTCACTTTATAAGGAGTTACACTTTCTAATGGTTACTGAAGAGAGCTTATTCAAACATCTTAGTTTCGAAGACTAAGGCTAGTCTAATTTAATTTTATACAAAAGCAAAAGCAAAGCAAGCTGTCATGTGATGTGTTCAATGGAAACCGTTGGAGATAATTTTAAATAGAGGTAGAGGAAAACAAAACAAATCAAAACAACAACAAAAAAAACTATTTGAGAATATAGCAGTGGTTCTCAACCTGTGGGTCGCGACCCCTTTGGGGGTTTATTGAACGACCCTTTCACAGGGGTCATGCAATTCATAATAGTAGCATAATTACAGTTATGAAGTAGCAACAAAAATTATTTTGTTTGGAGGGGGATCACCACAACATGTGGAACTGTATTAAAGGGTCGCAGCACTAGGAAGGTTGAAAACCACCGGAATACAGGGTTACAAAAAAGTTTGAGAAAATATACAAAATTAAAAGCTTTTAAATGTCATCTTCATAATTAAGAGAGGTAAGAACCTCTCTCTGTCCCACAAGTCCAAGGTTATTAACTGGATTAGGGTGCTATTCTCAGGCTGGGGTTTGTGTAGCCTTCCGGTGACAGAAATGGTAGAAAACATAGGATAATTATGTATGGCATAATATCTGGAACACCAATCTTTCTTTAACAATTTTATAGTAACGTTGCAGTACAAAATATTTATTTCTACAATAAAATGAATATGGAGCATTCTGGAGTCTGATAAAATATTCGAATGTCCTTTAAAGAGCTTAAGTAAGACTTCAAAGAAATAATGGTGACAACACCCTTGACTTCACCTCCCGGAACTGTTGTGAGGAGTTTGAATTTGTTGCTCTCTTGTTTAAGATTACCCTTGAGGGGACTCCCTGAGAAACACTGCTCCACAGTTTAGCAGGAAAAGGGACTCAGATAACTACCGTTTGGCTGTAATGACGATGTTAATTAGAATTGGGATGTCGTTCGGCCACCTCTTCCAGCAAACGAAACATCTTTGACTCTTAGTTCTCCGTTTGAAAGGTACTTTAAGTCAGTCCACCCACGTCGGATGGCTAGCTGCCCGGGCAGCCCAGCCCAGGCCTTGACGTCGTCCCACTGACGTCACCGACGCGCCGAGCGTGGTGCTACGTCACATTCCAGAGCCGGAAGGACCCGCCGGACTTGGAACGGCTGCCAACGGTTGGCGCGGTGTGGAGTTGTCGCCCTCAGCCTCCACACTCCATGAGGAAAATGCTCGCCGCGGTGATGTCCCGTGTGCTGTCGAGAGTGGCTGCCCAGAAGCCTGCCAACAGGGTGCTGGTGGGCTCCTGTCACTATTCCAAACAGGCTACGTTTGAAATTAAGAAATGCGATCTCTATCAAATGGACGAGGGCCCTCCTGCCTCCACCGAGCTCACCAGGGAGGATGGGCTCAAGTACTACCGGCTGATGCAGACTGTCCGCCGCCTGGAATTAAAGGCCGATCAACTGTATAAGCAGAAATTTATCCGTGGGTTCTGTCACTTGTGCGATGGCCAGGAAGCCTGTTGTGTCGGCATCGAGGCAGGCATAAACCCCACGGATCACGTCATCACATCCTATCGGGCTCATGGCTTATGCCTTACGCGGGGCATTTCTGCCCGGGCAATTCTCGCCGAGCTTACGGGCAGAAGAGGAGGTTGTGCCAAAGGAAAAGGCGGATCGATGCATATGTACGCCAACCACTTCTATGGGGGCAATGGCATTGTGGGAGCTCAGGTACCCCTGGGAGCCGGCATTGCTTTGGCCTGTAAATATAAAGAAAACAAAGAAGTCTGTCTGACTTTATATGGCGATGGCGCTGCCAATCAGGGTCAGCTATTTGAAGTTTACAATATGGCCGCTCTGTGGAAACTGCCCTGCGTTTTCATCTGTGAGAATAATCGCTATGGAATGGGCACATCGATGGAAAGAGCAGCAGCCAGCACAGATTATTACAAGAGAGGCCATTTTATTCCTGGGATAAGGGTAGATGGAATGGACATTCTGTGTGTCCGGGAGGCAACCAAATTCGCTGCCAACCATTGTAGATCTGGAAAGGGGCCCATACTGATGGAGCTGCAGACCTACCGTTATCACGGACACAGTATGAGTGATCCTGGAGTCAGCTATCGTTCCAGAGATGAAATTCAGAATGTAAGAAGTAAGAGTGACCCCATTATGCTTCTCAGAGATAGAATGGTAAATAACAAGCTTGCCAGTGTGGAAGAATTCAAGGAAATTGACGTTGAAGTGAGGAAAGAAATTGAAGACGCCGCCCAGTTTGCCACAACTGATCCTGAACCACCTTTGGAAGAATTAGGCCATCACATCTACTGTAATAGTCCACCTTTTGAAATCCGTGGTGCAAATCAATGGATCAAGTTTAAGTCCATCAGTTAAAGAGAAACTTGTGCCAATGTGTCAATTATTATTAGGTCTTAGTGGAGCGTTCCTGATCATCTGGCTAAGAAACTTGTTAGTTTTGGAAAGAAATAAAATGAAAAACTAAAGTCTTGAGAATATTTCTTAAAATATATGAACTGTCAATTAAAGGGGAGACTAAATATATCAAATTACATATCCTTGCATTTAAAATATGCTGTGTATTTAATAAGTGTGGATATCTTAAAGATTATTTGAAAGGTATCCATGACTAAAATATGAAATATAGAAAAGGATTAAGTGCTTGATGTATTTTATTAAGTTTTAGACTTTTAATATATTCTTTTACCAGTTTTAAAAAAGAAAGGTAAATTTGTTTTATTTCTGCCCTACTCTGCCATGGTAGGTGTGTGAATTTATTATCCTGAGGTAGATGTTTTCAAGTCTCATCAAGGTAATAGAACCTTCAATGCAATGCAACTTAACAGCAGTTTACTTGAAATAACCCATAGCTAAAACAGTTTAGTATAACAAGGTGCATGTATCCACTCAATACACATATTAACAAGCAATGTTGATGAGGAAGATAGTCATCACTGACCACTTTTGTCAATAAAACACATTTTTATAAAAGGAAGGCAGGGACAAATATATTGTATTAAAATATTTTTAGTGCACTAAAAGGAAACACTAAACAAAATCTAAGGAAAACATGCAGTTTCTGTAACGAGTTATTCTTATTTCACATTTGTGTCCAAGATTTTAAAGAACCATCCTGGGTGGTGAATTTCAGAGCAATTGAATATATTGAAACATAGAGATGGTTTCATCAAAAAGTTAAACAGAGGAGGTGATATTAATAAAAAGTTGAAAGGAAAATGTGTTGGGGTAGAACTTACAGCCACAGATATGTTTTTATAAAGGAAAATCTAACTTGACTCAAAGGTTCATTCCCTTTACTATTGATTAACAAGTCATGATTTAGTAGAAAAAGGTTACTCAGTTCAATTTGACTAAGGAGGCCTGGTGGTGCAATGGTTAAATATTCAAGGTTAAGGAAAGAAGGTCTGAAACTGGAACCACTAGGGACTCCACTGGAAAAAGACTGCTACCACAGAGATTAGGAAACTAATTCTGAGAATCAACTCAGCGTACAGCATAACATAATTTATGACCCAGTATCCTAGCAAATATGCTGTATGATGTGGTTTACTCTTCTGGGACTAATTTTCAAAACCAGAAATGAGAATTTACCTATGATTTAAGTTTTAAGAAATAGTTTCGAGAAAAGACCAAAGATGGTGGTGGTGGTGCAGAATAAATCTGTTTAAGATCTTAATCTTATCTTTACAATTTTTTCTACCTAGAGGTTGATAAGAACTCAAACCAAGTAAACCAGAATAGAGGCCATTGAATAGCTATTGAGCGTGGACCCCCCCTCCCCCCCAATCACACACACACATTCTGACATTCGGTTGTGCATAGTTTGTGTCATAATCAACCCAATGGCACCTAAGAAGAATATGTAATATTCATCCAAACAGCTCAAAAGCAAGTTCAACATCCAATATTGAGAGAAACCCTTTAATTTTTGGAATACAAGTGCAATTCAAAAGTATTTGATTGAATCCCTTCATTTTAAAGAGTTAAGATGCTTGAAAGCTGCATATATTTCTAATGACAACTGTCCCATTCTCCTTTTGATAAACTAATGTTACCATAAAAATGCACGTGGAAGATAAGCTACTTAGCTGAAACGTTTAATATAAACAGCATATAGAAATCATTGAAATATAGAAATCATTTAAAACCCTGTTCATACCAACAAAATTAAGATAAAATGATTAGAAATAATTTAAAAAATCATTAGAAATGAAACCACCACTTAACCAAAATGCATAAAAATGTCAGTCAAAATATACAGTCTATAGTTGAAGACCTCATTTTTCTTACGTTTTCATTCCTTTTATTACCAGTATCTATATAAATCCAATCTTTGTTTTTGGGAGTTGGAAATTATATATATATATATATATTAATACATAAAAATTAGACACAATTTTTAAAACAGTGATATTATCATACTTCTAATATATCCTAACTCTGGAATACCTGTTTTCAATGCTTTATTTAAACAGTTATAGGTTCTGTGTGTACATTCAAGAACTGTAGTATCAGAGTACTGTTCATGTTTATCACCGTGGGTAGACTTGTTTCCAATTGTATAGAGCCCTGAAAGGAGTCCTGGTGGTGTATGGTGAAACTTTGGGCTGTGCTCCATGATGGTCGGCAGTTGGAACCACTAACAGCTCCGTGGGAGAAAGACGGCTTTCTATTCCCATAAACAGTCAGAATCTTGAAAACCCCAAGGGTAACTACTATTAATCAGCATTGTCTCCATGGAAGTGAGTTTGGTTTGGGTTATGGAGTCCTGATGGGTGGGTTACCTGTTGAGCTGTGTGATAGTCTGGGTACTTTAGAGAAACAAATCAAACTCATGTATAAGAGAGAGAGCTTTATATAAAGGGTAAGTGTACAACAAGAAAACATCCCAATCCAGTGCTGCCTAAACCTGTAAGTCCAACATTAACCCATTTAACCCATAAGTCCAACACCAATCCACAAAGTCCTCCATCTCACAAAACACACATGACACTCACTGCAGGAAGAAGCCTAATCAGTGAACGTGTAAGCATCTCAGAGCTGGCAGGGGTCTCCACATGGCTGCCTCAGCACCCAGAGCTGCATTGGGATAGGTCCATGCAGCTTTTCCTCAGGGATGTCTTGGACGTGAGCTTTGCTAGCTGACGCAGGGAACCGGCGAAGGCAGCTGCACCCTGGTCCGACCATCAGAGACCAAGAGACCCGAGAACTAGAAAGGCGAGGATCACTGAGCCATTTATTTCTCCACCCTTCAATTAACCCCACACGTGTTTATTGGCCAGGTTGGCACAATAAACTTTAACTCAAGCTGCTAACTGCAAGGCCAGCTCTTTGAAACCACCAGCCAGGTCCCTGGCGCAAAAACAAGGGTTTTAACTTCTGTGAAGAGTTTCAGTCCAGGAAACTCATGGAGGCAGTTCTACTCTGTCCTATATGGCTGTAGCTGTCAGAATTGATTTGATGGCAGCACTTTAATCAGGTAAAAAAAAAATCAACAATTGAATTTTATTTCCTATTTTAGTACATGTTAGAAGACTAATTTTTAGCACATAACAGATGAGCAGTTAGAAGACATATTTAGGACACGTTAGAGGTATTTATTTTTAAATTGCATTAGTTTAAAAATTGTGTTTATTTTAAAAATTGACCTAAGTCTGTACATACATAGTGTATAAATAATACAGCAGAAAATTAAACTTTTTGAAATTGACATATAGTTAGCATGCCATAAAATGCACCTTTTGAAAGTGTATAATTTGGTGTGTTTTTAGCATGTGCACACTGGACAGCCTTTACAATTAATAACATTTGTCCACCTCAAAAATTTTGTAACCATTTTCTCATTATACTTTCTTTCTGTCCAATCTCTAGTAAACACTAAGCTACTTTCTATGGCTAAATGTACCTATTCTAGACATTTCATATACATGGAATCATACCGTTTGCAATCCATTGTGATATATTTCACTTAGCATGCTTGAAAGTATTTTAAATCCATAGCATGTCCATAATGCTTTAGTGGGTAAACTGTATTCCATTTCATTTATCTACTTATCAGTTAATGGGTATTTTGTGTATCTCCACTTTGTGGCAATCAGAGATAAGAGCTAGTTTTCATTTGTGTTTTAAGGTAGGATAAGATTGTATGGGTATGAAGACAAAAGTACAAATAATGTGTAAGAGAGAGAAGACCCCTATCAAAATTCAAAAATTCAGGGAAGAAATTTGTCATGGAACAACTACGAGATTCTGGCACCCAATATAAATTCAGGTCATGTCTATAGGAAAGTCAACTGTCAAGTATCAAGTATCAAGTTCAATCCAGCATTATCACAATTACAATGCTCTTTGCCAGATAGCGAAGCTGTTTAGGAATCTTGTCTTTGG
The DNA here is from genome assembly GCF_000313985.2 of Echinops telfairi. NCBI lineage: Eukaryota > Metazoa > Chordata > Mammalia > Afrosoricida > Tenrecidae > Echinops > Echinops telfairi. The sequence continues at coordinate 21,771,668 of NW_022111369.1, read as the reverse complement.
CTTGAGCAGATCAGCCAGAGGCTCAGTCTGAGTATATACTCTGCAAGCAGTTAGTTTTAATCAGAACAATTTTACTCCTGGTAAACATGGAAGCAAATGTTAAAGAGTCTAGGCCAAGAAAATGAAACACTGTCTTTTATATAATCCTTTTCAATTATAAAGACATCAACTTGAAGACTGAATTTCAGATTGAATATGTACTAGTATATAATATAACTTATTTTTTCAAACCAGTTTTGTTTTTAAGAGAATATTTTAATAGTGTTTGGATTTACAGAATATTTGAGCATATAGATGCTTCCCAAGTACCTTTTATCAGATGTATATTATTTATATTAATTATGTGATCATGAAAGGGTCAACTCAACAGACTTGGTTTGGTTAAGATCTACAAATTCCAAAGAAAGTCTGTCTTTACATTGCTGCACTATAAATTCTGATTTCTTAGAATATTCTGCTTGGCTAGGATGCTTTTGTATGTTGGAGGAGTTAGACCAACCTGTACAAGTTTGACCAGAAAAATGTATCTTAACAAATCGATTACAAGGTTCGGACAAGGATGGACAACAGAAAAGTGGATGAAGGGAGACGTGGGACAGTGTAAGACATGACACAATTATAATTTATAAATTATCGAGGGTTCATGGTGGGGGCATGAGGAGGGAGGGGGATAAATGAGGAGCTGATGCCAGGGGCTTGGGTCAAGAGCAAATGTTTCGAGAATGATGAGGGCAACGAATGTACAGATGTACTCGACACAATTGATGTATGTATGGCTTGTGATAAGAGTTGTAGGAGCCCCCAATAAAATGATTAAAAAAGAAAAAAAGAATGCGATTTATGGTGAACACATTTTGCTCTGCTAGGGACTCGAGTTCAAATTGCTGAGTCAGTCACATAGTGGTCCTGTTATGTGACTGCTCCCAATTAAACTCTCCGCACATTTCGGATCGAATGAGCCTTCCCATTTGGCAACAATTTGCATTTCTGGGAGAAGTTTAATTCAACTGGGAAGGGACATCTAGGACCCTGTGCCTGTTTCTCCTGGCTTTTTCTCTTTGTGAGTTTTTCTTTTGGTGATTTTAATCTGTATCCTTTAAAAGTAATGGGCATTTAACAGAATCATGAAATTATTTTATATATATATTCCCACTTGCCTGTCAGCTTGTAATATGGTGGTTTGTGTAATATTAAAAACTAAGTCACTGGTATTTCAAATACCAGTAAGATCACTTATGGTGAACAGGTTTCAGCAGCTTCCAGACCAAGAACAGACTAGAAATAAGAAGGAGGCACTCAATCTTTAAAAAGTTACCAACTTTAAACTTAATGAATAGAGTGGGACATTTTCTGTTATAATGCCAGAAAGTGAAGTCTTCAGGTTGGAATTCACTCAAAATACTACTGGGGAAGAGTCAACCTTAATGATATGGATGGACCAAAACTTTTAGAACCTTCATTTGCTAATGAGAGGAAACAGCTGAGAAAAAACCAACTTCAAACATTAATAATCAGACAGCATAATGTATGATATATAAATCTAAGAAAATTAGAAGCCATCAAAAATTTAATGTTGCATATGAGGATTGATATCCTAAGTGTACTTCAATTTAATAATCATTTGGTTTACTCTGCTGGAGAAGGATAAATTCAAGAGTAACGGCATGGCATTCATTGTCAACAAGCTCTATCTTGAAGTACAAAGCTGTCTGTGAAAGGGTAATATATGTCTATATGGAAAACCAGTTAATTTAGTAATTATCAGTATTTATATACCAAACCCTAAAATCAATGAAAATAAATTGAAGAATTCTTCCATCTGAAATTGATCAAACATATAATCAAGATGCATTAATAATTTCCTGTGTTTGAATTGTGAAAGTTGAAAATAGAGAGGAAAGAACAAATTAGAAAATATGGTACAAACAAAGCTGAAGATTCCATGACAAAATTTTGCAAAACCAATGATTTCTTTACTGAAAATGTGTTTCAGCAACTTTAATGGTGACTATACACATTAACTTGTTCAGAAAGAATATATAGAAATAAAATTGACTATGTCCATGCAAAGTGATTATGGAGAAGCCCAATATCATTAGCCAAAACAAGGTTAGGGGTTGACTATGGAACAGATAATCATTTGTGGCTGTTTAAGTTCATGTAGAAGCAAAGAAAATCTAAAGCAAATATACAAAAACCCCACAATATTACCTTGAGTATATTACACCTAAATCCAGAGACCATCTCCACAGCAGATTTGACAAGTGAACACTGATGATTGAATACCAGGCAAGTTATGAGATGGCATCCGTAACATCAAACATGAACTAAGTAACTCCCTGCGATCAAGTCGATTCTGACTCGAGAGTGAGTCTATTGAACAGAGTAGAACTGCCCTGATGGACGAGGGAACAGAGTACTTAGAGAATTGTTCTTTAGAGACAGTAACTCTTGAAAAGAGTAGAAAGCTTCAGCTAAGTCCTGGGAGTGGCTGGTGGTTTTGAACTTCTGATTTGCAATTGCCAGGGCTCTGAAGAAAATTTAGAAAGGGGTGGGGGAAAGACAAAAATGGATATCAGAAGAGATTCTTAACATATAGTGAACATAGAGTGGCTAAAGCAAATGTAATAAATGATTAAATAAAAGAATCTAACAGATACTTTCAAAAGGCAAACTGGTGAAGAGAAAACATGATAAGGAATGGTGGAAATACCCAGAGAAACAAAACCAAAGGGAAGCATATGCTCAGCAAATCTCAATCAGAAAGAACTGGAAAAAAAAATGAATCCTGGAGTTGTAGCATTGACGTATTCTATGGGCAAATTATTTAAAGGTGCTAGAAACATCAAAAAAAAGTTGGGAGGAACACACAGAGTCACTGTACTATAAAGTCTTTGTCAACATTGGACCATTTCAAGAGGTAGCATTTGCGAAAGAACCAGGCTATGAGAGGCCGAAAAACCAAGTTGCATTTGTAGCATTAGTAAAAAACAAAGCTCCTGGAATTGGTATTTTCCTCTAGTTCCTTCAATGCAGCGTGGTCATCTTATGCTAATACCATCGTTCCTTGTTCATGTGGAACATCTTGAAATATCTCAATGTCAACTTTTGTGGTTTTGGTAGAGTGATGCTGTATTCCTCCTATCTTCTCAATATCATCATCTAACACAAGGCCAGGAATAACTGTGGTACAAACCATTAATTGTTCACATATAAGCTCAGGTTCAAGTTGAGGAAAATGAACACAAGTCTAGAATAAGTGAAGTACAACATTGAGTATACACCAGAAGAATCTGAGGAGACATCAAAAATGTCACACATGAAGAAAGCAAGATAGGAAAGAAATAAAAGATCAAACTGGATGTCAAGAGAGGCTCTGAAACTAGCTCTGATCATAGAGCACCTTAAGCATATGGAAGAAATGAAGTTAAAAAGAAAAAAAGCGAATGGAAAATTTCAAAGGGCAGCTTGGGAAGATAAATCATAATAATGAAATATGCAAAGATCTAGCATTACAAACCCCCAAAGGAAGAACTTGCTAAGCATATCTCAAGATGAAAGAACTGAAGAAAGCCTTCAAGCCTTGAAACATTCTATGGGCAAATTACTGATCAATGCAAGAAGCATCAAAAGATAAAAGAAATACGGAGTTACTGTACCAGAGAGACTGTTCAATATTTAGGCATTTCAAGAAGCAGCATTCCGCTCAAGAACCAGTGGTTCTGAAGGAAGAAGCAAAAGTTGCGCTGAAGGCGTTAGTGAAAAGCCAGGCTGCAGGAGTTGACAGATACCAAGAACAATATTACAACCACCTGATGGAGCACTGGAGGTATTCACTCATCTAGGTCAAGAAAGAGCGAACTGGCCAAGTGAATGGGAAGATATTCATATTTGTAACCATTCCAAAGAAAGTCGATCCGACAGAATGTGGAAATTGTCAAATCTGATCATTAGTATCACATACAAGTTTTGCTGAAGAATGCAATGGCTTCAAAAGTGTTTGCAACAATGGTTGAAGCAAGACATTAACAGCGTGCTGCCAAAAACTCAAGCTAGGTTCAGAAGACGACGTGCGTTCTTGCTGATGTCAGACGACTCTTGGCTAGAAGGAAATGAAAAAAAAATTTACTTGTGTTTTACTGACTATACCCAAGCATTTGTGTGCATCACAACAAACTATCCATAGCATTGAGACTAATGAAAATTGCAAAACAAATCATTGTGTTCATGTAGTACCAGCACATGAACCAAGAATCATCCATTTGAACAGAACAAAGGAATAATATAAGGATAAAAATCAGGAAAGGTGTGTGTCAAGGCCGTAGCCTTTCAACATACTTATTTAATCTGTACACTGAACAACCCGAGAAGCTGGGCTACAAGAAGATCACCACATCAGGATTGAAGGCCTGTTTATTGACAACCTGCAACGGACAGCTGACACAGTCTTGCTAGGTGACATGTTGGAAGACTTGAAGCACTTGAAGATCAAGGACTGAAGCCTTCGATCTGGATTGCAACTCAACGACAACAAAAAATCCTTAAAACTGAACTAATAGCTAACAGCATTATAAATAGAGAAAAGATTGAAGTTGTCAATTATTTCATTTTACTTGGACCTACAATCAATGCTCATGGAAGCAGAAGTTAAGACGGCCTTTTTTTTGTTTTTGATGAATAAGAAGTTCAAATACACTGAGACATCCCCTTCTTCCATTAGAGGTGCTGTGTGCAGGCATTCAGTCACCAGTCAAATCTGAATCCAGCTTCCCTGCCAAACCTAGCAGCGCAATGGACATGTCCACGAAGATACCTTGAGCCCTGTAAAAAAGCCTATATGCAATTGTAAAGCCAATGCATGCCTTCAGTCAATGTCTTACAGTACATTGAAAAAAATCACTGACTTGAACTCTGCATAAAACTTCAATATATCAAATTTTATGATAAAATGAAAAGACTAATTATTGAGGTGTTCTGTCATACAGCATTAAGTAGCCAGCAGAGAATGAGGTTTTGACCATGTAGAGATGGTAATTACCTAGCTAACACAAAGCCAGAGATCTCAGGGCAACAGGTTAAGGTTAGTAAAGAAAGTCAGATTCAATAAGCCAAAGGCATATGTACCACTATGAAGTTTCACAATTTAGAAGTATCAAGAGGAGACCCTTTTCAAATAGAAATAAAAGAGCCTGGGGACAAAATGACAACTGGTAAATGTATTTTTTCCACCCTCTGAGACTAGATTTCTGATTCACTAAGATCTCTCCTGTGTTGGATTTTGACATATTTATAGTAAAATGTTGGCAACCATAGGTCAATAAACACACTGCAGATTAACTTTGCAGTTGCTCTGACAGAGACGTGGCTGGAGTCAAGACGAATGTTGATTCTTAATCAGCAAATATCAAACTCAAAGGCAGTTTGTAAGAAAGTTGTTGGGAGTTCACAGCAGTTTGTGATTTTTGGTCTCCCCAAATATTAAAGAGTATTTCGAGTAGTCAAGGATTTAAGATTAATGGAATTTAATAGGCAAAGAAGGAATGAAATAATGAGCAGACTTTATTGGTAGTTGAAACAAATATGAGAGAAACCATCAGAGATGAGGCTAATTTAGACACTTGGAGAATGAGGTAGACATATTCAACAAAGGCAAGAGAGCCAGGAGGAAATTGGTTGACTTAATGTTGATCTTCATGTTATCATAGAAGTCATTATTTATTGAATA
>NW_022111369.1:21764636-21765843 GCF_000313985.2 Echinops telfairi | reverse complement strand
GGCTTTGTTGCTTCTGGGTTAGATGGCCGCTTGTTTACTTTCAAGCCTTTAAGTCCCCAGACGCTATAGGTCTCAATAGCCTTTTTTACAGGACATAGCACAGTGGGCAAATCTGCTACACAAGACCTCTTTAAAATATTGAAGAGAAGAATGTCACTTTGAAGACTAAGGTGTGCCTGACCTAACAAAGGTATTTTTGATAGCCTCATATGCACATGAAATTTGGAAAATGAATGAGGAAGATCGAAGTAGAATCCATTCATTTTAATTGTGATTCTTTTTAAGAAAACTGTAGGTACTATGGACTGTTAAGAACAAACATATCTGTCTTGGAAGAAGTACATCCAGAATGCACCTTGAAAGCAACAATAATGAGATTTCATCTCATATACTTTGGACATGTTACAAGAGGGACAAATCCCCTGGGGAAGGACATCATGTTTGGCAAGGCGGATGGGCAGGGAAAAAGAGGAGTAGCCTCAATGAGATGGATTGACATGGTAACTGTAATTATGGGCTCAAAAATAACAATATGAATGGTGCATGACTTATCAGTGTTTTGTGTTGTTGTACATAAGATCTCTGTAAGTCAGAACAAATTTGAGGGCCCCTACCAACAACATCAAGAATTAGTGCAATACCAGTTGAAATATTTCAAAAGAACGGATTTATTGCTGGAAGCACTCATTAGTCCATGCCCAAAAAGTTAGTAGATAGCTCCCTGGCCAACTGACTGGAAACGATCCATATATGTGCTCATTCCAAAATAAAATCATCCAACAGAATGAGGTGATTTTAAGACAATATAATTAACATCGCAAACAAGTAAAATTTTACCTAAGATAACTAAAAAGGGTTACAATGATCTATTGTAAGAGAACTGCTAGAAATTCAAACTAGATTCAGAAGAGCACTTTGACAGAGGGTTTTCATTGCGGACATCAGATAGATCTTGGCTAAAAGCAGAGAATACCAGAAGCAGGTATGTGTTTGTTTTACTGACTATGCCAATGCATCGACTTTGTTGATCATAACAAACTATGAATAGTGTTCAGAAAAGTGAGAATTCCATAATGCTTCATTGTAATCATGTAGAACCTGTACACGGACCAATCATTCCAACAGAATGACGGAATAGTGAGTGGTTTAAAATCAGGAAAAGTGTGCTTCAGAGTTGTATCCTTTCATCATATTTATTCAGTCTGAA
>NW_022111369.1:21749533-21764536 GCF_000313985.2 Echinops telfairi | reverse complement strand
ATGTGCTTGACACGATGTATGTATGCATTGTGATAAGAGTTGTATGAGCCCCCAATAAAATGATTAAAAAAAAGAATATGGCATCAGACTTAGAGGAAGGTTTATTAACAACTTGCAGTATGCATCTGACACAACCTTGCTTTCTGAAAGCCAAGAAGACTTGCTGATGAAGATAGAACACTGCAGTCTTCAGTCTCGATTGCAACTCAGCGTAAAGAAGAGCCAAATTCTTTCAACTGGACCCATATGCAGCATTTCATAAACAGAGAAAAGATCGATATTGTCAAGGATTTAATTTTACTTGGCTCCACAGCCAATGCTCATTGAGGTAGCAGTCAAGAATTCAAATGACTTATTACAGTGAGAAAATCTGCTGCACTAGACTTCTTTAAAATATTGAACAGGGTAGCACTTTGAGGGCTAAGGTAAGACACTTCTCACCAGCAACCAAGTCTCTCTCTGGTCTTCAGTCTCTCAGTGCCTTGGCCTCTGCCTCCATGAACCAGCAAGACCATCTGGTGCTGGGTCTCATAGTCCTATCGTCCCAGTGCTGCTCCTCTTCCAGAGTCTCTGTGCCATAGATTCTGGTGCCTCTGGTTTCAGCCTCCACAAATTCAGATGGAGATCTGGAATGTGCTCTTTTCATGGACTTTCCCTCTCTGCTCCTACTTCAAAGATGGGCTCATCTTTATAGCTGGGGGGAGGTAATGAAAACGGATCCATTCTATTAATGCTTCACATGCCCCATTTGCATAGTTCCACACAAGCATTTGGTGAGAGTTGCAGAGCAAGTTCGTAGGAGAGCCATATCAAGAAATTTCACTCCACCACACAGGATTTTTGACTAGTGTTTTCTGTATAGTACATTCAATTCTGAGCTTAGGAAGTGTGAGATCTAATTTGCTCTTTTTCTTCAATATTTGTAGAGAATGCTGTTGAGGTTCGTATTGGTATTGCATCACACTTACAGATTGCTTGGGGTAATATTACATTTTTACAATGTTACAATATTAATACATGGCCATCATATGGTTTTCCATTTATGTGTGTCTCTTTTGGATTCTGGAAGTAGGGTAGTTTTTCTTGTATATATCTTTTACATCCTTGGTTACATTTTTGTTAGGTATGTTTTATCATCTATTAATTTAATATAATTAATTCATTTTAATTAATTAAACATAATGTGATATAATTATTTCATTTAATTAATTAAATATAATTTCTTCATTTAAATTAATTAAATATAGTTTAATTTAATATAACACAATAGTTCATATTTCCAGGTTCAAAATCAAAACACAAAATTTGAGAAAAAAATTGGGAGGGAAATAGATATAAGAAATAGAAATTATGATACATTAAGAATAGCTACAAATCTTGTGCTACTTCTCTGATTGAGAAGTAGGATCTTTATTCCAACTCTTTGAATCTTGGTGGACTTACTGAATGGTTGAACCAATAAGAAGCAGTAGACATTCAACTGTGGCATTTTCAGTGGCCAGAACAGAAGTAAAGACACAGGTAACTTCAGCTGCTGTATTTTCACTATTTTAGCATTCTATCTGGTGGTGATGAATAAGAAGTTCAAATACACTGAGACATCCCCTTCTTCCATTAGAGGTGCTGTGTGCAGGCATTCAGTCACCAGTCCAATCTGAATCCAGCTTCCCTGCCAAACCTAGCAGCGCAATGGACATGTCCACGAAGATACCTTGAGCCCTGTAAAAAAGCCTATATGCAATTGTAAAGCCAATGCATGCCTTCAGTCAATGTCTTACAGTACATTGAAAAAAATCACTGACTTGAACTCTGCATAAAACTTCAATATATCAAATTTTATGATAAAATGAAAAGACTAATTATTGAGGTGTTCTGTCATACAGCATTAAGTAGCCAGCAGAGAATGAGGTTTTGACCATGTAGAGATGGTAATTACCTAGCTAACACAAAGCCAGAGATCTCAGGGCAACAGGTTAAGGTTAGTAAAGAAAGTCAGATTCAATAAGCCAAAGGCATATGTACCACTATGAAGTTTCACAATTTAGAAGTATCAAGAGGAGACCCTTTTCAAATAGAAATAAAAGAGCCTGGGGACAAAATGACAACTGGTAAATGTATTTTTTCCACCCTCTGAGACTAGATTTCTGATTCACTAAGATCTCTCCTGTGTTGGATTTTGACATATTTATAGTAAAATGTTGGCAACCATAGGTCAATAAACACACTGCAGATTAACTTTGCAGTTGCTCTGACAGAGACGTGGCTGGAGTCAAGACGAATGTTGATTCTTAATCAGCAAATATCAAACTCAAAGGCAGTTTGTAAGAAAGTTGTTGGGAGTTCACAGCAGTTTGTGATTTTTGGTCTCCCCAAATATTAAAGAGTATTTCGAGTAGTCAAGGATTTAAGATTAATGGAATTTAATAGGCAAAGAAGGAATGAAATAATGAGCAGACTTTATTGGTAGTTGAAACAAATATGAGAGAAACCATCAGAGATGAGGCTAATTTAGACACTTGGAGAATGAGGTAGACATATTCAACAAAGGCAAGAGAGCCAGGAGGAAATTGGTTGACTTAATGTTGATCTTCATGTTATCATAGAAGTCATTATTTATTGAATAATTTTAGCTAGTATTATCTGATGTTCTGGAGGACCTTTAAAACCCCATGCATCTTGCCCAGCATCACACTTGGTCTTAAAACAATCTTATTTTTGTGGCAAGAAAATAAATTAGATTCTAAATTTTGATGTAATTTAACCGGAGTTCAAATCTTGTTCTTGTCATTTTTGAGAATTGGTCCTTGGGAAGATGACTTAATCTCTGTATTTACATTTCTTCATCTATAAGCAGTTATGAAAGTTAAACAAAGAGACGAAGCAACTTCTAGATAGGTACAGTACTTAACCTCTTCTAAAACCAATAGAAAACAAAACAAAACACTGAAATGTATTATATAGGTAGATGGCTGTAAGGATTTGGAGTGAATAGCAGGAAATGAGAGCAATATATGGAATGCATCTTCTCAAATTCAGCCACCTAATTCTGACCCCTTTATTCTCTGCTTAAGTAAATCCTTTGCAGCCAACATTGAATACACAAAATAGGATTCTATAAAATGGAAAGACCAGAAAATCTGAACAGCAAGACTGCTTGTATGGTTAACGAATCTCCTCATTTTGACCTTAAATTTATTTAGATTTTGGTTTGTTCTATTGACTATAGAACAGCACGGGTAGGTAATTTGCTGCCACTACTTTGGGACAATATGGGTGGGGAATACAGATGTTGTTATTCTGCTGTAATCAAGGAGCCTCAAGATTGGCAGTTCAAAGCCACCTGCTCCTCCTCTGTAGGAAGATGAGGTGACCCGCTTCTGTAAAATCCCAGTCCTGGAACCCCCTGGAGTCAGCCTAAACCCGACTCAACGCTATGGCAGTGGGCTTGGCTTATTTTAATGTAGATGACTAAATACATTCTCATACCAGAAACTGCTTCAAAATTTTAGCCCATCTTCCCTCTTGTAGGTTCCCTTTAAATACTACTTTTACATAACATTAATAAAAAATGTTCTGATCAGGTTTAGAACAAAATTAAACAAAAACTTTCCATTCAATCAGTAATATAATTCTTTCCCATTGACTTAATTCATGTCTGTTTGATCCATGAGCCTGATCTATACAGCAAAGAGCAAAGATGAGAGGCCCCGATCCTGGAATTGGAAAGAGAGAGATGGAAATTTTCTGCTGAGGTTACGCACAGAAAAGAGCACAATCAAATTAGGAAACATTGAAGAACACAAAGACAGTTCATACAATGCTTTCCTTTTGACAGGCCAATAAATACTCAAACGGAATAATTTACCAAAAGAAAAAGAGCCCACTCCAACCTCATGACCTTTCAAACAATGAGAAGGAGTTCAATTATCCACAAATGTTCTATTAAAAGGCAGCTTTGCAGGCCGCGGCATTAGTGCAGCAGTCAGACGGTAGGGAATATTCAAGAGGCCGTTGTAGTTTCTGCATCCTGCTGTAGTTTGTTTCTTTCTTTTCAAAACTTGCTTGCCACAGGAAGTAGCACTTGCCACCCCCTTTGCCCATCCCTACGCTCACCTCCTAAGAAAAAATGGGAGGAAGCAATTCTTTTTCATCATGCTTATGGCAAGTATGAGCTATTAGATTTCACTCGAACACTTTATCTACACCTTACAGGAGTGAAACTGTCACTTTGGAAAGTAAATACTTGGTTCTAGAGAGAGTTGGAGTAACACGCCAACAAAGCCCAGAGAATGGCTCCATCTCCGTGGCGTGGGGTGCAGTGGACACAATGGACAGCTCAAGGCTTCCGAGGATGTCCCGTGGCATAATGGGTACGTGGGGGGCAAGGTCAACAGTTAGAAACTGCAAGGTCATCAGTTAGAAACCACCAGTTGCTCTGCGGGACAAAGATGGGCATTCTGCTCCTGTAAAGGGGCGCAGCCTCAGAAGCTCACCAGGGGTGGAGGGGGTGGGGGGTGGGGGTGGGGAGCAGTGCTGCCCTCTCCTGTCGGTACCTATGAGTCGGCCTCAGCACCGTGGGTACCTATGAGTCGGCCTCAGCTCCGTGGCAGTGAGTTGGGGTTTGGGGTTTTCTTCACTGCAGCTTCCCCTAGACAAAAACTCCTGCAGAAGTCTGGCCTGGAGAATCACATCTTTCAGAACCAGAGCACTACAATTTACCATCATGATGGAAAGTGCCTTGTGGGGCCAATCAGCTCTGGAGGAGGGGATCCATTTCCCCATGATTTTAATTTCTCTTCAATATTCCTTTTTGGATTTTCCGTCAATTGTTTTGTAATATTCTTCTTTATGTGTTTTTCCGTTGTCATTGAATCAGCACTGTTAGTTATTTACTGAATAAGCAATATAACTCCGACATATGCCTGTGATCACATACTTTGAGATTTTACGTTCTTTCTTGGGTGAGTAATTCTTTTTCCCCCCGCTAAGCTACCGCACACTTCTGTAAACAAACAAACAAACAGACAGACAGACAAACAAGGAAAACACACAGGGGGCAACACAACACACCTACCTTCTAGTACTGTTATGAGGATGGAAAATACTTAAGGAGACATTTATTTATGCAGTGCTTGGCAGATAGTAGGTGTTTCAAAGAGCAATTCTATTTCCTCTTTTCTCATGTTCTTTTTATCTACTTCCTTAAGTTAAAATATTGTATTTTCTCACGGAGCTGTAGGGAATTAAAAAAAATTTTGTCTCTTTCATAAATATTCAGATTTTCAATCCCACATTTCAAAAGCTTAGTCTTGAGCTTGAATTTAGCAATTCCAGACCCTCACTAAGCGTGGCGCTAATTGCATTGTACAGGCCACCAGTGTGGGAAGTTTGAATGTCACCTGGTCTGTAAATCGAGCTGATCGAATATGCAGTGAACCAAGTTTACCATTTATGTAGTGTAGGCATGAGTTGGTAGGCTGTGGCTTGCCTTCCATTATTATACAGACTTTTCCATTTATACTGCCCCACATCAAAATAACTTTATGACATCATATTTTTTAAAATCTTGTATAAAACATCACCTGTCATAAGTATGAGATCTTTCAATTCTCTTAAATGCTATGAATACTATACATAGTATTTAATTTAGGAAAAAATCTGCATATGCACAATAAGTTGTACATGTACATACATATTTCTTTTGCAAATAAGTTTCCTGTTTTTATTCCATAGTAGGGACTTTATTTTACTGCTAATCAAAAATACAGAGGAGCAGGTGGCAGCATTCTGCCAAGTTCAAGGAGCAGCAGTGCAAATGCTGTTTATTAACATTGTTCAATAAGTTTCTATCACAAACAGCACTAAACCATTTACTATTCACCATAAGGGTATAAAAAGTGCATTGAAGCTTCAAGCTCAATGACATGTTACCCTCTACCCAATGCTGCTCTTTGACAAAAATAGAAGAAGCTGCTCCTAAAACTCAGCATGTCATTTTTTAATTCACACTTAAATTTCCACTTGAGGAGACAAGCCAAACCAAACTCACCCTCCCTGAGATGCACCCTGGGAATAAGTGCCCTCTCAGCTTTCATAATTATCTGAGAGGAGTCTTTCTTCCACTCCCCTTTCTCTCTGAAAAGAGCTTGCTTATTAGGACCTAGTGGTTTCCTACTTCTCTATTTGCATAATTCACAGATGTCAACCTGCTGGCTCTACTCTGTCCCATGGAATTATTGTCTTTGTGTTCTGAGTAAATTGTTTTCTCTTCATAGCTGTAATTAGGCTACTGGACATAAAAAGTGTGAGATAAAACAGTGATCAGCATTTAGCTAGGTAGAGATAAACTGTTTTAGTCAATCATATTTTGATTGAAGGCTGCCTCTTATTTTGTAAATTGAACGATGTGCGTGCCTGTGGAAAGTATTTGTATTTAGGAAACCTTTATTTAAACAGAGGATAGCTCAAGGATATGCGAACATCTATTGATGTCTTTGATTTATTATTTATAATCTTTAAAAATCTACTACCACAAATAGGAAGCATACAATTATTCAGGTACTACAGCTTTATAATAAAAGTCAAATAGTACAATTTATATCAAGCCACCATAACTTCTCAGCAAATACATGGGTATTCAGATAAGTTTTTTCTACATCATTTGATATTCTGTACAACTCAGCTTTACTCTTCAAATGTCAAAAGCTTTTAGTATCAACAATTGTTTTGGCATTTTCTTTAACTTAGAAGTTCCTGGGAAGGCATCGTTCAGCAAAAAAGTGATAAACAGGACCATAGAATTACAAGTAAAAGAGATATACACCTGAATTACACAGGAATGTCAGTGACAATCAAGTGTGATTGTGCAACATAGACAGAGCTGAAGTAGATAAAAGACACTCCTGATGAATATGTTCACCTTCAATAATATAGGAGGTAAAGTATTTTTGTTTTGACAATAAGCAATGGGATTTAATTTGCAAATATGTTACTCAAGTGTGAACTTTCTCTCATTTTTTTGCATCTGGAATTTTCTCTGCTCTTCCAGTTTGGTGCACATATACTGTGCATTGGTTCACCTAGCAGTTGATTACTAGTGTCTAAAGAATATTGAAGTATAGGTTAAATAGGCTGTATTAATAAGTATTCTTGGAAGGGTAAGTCTACATTAACGGCCGTGTGGCACAATATGGTCTTTCAATATTGTTATGCAAATGTGAATAAAAATGTTTATTTTAACCTAGGACCAAATTTACTGATTATGATTCCAAAGCCATTAATTAAATTTTCGAAAGAAATTCTTAGTGTATGGAAAATTTGAATTCCATTCCTATCTTAGAAAATAAGATTTGTTTGATGATAAACACAGTCACATTCATACTTTCCTTTATGAGGCTGAGCAGATATTGCAAAACATAAACAAGCCCATAACAGTTTCATTGACCTTTTCAATTTATATATACTTTGCCATTTTATATGTGAATATTATTTAGAAATCTGGGTTGAAGGTTCGGTGACTACTGTGCTACTGACTCACGCCGTGTCTTTCAATCACCTCCTATGAACTGAGAGAACAGGGCCACGGGAAGAAGATGCGGATCAGCCCATTCACACTATGGTCTTGATGAGGTCTGCTCCACATAGGCTGGACCGTAAAACTGAACAGATCGGTCTTAGGGGAAATATAACAAAATTGCTCCTTAGAAATGAAGATGATGAGTCTTTGGACAAGTCTTCAGGAAAGATCAGCTGGTAGAAGAACACACACTGTGTTTGTAGAGAGTCAACAAAACCCAGGGAACTTCTCAATGAGATGGGTGGACAGACTAGTTGAAACAATGGACTGAAACCCATATGAGATTGTAAAGATGATGCAAAATTTGGAAATATTTCATTCCGTCATTCATAAGGTCATCATGCATCAAAGCGGACTCCACTAACAACAACAATTATTCTGATGAGGGAATATTGGAAAATCTGTGCCTCATGGAGAAAATTGTCCTGATTTCTGGTCCTGTAATTACAGTTTTACAAATGCTTGGTTGAACATTTCACTTTAATGTCTTACAGAAGATGTGAAATATTTGATCCAGTGTATTTGACATAATTCTAAAAGGAACTGAGAAAAGTGAAATTATTTCTAGTGGGCACATAGTTAATTGATGCAACAGATTTGACTAATTGATGCAACAGATTTTAACTTGTTTTCCTCAATGTAATTATTATTAAGTCTAATGAGTTGCAATACATTTTCTGTAGCAACCAATATAGGCAACTTGGCTATTCACCCCTTTACCAGACTCATAGTATATGCTCTAAAGTAAAGAATAAATAAATATGTAGTTTTACCAAGAGAAAACTTTAATATGTACGTTAATTTTAAAGTAATAGAACTCATCATTAAAGATTTAAAAAGCGAAAATCAGAAGTTCTTCCTAGTTAAAGACCATCTTCATCGCCGGAGAATTGTTTAGAATTCAGCAGTTCTACAGAGAACCTGGGGTAGGAGTGGGGCAGGCAGGAAGGCAGGTGTTTCTGCTTCTCTTTTACTCATCAACATCTATATTGTTCAAGACCGCAAAGGAACATCAAAGAAAACAATGTCAAAGAGTTCCCACCCCTCAGCAACCGAAGGATGTAATAATATCCGTTTGGCAAGTCTTAAGAACTGGGAAATTTTATTGCTTTCTTAAACATGGATTTTTGAATGATATTTTCATTTTCAAAGACTATAATTACTAAATATTTAAAACTTTAGGCTTCCCACCATACCGTTATTAAAAACATTATTAAAAATTAATGAGTACATGGTTTTCTTTTCTTTATTTATTTTTATCATTTTTTAATTTTTTGGTTTTCTTTCAAAGAACCCAGAATTAAAAGGTGAAAATAAAATAAGTTTACAGTGAAGAAACCTAAAACCACCACCCCATGCCCACATCAACAGGGCTGTCATGTTCCCAGTACAACCCTTGATAAGACGTTATTAAAATGGAAATCCTTCTCCAGTTCTCTTCTCATAACTCATCGCCTTAGTCTATTCCTGAAGAAATTATCAGAAAACATTGAGGGATATGTTACAAAACTCTAATCAGTACACCACAAATTGATCAAGGTTATAAAAAGAAGGAATATCTGAAGGAGGAAATGGCACAGATCCACAAGTAAACATGGAAAATGAATGAATATGATATCTCGGATGGGATGTTGGAATAGCAGAAAATCTAAATAAAAGATGGACTCATGTTCAGAATATTTTATCAATATTAACACTAGAGGAAACGAGGTGTGAGATATGTGGAAACTGTACTACCTTCACAAAAAATTTATAGGTATGTCATAGCATAACTGAATAATCCAAAATAATAAAGGTTAAAATGTTTAAATTGATGTTTGTTTGCAAAATAAAACGTTAATATTTCAAAGTATCAGTATTGTGTGAACACATTTTTCATTGTTAAATGCCAGATGAACTATTATAAATAGTTTGCTATTTTAGCATTTCAGGATATCAGTAGTATGCTACCACATCAATAAATAGCTCAAGGAAGTAGTCTTACGTGTGTGCAATGATTCCTTGGCTACACTGGTCATCTTCTTTTTGTAAGAAATATTTATGGATTATACGGAATATAATCAAAGTAAATTTTCAGAATGAATTTTGAAAGTCAACTTACTAGGGAATACTAAAAGAACACTACCTTCTTTAAAAATTATTTTTTTTAAGGTGACAGAGGAGTCTTAACAAGCAAATATCATTTATATTTGCAGACACTTTATCAATTATAAGGTCATGAACACTGCCAACATTTAACATAGGAGCATTAGAAAATTTTGAGAGATGTAAGTATCATCTCTACTTGAATAAGCTATAATATACTTGACAACATAAAATATTCTGCCAAGGCTTTACCAGTTTTGCCTAAATTTCTAATTTAAGATCTAGGGTAAAATTGGTATCAGCTGGTTATTTGTTTTTGTATGTGTGTTTTAGTAAAGATTCCGCCTCCTTGCAGCATCTAATTTCCAGTCATGATCTGGGATGAGAGCAGAGTGACCTGACATTTACAATACTTCAGTGGCAATTACAGCACAGTTAATATATCAATTTAATTAAATTCCTATAGTGAATCATGACACAAAATATCAAAATAAGTTAACTTGCACAGAAATAGACATAAGATCAATGCCGTGGGCAGAGATACAATGAATTAAATTAAAGTATAACTGTCATCCACTGAAAGAATTGTGTGCATAAGTGGATTTCTTGTTTGTTTCTTTTAAGAGTAATCTCCTTGAAAGGCATCATTGAGATAAGCTAGATAAGGAGATCTAAGATAGCGCCAAAGAGTCCTAAAGGAAGCCTGAAAGCATAATCTAAAATATTTTTTTACCTTACTGCTTAAGGAAGACTTAAAAGATTCTGTTTGCAGTCAACAAAGATAAAAGGAATTCTTCTGTCACTGTTGTTTGTTTTAAGAGAGAGAATATGAATTTTGCATTTCCAGTTTCAATTTGCTATTAATTTGTGCAGTATTTTTACATTAAATTATATCACTGAAAGCCTATGATATAATAGAAAGTAGATATGTCAAAAATGGAAGCACGAAATGGAGTTCAAAGAAAGAGAAGAGCAGTGGTACTATAGGGCTAAATGGAAAACCAAACCACTGCCACCCAATCTGAGCTGACTCCTAGTGACCCTATAAGATAGGGGTGAGCTCCCCTGTGCGTTTCCAGACTTTAACTTTTTATGAGAGTAAAAAACCTCTACTTTCTGCTGTGGAACAGATGTTGGTTTTGAACTGTTGACCTTATGGTTAGAAGCAGCCCAACACATAACCACTCTGACGCCAGAGCTCCTTAGTGGGCTAAGTAAATTCTCTCATCTTCTCACCAATATTCTGGACTCAGTTTAACTATGGAATTTCACAGTAACATGCAAGCGATTCACTGGTCTCTCTACTAATAAAGGAAGATAGTATCTTGAGTGATTAAAGGGATAGAGAAATTAAAATTTCACTTATTTAATATGCCAAGTTGGTTATATTTGCAATCGTAGAGGTTAAATGATGACATAGACTAGAACACCGGGTATCTTTCACCAGTCTGCAATACAGAATTGTGGAGAAAGAAGAGGGAAAGGTGTTTGTGCAGGTAGAGTTAGTGCATGGTGTTATGCACTGATATGTACTGATAGCCTTATTTTCACGTTGCTTTCTTCTTGTAACACTACTCATCTTCATCTGAAGAAAGAAGGGTGAATGGAATTAAATGTTTACTAAGATATTTTATCATTTAAAACTTTTTTAGTTCTATTTTGAATAGAAAATGGTTTGCTCATTTTCAGTGCTAGTAATCTTAGCTTAGTTACTGCTGTATTATTGAGCAATGATTAATTTGTAAATAAGAACCAATCTGCTTTGAATGAAGAAAAATAAAATAGCAGGTATGATTGTACACACGCATATGTATACATACATGTGTTAGTGCGATTGTGATTGAGAATTACTTATGAAGATTTCCATTCAGCTAAAAAAAACATATCAGGGACTTTGTGCTGATATGCACTTTAGAAATAAGATCCCTAAAGACCATGAGAAATTTTGCATTGCCACTTCCACCTGCATTAGTAATCTTCTATCTTGAAAAGTTCAATAGGTAATGCTAATGAAACATTATTAACATTGACAGTATGAACAGAATTCAAAAAATAGATTTAAAAAATCCTTTTTCTCTAATAGCACTGAGTCATTTCTCAGTTGAAATTAGCTTTTTTTGGAGAGTAACGGAAAATCTCAAGTTATGGTGGGGTCTTCAAAATAGAAATTTGTTTCCTCCTCACAAAAATTAAAAGCAGTTTATGTCTAAAATATTACATGTAGTAGGGACCCATGCTCTTTCCATATTGCTTTTGCATACTTAATATATGACTCCCATCTTTTTGTAGAAGATATCTGTTCCATTTTTTGGTATCACATGCTCATTACAGTTTCCACAGAAGTGGCATTATTATTTATAGTTCACTGGTCACATCTAGGAGCCCTGGTGCAGTAGTGGTTATGAATTGGGTTGCTAACGACAAAGTCAGTAGTTGGAAACCACTTCCCACTCAGCGGGAGATGGACAAGGTAGAGCTGCAGTTTCAAAAATTCCCCAGAGTAGTTCTACCCTATCCTATAAGGTCACTATGAATCAGCCCCAACTCGATGGAAATGCATTGTGGTTCTTTTGTATTTTTTTCACCAAAGTGAATATTTTCTAGTGAATAATATCCACTTTGACAATGCATGTGTTAACTTAAATTTATGTATTTTTCTGACAACTGGTTTTACATTACTGAGAAGGATATGTGAAAAAGTATTGAGAGGCACCTGGTAACTTCTGTCACAAATCTACCTTTTGGTACAATGTCCCTGAAGATGAAATATCTTTCTAGTCTAATGTCTCTTAGTAATAGTGAGCTACAGACAAAAAAACAGAAAAAAACAGAAACCAAGATGCTTCTCTGGAATCAAATACAGAAGTATAGAATAAAATAATGACAATTTCAGTAAAACTCCCATTCAATAAGGGGAAAAGAAAACATATGTTAGCTGTCAATTAGCAAATGTAAGGACATATCTGAGATGATTTTCTATGACTAGATTTTCTAACTCAGTAACTCTCAAACTTTTGGATTTAAAATTCCTTTAAAAGGAAGGGGGCTGTCAACAAACTCAGGGAAAAGGGAACAACAAGTGATCTAAAATCAATGGTGTGGAGAATTTAGGATGCCTTGTGGAGCTTGATCAAGGACAATGTAGCTGAGAGGTATTACTGAAACCCAAATGAAGGACAAACATGATAGTGAGACAAGAGGAAAGTAAAAGGAAATAGAGTAAAGAACTAGGAGGCAATGGACATTTATAGAAGTCTAAATACAGGAATGTTCATATGTAAATATATTTATATGTAATGATAAGGAAATAGATTTAAGTGCATATATTTATATGTTAAGTATTAAGGTAGATGGACAGACATTGGGCCTCAACCCAAGTGCTCCCTCAATGCAAGAACACTTTGTTTTAATAACCCGGCATTCTGTGATGCTCACCTTCCCGACATGATCACTGAAGACAAAATGGTGCATAAGCAAATGTGGTGAAGAAAGCTGATGGTGCTTGGCTATCAAAAGATACAGTGTCTGAGGTCTTAAAGTCTTGAAGATAAACAAGTGCATCTAGCTGAGAAGCAGCACAGCCCACATGGAAGAAGCACACTGGCCTGTGTGATCATGAGGTGTTGATGGGATCAGGTATCACCCATCTGCCACCAATTGGGCTTTTTCTGGTCATGCACGGTTACACTGTTGTTTCTGAACCTCTAAATAGAAAGCTTAACAGTCTGACTCGGTGGAATGAACTCCAACTACACGATGAGTCAACTTTTTCTTTCTTTCTTTTTAAAAATGAATCATTTTATTGGGAAGTTTTTACAAATCTTATAACAACCAATCATTCAATTATATTAAGCATACATATGTTGCCATCAACATTTCCCAAACATTTTCTTTATATTTGAGCCCCTTTTAAGTCAACATTTTCCTTCATTTGGGAAGTTGACAGACATCCAGAATGAGGTTTGTCATCGATTGATATTTCAACTTTTTTGAAATGAGAAAACCACTCATACACTTGAGTTTTTCTGATAGCCTTGTCCTTGTAAAATGTGTTCAACATCACAACAGTTTCTGTGGAATTTTTCCCAAGCAGGAAACAAAATTTCACAACTGCATGCTGTTCTCTTAAATCAGCCCTCACAAAAATGAAGTTAAAGCGAAACTGCTCTAACAGAAAATTTCACTACGGTATGACCAGAGAGAACCTTCCCAGGTGTTACCACTGGGTGCACTAGACTCACCAAGTCCGTGGGACAAGTGTGTACTATGAAAGCTCTGCCAAGCTCAAGTTTTTTTCTGATTTTTTGTTTGTTTTTTTTGGGGGGTAACCCCTTCTATACTACCTCTTGAAATAGCCAACTAATTATTTGTGGTATAATAATTATGTATTCTTTCCATCTTGTTTTGATGCTTCCTGCATCGTTCAATATTTTGTCCATAGAATCTTATAATATTACAACTCAAGGCTTGAATTTTTTCCCGAGTTGTCTCAGTTTAAGATATGTTTAGTGTATTTTCCCCTTTTGGTTTCTCTAGTTCTTTACACATTGCATTATAATATTGTCTACTCAAGTTACCTTTTGAAATTTTCTGTTCATCTCTCTTTTTGGTTATTTCTTCCATGTATTTGCCTTTGCTATTCTATGATTAAGAGCAAGTTTCAGAGTCTTGTCTGGTATCCACTTTGATCTTTTTAATCCTTCCTGTCTTTTAAATTATTTTTGTCTTTCATCATGTATGATATTCTTAATGTCATCCCATAATCCAGCAAGAGTTCTGTCAGTGTTCATTGGGTTTAATTTGTTTTTGAAATGTTCTCAAGGTTCAGGTAGGATATATTCAAAGGTAGTATTTTGGCTCATGTGCACTTGTTTTAATTTTCATCAGGTTTAACTTGAATTTACTAGGAAATATTGGTAGTCTGTTCTAAGTCAGCCTCTGGCTTGGTTTTTGTATCCAATAATGAGATTTTCTATGATGTTTTTCCAAAGATGTAGTCAATTACATATTGACAATTTGTGTTGTTGAAAAAAAAGGTATTTGCGATGAACAACTCTCTGATTTTGCACAATTCTATCATGTAATCTCTAGCTTTGTGCCTATCAAGTCCAAAGTTTCCAACTACTGTTTTTTTCTTTACATATGATATTTTATTTTATAAACTTTTATACAAAGAAACAGAGAGCTTATAAAGAAAAGAAACACTACAACAGTTCAGTAACCTACCATTCTACAACCTAACCTACTAATCTCTTAACCAACCTACCTAACCTACTAATCTCTTAACCAACCTACTGAACCTACCAATCTCTTAACCAACCTACCTAACCTACTAATCTCTT
>NW_022111369.1:21747812-21749200 GCF_000313985.2 Echinops telfairi | reverse complement strand
ATTTATTCTAGCATGTGCCATTTGTAAATACTGATTCTTTGAGTAATTAAAGTTTTCCAAATGTTGATACCTTTTATTTTGTAATGCCCTAAATTTACACTTGTTTATATCATGACAAAAGTCTTTAAGTACCAGAAAGGTGTTAAAACTCAATGAAGCATATAATTCTAATTTTACCCCAAACCTCAGATTTTATCATTGGCAACAAATAGTGTCAGCTGTTTTTTTTTGAAATGGTACACACACTTTGACCATTTTAGAGAAAAAAATTTTTTTTACCAAATATTCAACTTTAAATTATTATCATTTTTCTGTCAAGGGAAAACCATGTTGCATGAAATAAAGGAATAGTTCACCTTATATAAGTGTTTCTCCTCAAGATAAACATCATCTTTTGGAACACAGTAAAATGCTTCATGTATACATCTTATTTCCCCATATAAACCAAGATGAAGTTTTAATAAAATTCATTTAATAAAATTAATATTTTTTAGTGCTTAATCAGGGATAGAGTGAGTGAAACGCTGTGTGAGTCCCTGTGTGTATGTGTATTTTAGCTATGTGAACGAAGGAAAAAAAAAGACTTTAGTAGCATTTATTGCCACTTCCTTGGCTCTAAAGTGACAGTAAGCTTTACCTATCACCACCTTACATCATCGATACAAATGTTTCCCAGTTAAAAAAACACAACCCATATCTTAATTATTATGATGAACATAATTTAGACCTTACAAGCCCCTGGAAGAAAGCTGAAAACTCCAGGGGCCCTTGAATCACACATTGAGAACCATTGTGCTCTGTTTGACATTATGTAAATTTAAAATATTTAAAGATTCTGCCTGGTTGCACAATTTTAACACCCACAAAATTTGGATGTGAATGATTTTTGTCATTCTAATCAACAATGATATTATTACAAATATAATATTTTTGGCCTATGTGATAGATACATGAAAAACTCAATGTTATGAATTTAAGGATCTTTGCTTAGGTTTATTGCCAATACAATGCTGGTACATGGCTAAAAAAATTGTTTGATGGCACTGAATAAACCAAAACTAATTCACTGCTGTCTAGTTGATTCTGATTCATAGCTACACCATAGGAAAGAGTAAACCTGCCCTTTGGGGTTTTGAGGATGGAACTCTTTTTTTAAATCATTTTGTTGGGGGCTCATACAACTCTTATCACAATCCATACATATATCAATTGTATACAACACATTTATATATGTGTTACCCTCATCATTCTCAAAACATTTGCTCTCCACTTAAGCCCTTGGCATCAGCTCCTCATTTTTCCCCTCCTTCCCCGCTGCCCCCTCCCTCATGAACCCTTGATAATTTATAAATTATTATTTTGTCATATCTCACACTGTCCAATGTCTC
>NW_022111369.1:21730266-21746971 GCF_000313985.2 Echinops telfairi | reverse complement strand
TAAGACCCTATATGCTATATCTTTTGATAGTCGGTCTCCATCAGCTTTCTTCACCACATTTGCTTATGCACCCGCTTTGTCTTCAGCGATCATGTTAGGAAGGTGAGCATCATGGAATGCTACTTTAATAGAACAAAGTATTCTTGCATTGAGAGAGTACTTGAGTGGAGGCCCAATGGAGGATGCAACTCTTAACAGGAGTAGAGGCCCTTATCCTTCTCCCACAGAATAGCTGGTGGGCTGCACAACCAACCTTGCAGTTAATAGCAAAATTCATAACCCACCATGCCACCAAACTCCCTTGTGTTACTGAATGCAAATTTATAAAATGACTGAATGTGTTAGACCAAGTTGCCTAGAGAAACAAATCCAGTGACACTCATCTATGTATAAGAAAGAACTTTATATCAAGATGTTATCTGATATTATGAGGCCATCCCAGCAAGTCCAATTCAAGTCCAAAAGTGAGATGCAAGCCAGTGTTCCCTTCAGAGTCCTGTAGCTACAAGATGATGATGCAGAAAGGTAAAAGCATGAAGCCAGAAGATCTCAGGGCAGTGGCTGCAGTCAGGTGACCCGTGGAAACGTGGCATGGCACAGGCAGATCTCAGGGTCAGGCAACCGACATGGAGCTGCCACTGGAAGCTGGCAGAATCTCACCGAACAGGAAGGCGAAGAAGGGGCAGAAAGAGTTCCCAATGCTTCTCACTCTTGTATAAACAGGTTCGTGATACCAAGGAGACGCCATCAGGCTGCATCATCAGATGTCATCAGGTTGGGCTCATCCCCTTCCCTTACCTAGGAATGACTAGTTGACATAATCCCAAACCATCACACCCAAGTTTATTGGGTGATTTAATTTATAATAAAGATTGTATTGCCTTGATTGGTAATTGGTTATTAAATAGGTGACTATTCTTATAAATGGTATTGTTATAAATGCCTAGCTATTTCAAAACAGAACACAACAAAACATCTGTAGACCAATACATTTAAAAAAATCATCTATGGTAGAAAATTAAGAAATGTGATGTAAACACTCCCTAAGTGGATTGAAACAGTGGCTGCTTCAACAAAAGATTTAGGTATATGAATATTTTGAAAGGTAGAGTAAACTCCAATCCCATAACAACCCTACAGGATAGAGGATAGGGTAAAAATATTTCTATAAGGTTTCTGAGACTGTAAGTATTTTGGAAACAGACAACCTCATCTTACACCCATGGAGAGGCTGGTGAGTTTGAACCACCAATCTTGTAGTTAGAGATGGTGGGGACCAGAAAATCTATTACATATAAGTTTTCCATGAGTTTGTGTTGATTGGATGGTAATTAACAACAACTGTATACTTTATGCTTTCTATAAAAATTCTGTACCAAAGACCGAAATATTCAAAAGAAAGCAAACTATAAATAAAGTAGGAGAAAAGATTTTCAATATTTTATATGGTAAAGATCTAATAAAATTTAACAGGAAACCAGAGTCTTGAAGAAAATGAATGATAAACTTGACAATATAAAATTATTTAATTTTCTGTGTTATTTTACTATATACCAAAAGTCCATACTCTATGAGCAATAATTAGTTGAATAAGGGTAGAGTTGTATATACAAATAAATATACAACCAAATTGGAATCAGTTCCCTGGTTTTGAAATTTTGAAGTTTAGGGTTTGGGTTTCGTGGATATCCCAGCTGAAGCCTCCTGGCCTAATCACATGTTTAGTCTCCTGTTCTACCTTCTACTTTCTTGTATTCTTATTATTGTCATTAGTATTTTTGTTATCAGTTACCTTTGATTCTATTCCAACTCCCAGGGACTTCATAACAAAATGAAATTTTACCACGTAACAGTTTGTTAACTTGGGGCAGCTTGCATGCTGTTGGAAGCTATATCGTTATTATTTTAAATATTAAACCATGGTATTGATACCATGGTTAATAGGCTTCAGCAAAACTTCCAGATTAAGATAAGCTAGGAAGAAATGCCTGGCCAACCACCTCTGAAAATTAGTCACTGAAATTCTATGTATCAGAAGAGACTATTGCTTTAGTTATTATTGGTTATTTATTCATTTATTTCTAAGTAATTGAGTTATCTAAATATAATTTTTCAGTCGCATATTAAATCATTTACATCTATAAATGATTTACTACTCCATAAACATGCAGATGGAGAGAATGACCTTTGACTGTTTGCAACTGATGTTTTCTAAAATAGATGAACACTGTTCGTTGAAATTAAGACCATCTGTTCCATACGCAGAACTAGATGGAGCGGCTGTAAGCATCTTGAGCTTGACTGCTCCCATTGGCATGTCGGTTCCATAAGCGACCAAGTCACCTTAACCATTCATTGAACTCTGCTCTGCCTCAGTTTCCTGAGATCATTGTGACCATTGACTCATGGGTGTAAAGAGGCTATGCCAATCATGGCATACATAAATGCACAAAAAACATAGCTCTTATAATGTTATATTCATCTACAATGGGTATACTTCTCTGGGTGACTATTGTAATTTTCTCCTTTGTACACTGTTTCGGTGTGGATTACATCTTCCATTTGATCCTATGCTTGAGCACATCGCAGCCACACTGTCAATCCATCTTTTTGAGGGCCTTCTTCTTTTTCCAGTGCCCCTCTACGTTACCAAACAGGATGTCTTTTGCCAGGAACTGGTCTCTCCTGACAGCACGTCGGAGTATGCAAGAGAAATCCTCACCATTCTTGTTTCACGGGTACTCTCGGTGCACTTCTGTCCAGGCAGACCAGCTTGTCCTTTCATCAGCCCATGGGCTTTTCCATGTTCTCCTTCAGGACAGCAATTCAATTGCGTTGGTTTTTCTTCAGTCCTCTATATTCATTGGGAAAATTTAACATGAATATGGGGCCATTAAAAATAGCACAAAGCCCGTTATTTCCAAATGTATCCAGTAACACGGTGAATGAATTCCAGTAATTCCAGTTGTCTATTTTTAGTAAGAATTTAGAAAAGCGGTTTATAGTCATTAATAATAATTACAATTGAATGGATTTGTTATTATAGCCTCATATTTAAAGAAGAACCTAGAGATTCTAGTTTCGTGGTTAACCCGAGAGGGAGGAAAGAGAGAAAAGGATACACAGAGGGCACATATCAGTTACTTTAGTATTCAGATTATGTACCCATGCCCTTGGGTTTCGTGCTTTTATTTCGCAGTGTGAGGCTACTTTAAAGTTGACCTTGCTACTCTTGGAAACTCTTCTGGAAGCATTACAAAAACTGAAGGGACATATCATAAGTCTATATAGGCAGTATTCTGATGTAGCCAGAAAATCAATTGAACTGGAAGTCATCTATGCATACGAAGGTAATGCCTGCATGTTCTAAATGGCTCACTGGTGGCTTATCACAGTTTCTTTGAGACCCGGTACTGAACTTAGACAGAAAATTATTCTCAGCAGCTAAAAAGGTTTTCATTTTCTCCTCCACTTTTATCTTTTCTTTGTCCATTACAGTCCTGAACTCAATCAAATTGTTAGAGGATTACCTCCCATCACCAGGGTGATGAAATGG
Organism: Echinops telfairi; assembly: GCF_000313985.2. NCBI lineage: Eukaryota > Metazoa > Chordata > Mammalia > Afrosoricida > Tenrecidae > Echinops > Echinops telfairi. Next base: position 21,743,415 of record NW_022111369.1, on the reverse strand, counting down.
GAATTTAGGGCTGTTTGTGTTTGAGCAGAAGGAAATCATGGCTGTGTAAACTTGGCCCCTTAGCATCTTGACAGCATGAACTAGACCAGAGCAGTCAGAGTTTTCTTGCATGAAATTCTAAAAAATTATCATAGACACCAATTATTTTCTTCTTAACACAAATTAATGCTATCATTACCTATTTTGGTGTCATGGTATCTGAATTTCTATAGTATTATAAATATTTCAAGTGGTACAACTTGATGAATTTGGCAATTGATGACTATACAATCTTTGAAGCAGGGTTTATGATGTACTGTTTGTTGCTCCTTCATCCCGTTTTCTTAAATATGCAGTATTAGAAATTAATCCTTGTATTTATTGTTTTTCACATAACATTATTATTTTTATTTCTTCTCATTTTCTTCTTTTTTTTAATAATCATATTATTAGGGGTCATACAACTCATCACAATCCATCCATACATCATTTGTGTCCAGCACAGTAGTACATATGTTGATCTCATCGTTCTCACAACACCTGCTTTCCACTTGAGCCCTTGGTGTCAGCTCCTCATTTCCCCCCTCCCTCTCCCCTCCCCCTTCCCCCTAAACCCTTGATAATTTATAAATTATTATTATTTTATCATATCTTACCCCATCCGACGTCTCCTCATCCATTTCTCTGCTGTCCAGGGAGGAGGTCATATGTAGACCTTGTCATGGTTTATTTGCTGACCTGCTTATAAGAACATTACTGGCATGTAATCATATGTAGAATTAACCAAATTAAGCATACATCTCAGTGATTTTCATAAAAGCATAAGGATGTGCAAACATAATTTTAGAGACCCTAAAAGAGAAACCCTGACAATTACTACTCTTATCCGACTCCCATTCCTTACTCCAATCCCTAGTCTTAGGCAAAAATCAATCTACTCCCCGTATCTATAAATTTGCTTCTTTTCCACCTGTCATTTAAAGACATGTCATATAAGTGGGACTATACAATCTGCAGTCTTTCTTTTGTGGATTCTCTCAAAGTATTCTCAAGGCCATCCATGGTGTATATTGTATCAGTACTTTATCTATGTTAGTCTGAGTAGACTAGAGAAACAAATTCATGGAGACACTGATATTTGTATAAGAAAGAGTTTTACATAAGGAGTAATTGTACATTAGGAAAACATTCCAGCCCAGTACAAATCAAGATAAGTCCAATATTAGCCGATATGTTCAATACCAATCTATAAAGTCCTCTTCAGACTCATGAAACACATGCCAAGACACCAAATGCAGGGAGATCACAGGCCAGTGGATGGGTGGTCTTTGGGTCCAGTGGCGTTGTAAGCATCTCAGCGCTGGCAGAGGTCTCCACATGGCTTCTCCAGCTGAGGGCACTAGTGTAATTCCATGTGGCGTCTCCTCAGGGACATCTCACAGGAAGTGAGCAAAGAAAGAGAGTGTCTCCCACTGCCAAGGAGCAAATACAGGAGTTCCCAGGATCCTCAGGAGAAGGCCAGGCCCACAAAGAGGCCTCATTGGCTATATCCTGATTGACAGGCTAGACTACACCCATGCACTCTTAATCCTCAAATTGACACCAGATTATGTAACTACCACAATATCTGTATCACATTTTCTTTCTTTACTCATTCTTCAGTTGATGGATTAATACTTAAAATAATTCAATTTTTTACTATTGTGAATACTAGTACAATGAATAACCATGCATAAGTTTTTGTGAGTATGACTGCTGGTTTATGGCACCACTTTTCTGGGCAGAAAAATAGGATTGAAAAAATGACAAGTAAAAATGTCACAATCTCTATCATATAGCATTCATAGTTTGTTTTTGTGACATTTGTTAATATCCAGAATTATGAAATGACTAGTCTTCTTCTCAGGTGTAATTGAGTTGGCACTAATTCATTGGGATCTTATGTACAACTGAACAAAAACTGAATCACTGCCATCAAGTCAATTCTGATCCAAAGCAACCCGATAGGACAGAGTAGAACTGCCCTGGTGAGTTTCTGAGAGTGTATGGGAGTAGAAAGCCTTGTCTTTCTCCCCATAGAGCAGCTGGTTATCCTCAGTGCAATGCATCCATAACTACTATACCACCAGAGCTCCTGAAAAAAACACACCAATCAAGTCTGAGTCATCCCCACATTGTTATGTTTAAGCTTATCATTGTAGTCATGGTTAATTGATCTCATTGAAAACCTACTTTTTCACTGAACATTCCACTTTACCAAACATGGTATCCTTTCCCAGGAGCTAGTCCCTCCTGATAAACGTATCTAAAATGGGTGAGGAAAACCTTGCCACCATTAGTTCTGAGGAGCATTATGGCTGTACATCTTTCAAGACAAATTTAGTTGTTCTTCTGGAAGTGAATGGTACTTGAATTTATGGCTGCTCTGTGGGGATGCACTGCTTCAACTACTTCGGGATTACATTAAGCAACATTTTATTTGTGTATAATACTGTATAAATAATTTTTACAACCAGTTGTGTAGCTTCTATAATCAATTAGGTCACTTTGGTGGAGTGGTAGTGAAGAGGCACAAATATGGAGATCTGCCAGTTGGCTGTCCCAATCGCTGCCGTCCCAATTACTTAGCATAGACTGGTGAGTGCTCCCAGCACTATTCCAGTTACTTGAAATGTTTCAATTGACATTCCATCCAGAAGTGGATCCTTGTTTTCACCAATGATTTCTGTGTGGGTTGGACTTTTTCATGCAATACGATTCCTCCCTCATAATATGCTACCTTTTGAAACGGTTGGCTTTTGACAATCCATTTTGATACAGTGACTGAGCATCTTGTCAATCTTCTTTTGATATTTCCTGTTATCATTCAATATTTTCACCACAGAATCTTTTAATATTGCAACTTGCCTTGAACTTTTTCTTCAGTTCTTTTACCTTACATATGGTAAACCTGTTTTTCCCTTTGTCCATTCTAACTCCCGATGGTTGCAAATTCATTATAATGCTTCATTTTGTCTTCTCACACCGTCTTCAGACATTTTCTGTTCAGGTCCAGTAGTTCATTACTTCTTTCCATCTCCTTGGCTACTCTAAATTCAAGAATAATTTTTAGAATTTGCTCTGACCTCCACTTTGGTCTTTTCTTTCTTTCCTGTCTGTTTTGCTTTCTTCATGTCTGATGTTCTTGATTTCATTCCACAACTCGTCTGGTCTTTAGTCATTTTTATTCAGTGAAGGAAACCAGTGCTTGAGATAGTCTATAAAGTAAAGTAGAAGTTTGTAGCCCATGGACTTGATTTTTATTTAGCTTCATTCTGAATTTAGATATGGGCAATTGATGATCTGGCCTTGTTTTAACTAATGACATTGAACTTTTCCATTGTCTCTTCCCACAGATAAAATCAACGGATTTCTGTGTATTCTATATGGCTAGACCATGTGTACAGTCACTATTCGTGTTGTTGAAAAGGGGTATTTGCAATGAAGGGTTGGTTTTGCAAAATGTTAACATGCAACCTCCACCTTCATTTCTATCACCAAAGCCCTGATTTCAAAATACCAATCTTTTGTCTGTATTTCTAGCTATCGCATTCCAAAACCCAGCAATGATCAGTGCATTTTTATTTTATTTTAGATCCATTTTAGGACATGGAAATGAGTAGAATTCTTCAATTTCATCATCATTGGCTTTAGTGGTTGGTGAATAAAAATAGAATAATACCTGTATGAATTGATTTTTATTATAGATGTATAGATATTATCCTATCACAGACAGCATTATACTTCAAGATAGAGCTTTCAATGTTATTTTTGACTATCAATGCTTTAATGTTCCTCTTCAATTGATCATTCCTGGTATAGTAACTATATGGTTGTCTGATTCAAAATTACCAATAACAGTCCATTTCAGCTCACTAATGCCTAAGATATAGACCTTTATGCATCATTTTTAGGACCTATGGTTTGTAGATTTATAATTTGCCTATCAATGCTCCAATTATTAATAGATGTTTTCAGTTCTTATTTTGAGTAATGTCCCATCAGGAATGATGGTAGTGACAGTTTTGCTCTGTCCATGTCATTAAATGTTTCTCCACGTTGAGGAAGCAGCTTTCCACCAGGCCTATGTGAGTGCCTTCTGACCTGAGAGGATCTTCTTCTGATATTCTGGCACTGTGCATTACACCTTCCGTGGTTAATTTTTCAGAAACGGACTGCCTCTTCTTTCTTCCTACTCGGTTTTCTGGATTGAAAAACCTGTTCACCATTGATGATCCTGTTAGTATTTTCAATACCAGTGACACAGTTTTCAGCATCACAGTAGCAAGGAAGCCACCACAGTACGAGGAACTGACAGATGTATGCTGTCAGTAGGCAAATTTGCTGCCTAAATGTGTTATAAATCCAAGATGTGACTTTGAAGACTAAGATCCCACTAACCCAAGCAACATCCTTTTAAGTTCCTCACTGGCATGTGAAAGCTGGACCATAAAATTGAGAAGAATCAATACCTTTGAATTATGGTATTGGTGAAGAATATTGCAAGAAAAATGAACAAATCTATATTGGAAGAAGTAAGACTGAAATGGTTCTTATAATTTAGGACACCGAGACTCATATACTTTGGATATGTCATCAGGAATGACAAACCCCTGGAGAAGTGTATCTTGCTTTGCTGTGTAGAGGGACTATGAAAAAGAAGACCCTTGTGGTAGTTATAGAATCTGTTGTCAATTTGAGACTTAAGAGTGAAGGGGTGGAATTTTTTCTGTCATTCAGGTCACAGCTTGATGACCTCATTTGGAGGTGCTAAGGAGATAAATAGCTTGCTGGAGGCGGGACACACCTCACTCCCATGAGACATTCCTTCTGACAAGACACATAGAGCTATGCTAGAGCCCTGATAGCTGGAGAAGCCACGTGCAACCCTTGCCAGTGCTGAGATGCTTCCACCACCACTGGATCCACAAGGCTTAGCACACACTTGCCTGTGATCTTCCTGCATTTGGCCTGATTGCATGGCTGCGTGAGTCTACAGAGGAACTTATGGACTAGTATTGGACATATGGGCTAATATTGGACTTATGGACTTGACCTGGACCGGGCTGGCATGATTTCTTAAAGTATAATCATTCTTTTATATAAAGCTCTTTCTCACACACATATGCGTGCCTATGAATTTGTGTCTCTAGTCAACCCAGACTAACACAACCCTCAATAAGATGGATTGACATTGTGGCTGCAACAATGGGCTTAAAAATAGAAATGATTGTGAGGATGCGGTGAGACTGGGTAGTTTTTTGTTCTGTTGTGCACAGGATCTCTATGTGTTGGAACCAACTTGATAGCACCTAATAATAGCACCTAATAATAGCAGCATAAGAGATATGTGTATAAGTATATGTATTATAACTTTTTGTTTAACATATTAATTATTTTAATATAATTTTATTAAAATTAATTTTTAGGCCTATTATATTTTAACATTTAATTAAAATAGCTTTCATCAAATGTTCTTGTCTTGCAAATGCTATCAACATCTATATATATTTAATTGAAATAAAGCTCTGTAGATTTCTTCCTTTGCTGTGTTAGGCAGGTTTCTCTAGAGAAACAAAACCAGGACACACACACACTATATATGATCATATATAGTGTGTGTGTGTATTTATACAACAGGAAGGAATATAAGAGCTAAGTAGTCCACACAGCAGTACAGAGGGCTCAGTTCAACTCACTTTCATGGAATAGTTAATACACTGTATATATCATGTATAAGCCGAGTTTTTCAGCACATTTTTAATGCAATTTTTGTGGTAAAATTAGGTGCTTTGGCTGATAGTCAGGTCAGCTTACTCGAGTATATACTGTACTAGAATTCCTTCAACTCCTGTGGGCTGCCTGCTAGATCCAAGGTCAAGGAAGCAGAAGGTGGAGTCTTTCCTCAGGCAAGGCAGGCACAGTCTGCCTGCAGGCAGTTGACAGCAGGGTGGGTCAGCAACAGTCAGTAGCTCCAGAGCTCAGTGAAACAGGCCCTGATGGGATCTGGAACTCAAGCATGGTGACAGGATCCACCGACCTCAAGTTCAAGCAATGCACACAGTAGCAGCAGCAGCATGGCAGAGTATGACTTGAAGGAGTCCCAAGCTTTAATAATATGATCCATGGGTTGGCTTGGCCCACAGATAGTGTAGCACACAGGTTGAGGCAGAGAACTATCTAAAGAAGCAGTACACTGGTCACCAGGGAACAAGAGAAAGAAGGGATGCCGGCTGTCTTCATTAATTTTGGTCATCCTCCAATCAAGCTGTTGCCTAATTAAACTCTGCCCACATGTTCCTATTGACTTAGTTGGGAGAATAAACCCAACTATCACACTAACCTTTGCAATTTCAAATTCTTGATGAACTATGAAGTATGTTAAACATATTTGAAAATGTACCTATATATAAATTTCCTAACATAAGAAAGGATATTTCAGTTTTATTGTAGGAAATCTACTCTCATAAATACACATTATATATTTTATTTAAATTATATTCATTGTATAAAATCATTGTACAGAATCATGTCTTGAGAATGGTCCTTCAATTTTTTAATGTAGCAATAAAATCCCCAATATGTATTATCGTTTACACTTGTAATTTTATAGATGATACACCAGCGATGTGGCAATGGATAATATAATTACATTTTTAATATTGTGGCAGGTATGCTATAGTCATTAATTATCAACTTGACTAATTATTATTGGTAGCAATTAATCTTTGCTCTAATAATTATTGCTGATGAGTATACATGTATTGCCCCTATTACCTTTTGTAATGGCATGAAGATGATATATGTGATCACTAAACCAACTAGAGTTAAATAATTTGTGATGTTAGAGATATTCCTAAGCCCAGAAATATTTTCATTAAGTCTATGGGACTGCAAAGAGACATATGATAGAGTGTTTCTGCTTGTTTGTCTTTAAGATATTATACCCACCCCATTCTACCTTCCTCAGCCCTTAGGTTTTTCTTAGAATTTCTTATACCACTGGTCAAAGATTCTGGCTGCTAGGACAATTTCTAAAGAGGTTCATCCTAAAAACGAGCCAGTGTTCTGTACAAAATGACTATGAAAGAAATCATGAAGTTTTAGACTCTTCTTTAGAGACACTCATCTTCCACAGACCATACCAGAAGGGCTTGCCATGGAAACCATACTAAGTAAACCTCAAACTCACTGACAACCCTTGATTTTAAGGTTGAATCTCCCTAGTGTCTCAGATGACTAATATCCCATGGTTATAGAACTAGTAATTGTTGGACTTTGGTGAGGATCTTTTGCCTTCAGGGTGCCTAATGAATGGTGACCCAGAAGTACCATATATTTATTATTTTCATGCCCTCCTGGATTTATTATGACCCGTAGTAATCTGAAAGGCATGGTCGTGTCTTTGTGAATAAAGGTTATAGAATGTTTTCCTCTACCATCAACTCCCATTGTTTCTGTAAATAGTGTCCAGTTATTCAAGAGTTTCATCTGTTTAAGTCAACAATTCGTGTATAGTAGTTCATAGCCAGTCTATACTTGTGCATTTTCCTTTATACAACAATGTGTTAAAGTCTATGTCATTGACTATATTAATGCCACTATCAATGAAATTAACATGCCCCAGGGGAATTATTGATAATGTTCTCTATCATAAAATAATAATGATGTCTCTAAATTGAACAAGAGACATATATAAACCATAGATATATAAATGGATTTGGGGCTCACACTTAATCCTAGCCCCAGTCTAGGAACAATTAGTTCTTATGACATAACCCTGCCTGAAACTTTCCCTCAAGAAGAGAATACTGAAGACATAGTGCTATCACAAAGTATGATGAAGAAACTAGATGTTTCCCAGCAACTAGAAAGAATAGCCTCACGGATAATAAAGAGTTGTCTTCAAACAAGCAGCGTTCTAAATGAGACATCAACTAAGCCCACATGGAAGAAGCATACCAGACTGTGGGACCCAAGGATTATAAATAATCAAATCCAAATCTGAACGATGAAATGAATCAGAGCTTAAATTGTGAATATCCAGTTTGAAGAAGCCTACGGATAACAGTGGCAGCCCACAATCTATTAGCATATTCCACACATGGATCAAGCCTCCAGTGAATTCCCTGTGATTAAATATGTGAAGAAGTGAGTACCTTGCTAGCATGCAGAACACAGTGGATTCTTTATTTCGGTGTGTGTGTGTGTGTGTGTGTGTGTGTGTGCGCGCGCGCACGTGTGTGCTTTTTTCTCTATATGAAATCTAAGATGTATAACACTATAAGGCAGTGATTATATTGATAGTTTGGGGGGGTGGCAGGAATATTGGGGGGAGATGGGGAGCTGTTAACAATGAGTACAATAAAGAAGAAAATGTTCTAAAAATTAATTGTGGAGATGACGGTAAAACTTTTTGATATAATTGAACTATCAAATTGTATATGTGCATTATACACCAATAAAACGGTTAAAAAATTTTGACATGATGACTCAAAAATATCTTTTAGAAATTACAAAATCATATTTAAAAATACTTCAATTTGATCAATGTAGAATTCATAAAAAGAGAGGTTGAGCTTGTGTTCATTATAGTTTTAGCACAAAAATACTACTTAACATCCAATAGATGCCCATATATATATTTATGGAATGCATAATTAAATAGTGAAATGGATTAAATGTCTGGTAACATAGGGCAATTTACTTAGCATAGTTGGTAGGTAATCTAACTTTTCAGAAGAGAGTTAGTCTCTATCCTAACATTGTCTCTTTAAAGACTATCAGAGAAATACATGCACATCCACTGATTCGTAAGCAAAATAAATTTGAGGCCTATGGTTTTTCTGATGAAAATATTCTGCTTCTAACAAGAATAGAGAGTAACATTTGCTTTTAGATTTATCAGAAATGATCATGTCATGAAGGCAAACTAGAAAGGACTCCTACTTCAATAAATCTCAGCCCATCCAGTTAATGCAGAAACAAGTTTGCATAAATTATAGTATTTTTCTTCACAAAGTTTTTAGTAGCAGGTAACTTGGCATCATTTTATTCTAATGTGTTTTGGGGTAGTTTAAAATATTGTTATGATTCAAATGGTTCTTAAGAACTGTCACCTTAATATATGATATTGTGACTAGGGAAATAATGATTTCTACTTAACTACCATGCAAGAGAGGAGCACTCATTGAGTTAATGGTTATGTACGCAAAAAATAATAAAATCACGTAGTGGTGGTTTCTCTAAATGTGTGTATGTTAAATAATGTGTTTATGCTCCTACAAGAACGCAAAAGAAAGCTAATTATTGTGTTTATTTAAACAAAATAGTTCTTATATGCCACCCCCAATTTTCTTATGAACAATATTTCCCCAGTAGATACCACTATTTATACAATCTACCGCACAAGGTGGTGAAAACCGTAGTGGTTAAGACCAGGAGTTCTGAGGTTAGAAATTTTTTGGCAGGATTATTAGGTCAGTATTTGCTGCCAGTCTTACTGAGATTATTTAAACATTCAGAACCTTATTTTTTTCATATTTAAAACACTAGTCATAAAAGCCAAATTGCTTCATGGATTATTATGGAATTTTCATATAAGTACTGTTTTTCATGGTTATAATAATAGTATAGTATTATAATAGCTCATAGTAGATGCCTCACAGGGCTTCTGAGATGATTGAATGCAGCAAAAGTATTTTGTAAAGATATATAGTAATAGTATAAATATATTGTTAAAAATAATATATATTTACAAGTAAATAAAAATATATATCAAAGTCTAAATAAACATAAACATCCAAAGGCCAGCGTCTGAAGACAAAGTAAAGCACTATAACACAATGTGCAAAGACCAAGGGTTAGAAAATCATCAGGAAAAATACATCCTCATTGCTCAAGCCGAGAGAACTAAAGAAAAACAATTCAAGCCACACATTTCAATATTGAAAGATTCTACAGGGAAAATAATGAACAATACAGGGAGTGTCCAAAAAATGGGAGCAATACACAGAGTCACTATGCCTAAATGGTCAGTGGACATTCAAACATTTCAAGTGATAAGATGTGGACAAAAAATAATGGTATTGACGGAGGAAGTCCAAGCTTCATGGAAAAGAAGTTCCCAGAAATGGACAGAATGTCAATTGAAATGACTAACCAAGCTGATGAAACCCTGGAATCACTCATGCACCTATGCCAAGAAAAATGATAGATAGCTATCTATCCACAAACAGGATAGCTATCCACAAACAGGAAGAGGTTCATATCTGTACCCAGTTCAAAGAAAGGTTACCTAACAGAATGTGGAACTTATCAAACACTATCAATAATACCACATGCATGCAAAATGTGATAATAAGGAAAGCCTGCAATGAGGGCTATCATTGCCGAAGTCAGATGGATCTTGGCTGGAAGCAGAGAATACGAGATGGATGTTTACTTGTGTTTTATTGACAATTAAAGACATTTAACTGTGTAGTAGACTGAAACAAACAATGGGTAATTTACAAGGAATAAGAATTCCAGGATGTTTAATTGTACTCTGGAAAAGCTAAACATAGGTCCAGAGGAAGGGGTTGGAACAGAACAACAGGGCAGTAAATGATTTTAAATCAGAAAAGGCGGGCATCAGGGTTGTATTATTTTACTATACTTATTCAACCTGTATGATGATCAAATAATCTAAGAATTGGGCTATATGAAGAAAAATGGGGCACTAGGATAAAAGGAAGGTGTATTCATAATTTGCAATATGTGGATTGACACACCATGCTTGTTGAAGAATCAAGGATTGCAGACTTTAGAATGGATTACAGGGCTTTACGCACTTTGGATAGTGATCAAAGTATGAATTACACCTCAAGGTAAATGTAACTAAAATTCTCACAACTGAATGAATAGAAAACATAGTGATAAAAAAAGAAAAGACTGAAATTATCAAGAATATCATCCTTCTTGGATCCACAATCAGTCTTCACGGAAGCAGCAGTTAAGACATAAAATGACACATTGGATTGGACACATCTGATGCAGACCTCTTCAAAGAGTTGAAGGGCCAGGATGTCCCTGTAAGGACCAATGTGCACCTGCCCGAATCCTTCTATTTTCAGTTTCCTTATGTGCACATGGAAGTTGTAAAATGAGTAAGAAAGACTGCCGAAGAGGTGATGCATTTGAATTATGGCGCTAGTGAAGAATATTGAAATTATTGTGGGCTGTCTGAGGAACAAACCGATCTGTCTCATAAATACAGCTGATTCTAAGTATCTTCCATAAAGGGGGGACACAGATTTTTCTCACATGCTTTGTTATGATTAATATCTGGAAAAGGACATCATTTGGCAAAGTCAATGCTTTATAAAAAAGGAAGAGGACAACGGTTTTCCAATACAACACCAATTGTAAGGGTGGCACAGGCGTAGCAGTATTTGATTCTTTTGAATGCACATATGGTTGCTATGAACCAGAACCATCTAGACTATATATAGCAACAAAACAAATAAATATATCTACATTTTCATGGTTATTAATACTATCAAGTACATCTTTTGTGTTTACAATTCAAATAGTTAAAATATTAAAATCATACATGGGAACAAATACTATCAATACATTATTCTTTAGTCACAAGTACAGAAGTACATTTCTCTCATTTCTGAGATATCTTTTAAGCCTGATTGATGTTCTCTGAAGTGTAGTGTAAAGAAGTGTAAGCAGACGGATGACTCATAGCCAATGACCTTATGGCTCCAGGTAAATTACACAGAGACAACAATGTGGCAAATGCAATGCATTATTGATACTGGTTTTTCTTTTGGTGTGACTCTTTCTAAATGGATCCATACCAATAACTTATTACAGTGATGATGCCCTTCAACACTTGACCAAGAATAACTTTCAAATTAGGTTAAATTCTATAGTGGTGACAACATTTAAAAATTTTATATTCTTGCCCTGCTCCCGCAAGACCTCATGTTCTTTCTTTAGTTATACTGAATACAAGCTCATGACTTGGCAAGTGTTAAAGATTTATCTATTTATTAACATTTTACTCACAAGGATAAAACTCTTGAAATATTACAGCTCATTTTCAAGAATGTCCTTGGGATGGGAAGCAGATATATTCTTTGTCACATTAAACTTTCAGACCATGTAGGTCACTGTCATAAAGCAGTCACTAGAAAAGTTAAATGAAACTGCATTATGCAATATAATTTTTCATATTTTATATATATATACATTTACATAATACCTGGCTGTAAATTTGGTTGTTAGGGATAAGAACCCTGTGAAGAGATAGCTAAGCTCTTAAGATGGTAAACAATTTTGAAATGAATAGGGTTGTATTTCCTATTGAAATGTGTCATAATTTTCAGCTCTAGCTTTATTAAGAAGTTATTTTATTAATCATGATTAACAATTAAGTAAAAATATGGGTTCTTTAAAGGGAAATATTTATTATTGGTTTCTCTAGGAAATATATGACAGTGCCTAACAATTTCAAGGTTATATATAATATTAAGGCAGAATGATATGGCAAAGTGGTCCCGTGTGAAATTTCCTGCCTGAATGTTGGCTTGCCTAAAGCCTCTGCCATTCCATCCTGTGCCTTACTCTTTATCACACATGGTGCTTAGAAGATAACTAGGCTAGAGAGATACAAGACTAGACTGACTGGACTGGTAGAAACTAGAGGAACCCTGACACCATCAACCTAGGGTACCTACTAAGCTATTTCTGTACATCATTGTCAGCCAAAAAATAAATTTGCTTTGAAAAGTATACAAAATCACCTGTGAGTACTTTACTCCCTTAAACAATTAACTACATGGGACAAAATGTTTAATTGTTATCGTCAGGTGCCCATGAATCAGTTCCAACTCACAGTGACCCTCAGCAGATTATGTTTCAGCTAATTGTTTCTAAGGAACATTCTGGTCATACTTTTTCCAACACATATTTGTTTGTTCTTTCAGCAGTCCATCGTATTTTTTTTAAATCAATTTATTGGGGCTCATACAATTCATCACAATACATAGATCAATCGTGTAAAGCACATCTATACATTTGTTGCCCTCATTACCTCATTATTCCCAAAATTCGCTTGCCTCTTGGGTTCCCGGAATC
>NW_022111369.1:21700735-21729268 GCF_000313985.2 Echinops telfairi | reverse complement strand
GTCTTCAGCGATCATGTCGGGAAGGTAGATATAAAATGACCGTTTAGCTGAGCAAGGTGCTCTTGTATTAGGGGAGTGAACATGAGAAGGCCCAATGAAGGCAACCACGAGGAACTACTGAAGCCAGAATGAAGACTGAACATGGTATTGGGACAGGAGGAAAGCATAAAGAAATAGAGGAAAAAAGTAGGAGGCAAAGGGCATATATACAAGCCTAAATACAGACATGTACATATGTAAATATATTTAAGATTAAGGGGGGAACAGACCTAGGTGCAATAATTATTGGTTTGGTAGTGGGGTAGCCCATCGTATTTTTAATGTTCTGCATGAGTGCCATAATTCAAATGCATTGATTCTTCTTCAGTTTTCCTTATTCAATGTCCAACTTTCACATGCATATGAGACCATTGAACATATCATGGCTTGAGTCAGGCATACCTTGGTCCCCAAAGTAAACTCCTTGCTTTTCAACACTTTAAAGAGTATTTTTATTATTAAAAATGTTTATTTTACTCCTAAATAATATAAGAAGTGTTAAAATATTTATATTTACTCAAGCTCCTCCACATTTATATATTATGGAACATAAATTTATTTTTGACAGTAATGAGCTTGATTTATTTACTGTGAAAATGTAACGTGTCATTTAACTTCTTGACTACTGCTTTCATGAGCATTGATTGTGGATCCACGCAAAAGAAATCCATGTCAACTTCAATCTTTTCTCCACTAATCCTGATGTTATTTATTGGTCCAATTGTGAGTGTTTGTGTTTTCTTTGCATTGAATTCTAAACCACACTGAAGGCTGCGATCCTTGATCTTCATCAGCAGGTCCATCGAGTCCTCTTCACTTTCAACATGTAAGTTTATGTCATCTACATACAGCAAGTTGCTAATGAGCCTTCCTCTAATCCCAATTCCCCATTCTTCATATAATCCAGGTTCTGTGATTATTTCCTTAGCCTATAGATTGAATACATATGCTGAGAAGATACAACGCTGTGTTTGTCAGGGTTGACTAGAGAAACAAATCCATAGAAACTCGTATGTGTATAAGAAAGAGGTTTATATACAAGAGCAGTTGAATATTGAGAAAACATCCCAGCCCAGTCCAGATGAAATCCACAAGTCATATATTAGCCCATATGTCTGATACTAATCTATAAAGTCCTCTTCAGACTCACAAAACACATGAAGGACTAAGGGCAGGATGATTACAGGCCAGTTGGTAAAAAGTCTTTGGATCCAGTGGCGTTGTAAGTATCTTAGTGTTGGCAGGGGTCTTCAGATGCCTCCTCCAATTCTCAGGGGTGCATCAGGGTAGGTCCATGTATCTTCTCCTCAAGGATGTCTTACAGGGAATAAACAGAGAGAGAAACTGCCTCCCACCTCCAATGAGGAAAATCAGGATTTCCCAGAATTCTCAGGAGAAGGCCATGCCCACACAGAGGCATCATTGGCTATGACCCGATTGACAGACTAGACTCCACCCCTTCACTCTTAATCCTCTCAAAGACCAAATTGACACCAGATTATGCTACTAACACAAACATGCCCCTTTAAAATTTTTAAATCATGTAATAAGTCTTTATTCTGTTGTACATCCACCTTTTGATCCAAGTACAGGTTCTGCATGAGCATAATAAAGTGTTCTGGAATTCCAATTTTTCTCAAGTTATCTTGAGTTTATTATGGTCCACACAGTTGAATGCCTTTGCAGGGTCAATTAAACACAAGTAATATTTTTTCTTGGTATTCTCTGATTTGAACCAAGCTCCATCTGACATCAGCAATGATATCCCTTGCTCTATGCCCTATTCTTAGTCAGTCTGAGGTTTTGGTGGCTCCTTGACAATGTACTTTTGCAATCATTGTTGGATGAGCTTCAGCAAAATTTTACTTGCATGTGATATTAATGATATTGTTCTGTAATCTTAGTATTTAGCATTTTGTCACCTTTCTTTGGAAAGGGTACAAATATGGATCTCTCCCAGTCACTAGGCCAGTAGCTCTCTTCCAAGTTTCTTGGCATAGCGGGGTGAGTGCTTCCAGTCCTTCATCAGCTTGTTGAAACATTTCCATTGCAATTCCATGAATCCCAGAAGCCTAGTTTTTGGCTAGTGGCTGCAGTGCAAATGGTTGACAGCTACTCTAAAACAAAGATGAGAAGGCAAGAAGATGGAACATAAGATCATTGGAAAGAACAAATAAAATGGATAACCATGCTGGCTCTTATTTAAACATTCTAACTTGGTTAGAATGTTTAACAAATGACATTAAATAATTTGCATTAAATTATTTTATGTGAATCTAATTTACTGTGTACATGTTTGATGAAAACATAATTATATATATATATATATAACAAACATAAGGGATATTTTGTTTGTAATGATAAAAAATACAGACTGGTCCTTAAATTGCCATCTAAGTTACAAATATTGGTCTTCCTCTGTCTGGAAGAGAGAAGAGTGATGAAATCAAGGACAGATGGAAATTATTTGCTCATTGGACTCGTAGACCATGCAAGAATCAGTCCTCATGACCTGAGACCAGTGTAACTAGATGGTCCCTCCTGTCCTTTCTTATTCCTCTAAAAGGTCCTTATACCTAGAAGCCCCTAGATAAAATGGGAGTAAATTATAGACATGCAAACCCATAAAGAAAACCAGGTCTACTGGCCAAATAGAGACTTATGGACCCTCTTCCAAGCTTGATGTACTTTTCTATGGACTGGTCTCACCTTATAGCCATTCTGAAGTACGTGAGATGAAATTTCACCACTCTCAGGTTTAAGGAGTATTCCACTGAGCTCTGTCCATTTCTTCCAAGATGGATTCATTCATTCTGGCAGCCTGTGCCACTTTCGGTATTCTTCACCGGGCACATAATTTAAATGCACCAATTCTACTTCAGTCTTCCTTACGCATTTTCCTCCTGTCACTTGCACATGACTTGATTGAAAATACCATGGCTTAGGCCAAGTGCTCCTTGATCCTCACAGTGGTGA
Source organism: Echinops telfairi (assembly GCF_000313985.2). Lineage (NCBI taxonomy): Eukaryota > Metazoa > Chordata > Mammalia > Afrosoricida > Tenrecidae > Echinops > Echinops telfairi. The sequence continues at coordinate 21,726,253 of NW_022111369.1, read as the reverse complement.
CATCATTACTCTTTAACACTTCAGAGGTCTTGCGCAACAGATTTGTGTAGTGGAATACATTGTTAGAAGTCTTCACTGCTGCTTCCTGAGCATTGATGGTGGATCTTAAACAAACAAACAAACAAACAAACAAACAAATCTTTGACAAGTTTATTCTTAGTAGAATTATTCAATTTCTTTATCAATAGTTTGCTTTGATATAAAATCAATGCTCATGGAAGCAGCAGAGATCAAATAACATTGCATTAACTAAATGTGGTGTACAAGACCTCTTTAAGGTGTTGAAAAGCAATGATGTTACTTTGAAGAATCGATGCATCTGAATTATGGTGCTGGCAAAGAATATTGAAAATACCATGGATTGTCAAAAGAACCAATAAATCTATCCTGGAAGGCATCAAGCCAGAATGCACCTTAGAGGCATGGGCGACACTACTATGCTCCTTAGAGGCCAGGGTGAAAAGACTTCATCTCAAGTGTTTTGGATCCCACCTGGGCTTGGTATATTATTTTTTGATATGTTGTTGGATGATATTGGCCAGAACTTTGTTGAGAATTTTTGTATCTAGGTTTATGAGTGACATTAGTTTGTAGTTTTATGTCATTGTGGCCACTTCACCTGCTTTTGGTCCGAAATATGCCCGTTTCTTAGGATGAGTTTGTTGCCACTTCCTATATTCTGGAATTGGTTCACAGATTTGGTGAGAGTTCTTCACTAAAAGCTTAGTAAAATTCCTCTGCGAAGCTCTATGGTCCCGGGATTTTCTGGTTGGAAACTTTTGGTGACTCTCTATTTCTTCCTTTGTTACAGGTGTGGTGATGTTTCTACTTGACAACTGTGCTAATTTGGGTAGATGTTGTATTTGAAGGTAGTCAGCCATTGCTTATAGGTTATAGGATTAGTTGGAATATAGCTTTCCATAGTGTATTACTATTATTTTCAGTTTATTTGGATCATTTGTAATATCATCCTCTTCATCTCTAATTCTAAATATTTGCATTTTTTTCTTTTTTAAGTTTGTTAATGGTTTGTAAATTTTGTTGATCCTTTAAAAGGACTAATTTCTCATCTCATTGAGTTTTCTCCATTATATTTCAGTTTTCCAGTTTGCTTATTTCTGCTCTAATTTTCACAATTTCTTTCATTTTATTAGTGGAGGGGTTTGTGCTATTGCCTTGGTCTAGTTGTCTGAGGTATTGTTTTAAGATGTTGATTTTGAATTTCTCCTTCTTTATTCAGGTGCACATTGTTTGCTATAAACTGCCCTCTGATAATTGCTTTTGCAGTGGACCAAAGGTTTTTGTATGTTTTATTACCCTTTTGTTTCAAGGACTTTCCTAATTTCATTCTCTATTTGGTCCATTCTCCAGTCTTTTTCAAGTAATATGTTTTTCAGTCTCCATGTTTTTGTCTTTATGTGCATATTCTTTCTATTGTTGCTTTCCAGTTTTATAGCATTGTGACTTGAGAAAATGGCTTGTAGGAACTTCATTTATTTAATTTGTTAAGGCTTGCTTTGTTTCTTAAAATGAATTTATTTTAGAGTATGTACCCTGTGTTCTGGAGAAGAATGTATACTTTGTTGGGGGTGGTTGGATTTCTCTGCATATATATATAGTTGATTGGTTGATTATGGCTGATTGATTATGTTGTTCAGATCTTCCATTTATTTATTGAGCTTTTTCCCTGATGGCCTTTCTTTCTGTGAGAGTGATGTATTGAAGTCCCTTTCTATTATTGTCAAACTGATGATTTCTCTCCTCAACTCTGTGATGATTTGTTTAATATATATTTTGAGGATCTTTCATTGGATGAGTCTATGTTAATATGGTTATATGTTCTGGTGTAGCTCCTTTGATCATTGTGTAGTGTCACTTCTTATTTCTTATTATGTTATTTGCTTTGAAGTGTAATTTGAAAGAGATTAATAATGCCACTCCTGTCTTGTTTGCCATTGGCTTGGCAGATTTTTGTTGTTGTTGTTGCCATCCTTTGATATTTTGTCTGCTTTTGACTGTGAGTTTAAGGTGTGGCTTTTGTAGAGACCATATTGATGGATGTTGTTTTCTAAACTGTTTTGACTGGTACATTTAGTCCATAGACAGTCTGTGCTATTGATGTATGTGGACTTGTTGCTGTCATTTTGCTGTATACGTGTTTGGTACCTTTTTCTTTTCCTTCCCTGTGTGTTTACTTATGAGTAACTTTGCTTTCAGATTTGTGTACTGTTGTTGATTCTCTGACCATCCTAATGTGGTTAATATATTTTGTAATTCTGGTCTTGTTTTTACAAACTCACTAAGTTTTTTCCTTGTTTGGGAATACATTTATCTCTCTTTCATATTTTAGGAATACTTTTGCTGGATATAGGATTCTGGGTTGGCAGGGGTTTTGTTGGTTGGTTGGTTTTTCCTTCACAGTTTGGTATCTCAGTCAATTGTCTTCATGGCTGCATAGTTTCTTCTGCTGAATTTAATCTTATCTTTATCATTCTCCCTTTGTAGGTAACTGTTCTTTTCCCTTGGATTCTCTCAGGGTTCTCTCCTTTTTCTTGAAATTGGGTAATTTGACCACAATTTGACTTAGTAAGTTTCTTCTGGGGTATATCCTATTTGGAATACTCTCAAATTCTTCAATAGTTGTTTTCTCATCCCTTGTGAAATTGGGAAAATTTCCTTCCATGATTTCTCATATTATTTTCTGTGTAGTTTGTTTCCTCTTGTTTAGAATCCCAATAAGACATAGATTATTTCTTTTAATAGTGTCCCACATAATTCTCAGGTTTTCTTTGAATCATTTTGCTTTTTTCTCTTGTCACCTATAGTCAGAGTGATTGTCTTGGTGTCCACCGATTCAATGTTCCTTTTCTACAATTATGATCCTCGGGTTGTTTATCATATTCTCTATTTCTGTTATCTTATTGTTTATCTTCTTTGTGTGTGTGGGTCAATTTATTTATTTATTTATGCTGTTTTTCATGACTGTTCACCATATCTCTTGAGGGAGCATAAATATCATTCTTTTAAATGATATTTATGGCTGTTTTAGAGTTTCTTTTTCAGAGTATTCTATTGGGCATGGATGATTTCAGTTGGTTGATTTTGTTTTCCTTGATTTTTGTGTGTGTGCGCTGTGGTTGACTGCTCTTTCCACCCCACAGTCATGCAGCTCTTAGTGGTGTGTGGGTTGTTGGCTATGTAGGTGTGGTTGGCTCTTTTGAGTTATAGGAGAGAGTTCTAATGGGAGCTGTAAATCATACAGTGGGGAGAAGAAGAAAAAGGGAGAGAGGCAGATAGGTAAGAGAAGTGGAGCAAAAGACTTGAAAGATTAGAGTTTATGTATTAGTAGTCATAAAAATGTGGCCTTCTGGCTGGACCACAAAGATTGTAAAATATTGGGAAAAGATGTTTCAAGAAATGTAATAAGACTTGGTGACTTTCTGACAATAAGCTGCTTAAAAGGAGTCTTAAGAGATGTGCTAAGACTTTGTGAGGATGACAGTGGAGCAGGCAGTGTTTCCTTTTGCTGTATGTAGGGTGGCTCTGAGTTGAACTGACTCTATGGCTCTTAACAGCAACAACATGACTCAGTAGTGGACGTGGGAGTGGATTTCACCAGGAAAGGGAAAGCAGAAGCAGAAAGAGATGGTGGGTGGGGCAGAAGAAGTTTGTAAGCAAATAATCAACCCTGGAGAAGAATATATATAATGTTATTATATTATATCTCACTCAATGCCATTGAATCGATGTCGACTCATAGTGACACCCTGTGTGCATCTGAGACTGTAACTGCTTATGGGGGCAGAGAACCCCGTCTTTGTCCTGCTGAGCTGCTGGTGCTTTCAGAATGCTGACCATGCAGATTGCAGCCAACGTGTAACAACGATATCACCGGGGCGCTCTGGATAAAATATCTAATATGATTATTTTTGTATAAATTTTATATTATTTAATATTATATATGACCATATAGATATATACTGATTATATAGAAGATATATATATATATATAATAGAAGCAAGGCAGAGAAATAGAAAGTAAGGAAAGAGGAGCAGGAAAGAACTAGAAGATGAGAACAACCAGAGAAGAAAAAGGGGAGATTGGGAGTAAAAGAAACATAGGTGCTTGAGTTGGGGGTGGTCAGAGAGTTCTATTGCTATGGGAACAACCATGTGTGTGTGTCTGTTCTTGGCTGCCTGAGTTTGTCTGTGTCTGTCTGGGATTTAGTTTTACCTGTTGGAAGATGGGGTTGCTTGGAAGTGGGGGGGGTGAGTGTTAAAAGGAGAGAAGGGGTAGGAGAAGTCTAGAAGTTGACCTAGTGGCGAAATCCTTTGCTTGGGCTATGAGGGAGTCCGTTCCAGGTCTCCCAGTAAGTTGCCATCCACACAGCACTTCCAGAGGACAGTGAGTTGAGGGGCTTGACTATGAATTTGACAGGGTTTGAGACATTACTGTTCTTTCTGGGGGAGAAGTGTGGTCTGAAGCAGCTAATGGTGGTGGGGAGGAGATGCTGGTGAACTTCAACTTGAAAGAAAGGAATCTATTGCAGCAGATGTAGCTTATTTCTATCTCCCTGAGAGGGGCAGGTAGTGACCAGAGGGGGGGGGTTATGTGAAGAGAGGTCTTGGGAGCCAAAATGGGATGTGAGTTTGTTTAGAATAAAATAAAAGTAGAACAAAAATGCTTAGGAGCAAAAAATAGACCTGTGGATTGGGTCAGGACTGACTCCTAGACAAGGCATACTGTTGCTATGGGAACATGAACGTGGGTGGGTCTGTGTCCTCTGATGCCTGGGAAAAATAGTTTGTCTCCTGAGATTCACCAACTAGTCAGGCATAGCTAGCCGAGCCCATAAGGAAATGAGCTTTGCCTAAGAGATTGACATGCCCTACAAGTCTATGGGAAGAACATGAGTGGTGAAAAGCAGGGTGTCACATGTGTTCTTAGCGACACTCACTCAAAGTCTGGACATATGAGGTAGGACATAGTAATGTCATCCATAACATACATACTTGAGCATATCCACTAAGCCCACCAACACACATCCACACCTTCTGAGTGGATGTAGGAGTAAACCAGTCAGTGGGGAAAGGTAAGTAAAGGAAGTGAACCATGAAGCCCTTTCCACTCTCCCACCTCTCTGAAAATAGCCTGCTTTTATACGTGAGTACGTACGTACTACCAAAAACTCTGCTTTCAATCATAAGCGCTTACTTTCACTTACTATCATATTGTGACTGTGCGAATTCTTTCTGCACTGAGAAGCAAGAACCAAGAAAAGGCATCTCATAATTGAACTGTGCTTATAGCTGTTCTTAGTGGGAAGGAGTAAGGAGAAACACATTTATGCCATCTTGTCTTAACCCAAAGAAATATGATATTATATTTTGATAGTGGTTTTAGTTTAATAACAATGCAAGTGCTAAATACAATACCAAGTGCTCACCCTTCAAATATTTGGACTTTTAATTATCTTTTTCTCGAATATCAAAATTTTAAAAAGTGTTATGCAATATTACTCATATTTTTAATTACCTAAGATGTACTTTCCAGCTTTAAACTCCTTTGTCAATCACTTGAGCTCCGCGTTTGTAATGTAAGTGTAAAGTTCTCTTAGAATTCATCCTACCAAGGATTTGTAAAATATATTGTTTGCTGAAACGCTCTGTCAGAATAAGATTGTGCAGTTTTGCATAAAATGAGAAGACATGAAAGGATAAATAGGATACAAATTTGACTCGTTCTTTTATGTAAAACATATTTTGGTGGAGAAATATTATCTTTGATAAGAACGATGATGGAATCCCTGAAGTTGTTGATAATATTGTGCCTCCCTCTGTCTAACAATGGTATAATTATTAAAAGAAAAGAAAGCAGCTATATTGTTTGCAGAGACCTAATTCTTACAAAAATCTCCCCCGTAAGTCTCTTTTAAGTTTTATGGAGATGAGTTGAATTTCTAATTAAATGTTTAATGTTATTTATGAAGCACCTAATACTCGTAAAATGTATTCAAGCTGTAGATCAGAGGCCACTATAAAAAATTTAAGTTAGGAGCCACTGAAAAACATGTGCACATTGAACTTTTGTCCATTTAAAAATATTTGGAGTATAATTTTACTGGGTGAATCATTTAGGCGATTATGATTTTATATGTGTTTAAAAATGACATTACTGGGTAAATATCTGATTTTTTTATTTGAAGATACTGACTAACAAGACAATATCTAATTAAAACTCTTTCATGAGAGATTTATTTCATTTATATGGCTAGTTAATAGTGGAGGTAAAAGTGGAAAATATTAATAATAAATATTTCAATGAATTAGAATTTCTACTAAGTATCAGGGGCTAAATTGCTTAGTACCAAATTTTATTAAATTACCATATGACTCTATAACAATCACTGCTACATTACTAGTCAATTCTGATTTGTTATCATTAACATCCTCTCTTCTGACTTTCTAAGAATAGATCTTTTATCCAAAATCTCATCTTCATTGAATGTCAAGTATTTACTCTATTAAGCAGTTTATTTTTCATTAAAAAACAATTTCCCTTTATGATATCTAGAACTAAAAGGATTTTAATCCGTACGTTTTAGTTGGAGAAAATCTAATTTAATTTTCCAGTTGCTCAGGGTTAGTCTATTGGCAGCCAAAGAAACCCTTAAGGAGCCATTCACTCTCTCAGTTTAGTGTGCAGAACAAATTTGTACTTCCCAAAATAATACCAATTACGCTAATGTCAAAGTTAGTATCTATATTAATCTCAAGAGACAAATCACAATATCCCACTAAAAGGGCTGCCACTCAAGAACAATGTTTTTTCAGCAGGAATAATGATACTACTTTTATGTTATGTTGCTTGCATATGCTTTTGCCAGACACTTTCCACTCTTAGGTTTCATAACGCATGCCCCGCTCTGCCACATACGACGTTCGCTGCTTTTTCGAGCAGGTTCTACTGCTTCATTGTAACAGCCACACTGAACTTACAGAAAAGGTTCATGAATATAGTGTTCCTCATGGAATCAACAGGTCACAATTCAGGTGCAAAAGCTCAAGATAGAGTTTTTCAGTCAGGGCATGTGAGTTACCAAGTTCTTTCAGACCTGCTAAAAATGCACCAAGGGCATGACACTCTTCTGTAAGCCTCAACCCCAATGCAGCCTGTGGTTATCAAACCCAGCTCCCCCAATTAAGTGCCCAGAAGACCTTCACTCCACTCAGCTTTACTTGCCCTGTGCCCTAGGAATTCCACCACCGTGTCCCACGCTCTGGCCTCTGGTTCTCTCCTGCTGCTCGGCCACTGTCCTGATCTTGGCAGCTGTCTTCTGGGTCAAGGATGTTCACGGAACAGAAGACAAGCCCTAATACTGGCCCTTGCTTGTAGTGAAAGTTCCATTCTGGTGTCAAAGATGGCTCATGTTATATGCAGCAAGATGTCAATTAAAATGAATTTTCTTAACAAACATTCATAGCTAAATCCTACCAGAGTGACTCCCCCCACCTTATCTTACTCAGGTTTATTAGGGAAAAGTCTTCTGGTGGGAGTGACAGAGACTATGGCTACAATCACTACATTAAATAATCCACTTCTCTGCACACACACACACACACACACAAATGCAAATACACCCATATATACACACATTCCAAATGTTTTTAGAATGCAAATTTTGGCCTTTCATTTTGACTAGCATTGTGGACAGGAAGCCAATGACCAAGTTATTTTACTGGGTCTTTTTAGAACCATTGTGTGATCTTAGGAAATGTATTTTACTACTCTGCGTTTCATTTTCATAATTTGAAAAATAAAAATATCAGGGCAGAGTAAGAGTTAGCAAACTAAGGCCCTTGAACAAGGCATTGTTTTGTTGTTTTTGAAAAAGGTGTGCTGTTAATTTAATTTTTTGAGCACTGCCACATGCATTCATTTATGTGGTGTGTACGGCGGCATTCGCACCATACCATTAAACTTAAGTAGTTGTAACAGAGACCGAGTCTCCATCCATATAAAATATTCACTATCTGTACCTTTAAAAAAGGAGTGCTGGTAGTGTAATGATAATGCATTGAACTGTGATCTGCATGTTTGGCAGTTCGAAACCACCAGCAACTCCAGATGAAACAGACAACTGTCTACTCCCATAAACAGATACAGTTTCTGAGACCCACAGGGGGTTGCTGAGTCAGCTTTGACCTGACTCAAAAGCAGTGAGTGTGGTTGGATTTTTGGTACCTTTAAGAAAAAGTTTATCAACTCTGGACTAGGTAGATGTTCAACGAAATAAATACAAACTCAAGAAATATTTATGAGAAAAAAATCTTAGTATGTTGATAAAAATAGAAAATTAATTCCTTCTCTGTACTAACATTATTATCCTTTAAATTAAACTATAAATATCAGGACAGTTCATTTAAATAGCTAAATCATCTTAACTGATAATCTGTTGATTGTTCATAATATGAAAAACCAGGTGATAGTTGTATACTTAACAATTTTTCTATTTTTTCAATTTAGAAATTTTGTCATTTCAATTCAAATTTATGAAATCAAATACCTAAACTGATAAAAGCCAAAGTCAGACACATATCAGGATATGTATATGTGTGTATGTTGACATTACTTGGCAAAGGCTACTCCCAGTGAAGACCTGAGGTGGATCATATCTTGAAAAGAGTGATTGGCACTCATATGGGTTTGAAGCTTCATGCAATGTGTGATTTTCTGTGACTTCCAAAGCACTGAAATGACAATATTCCATTAAGTGTCCACTGGGAAGATGAACTGTTAACTTTCAAATTAGTGAAGACCTTAAATCCTATAATCTGGAACTTAAATTTCACATAAGAGGCAAATTGGGAATTACTATGGCATTCTGAGAAAGATAATGAATGGAAATATCAATTTACTGTGATAATTCTAAACTGAAGAATGAAAATGCTTTTAAGAGTATATACTAGTTAACATAAGAAAAACTAAGCATAGTAGCATAAACTAACAATTAGATATTTTTCTTTTTTTAAATTCAATATACTTGTATTGGGGGCTCTTACATCTCTTATCACAATCCCTACACAATCCATTGTGTCAAGCACATTTGTACTTATGTTGCCTTCGTCATTTTAAAACAATTTTCTTTCTACTTGAGCCCTTGATATCAGCTTCTCATTTTTTCCACTTTCCTCCCATGCCCTCCCTTCCTCATGAACCCTTGGTAACTTATAAATTATTAATTTCATATCTTACATCATCCTCTGTCACCCTTCACCCACTTTTCTGTTGTCCGTCCCTCTGAAAGGGCGTTATATATTGATCCTTGTAATTAGTTCCACCTTTCTCCCCCTACCTTCCCCTTATCCTCTTGGTATCTCTATTCTCATTCTTGGTTCTAAGGGGTTTGTCTATCCTGATTCCCTGTGTCCTGTGCTCTTATCTGTAGTAGTGTATATGTTCTTGTCTATTCCGATTTGTAAGGTAGAATTGAGGCCAAGATAGTGGTGGGGAGGAAGCATTAAAGAGGAAAGTTGTATGTTTCATCGGTGCTATACTGCACCCTGACTGCCTGGTCTCTTCCTTGTGACCCTTCTGTAAGGAGATGTCCAAATGTCTACAGATGGGCTTTGGGCCTCCACTCCACGTTCCTCCTCCCCTCCCCCCATTCACATTGGTATGATTTTGTTCTGGGTCTTAGATGCCTGATACCTGATCCCATGGACACCTCATGATCACACAAGCTGGTGTGTTTCTTCCATGTGGGCTTTGTTGCTGCTCAGCTAGATGGCCGCTTGTTTATCTTTAAGCCCTAAGGACTCCAGATGCTGTATCTTTTGATAGTGGGCATCATCAGCTTTCTTCATCACATTTGCTTCTGCACTATTTTGTCATCAGTGATCTTGTCAGGAAGGTGAGCATCACAGAATGCCTTATTATTAGAACAAAGTGTTCTTGTGTTGAGGGATTACTTGATTTGAGGCCCAATGTCCATCTGTTACCTTAATTCTTAACATATAGATATAAGTACATAGATCTATTTCCCTATGGCCATTATATAAATACATTTGCATATGTACATGCCAGTATTTAGATCTCTATAAATGTCCTTTGCCTCCTAGTTCTTTCCTCTATTGATATTTTTCTTTTAACAAAAATTTATAAGTATCTATCTTTTAAATTTGTTCAAATTTAGTCATGTGTAAAAAAGTGTGTTAGATTTAAGATAAAAATGGCTACAAATATTCCCTTCCCAGTGTCCACATCCCTTGTAATTTTCATGACCTGGTGGCACAGTAGATTAAGCATTGACCTGTTAACCAAAATACCAGTGGTTCAAACCTACCACCTGCCCACAGTAGAAAAATGAGGTTGTCTGTCTGCTCTCAAATATTTATAGGCTCAGACATTCTATCCTATAGGCTTGCTCAAGGGCAGGAAAGTGGTGTGTTTTGTTTTTTTTCCATTTAGATGTAGAGGACTTTCAAATTTAAATCTAAGCTGAGCTTGTGACCTAGTTAGGCTGATTGTATCCAATATGAATATATTAGTTTTGAATCTACGTCTCAAGATACCTTTCATGATTCCTTTCAGTCTCTTGGAGAGGATCTTAAGGGACGTTAATCCCACATAATTTAAAAGCCTTAGGTAGTCCTTTCCTTCTTGAATCAGCACTGTCCATTGCGTTTAATGGAACAAAGATCGAATATGACTACTTAGGCTAGGACATAAGCACAAGGCAGCTTCTGTTGTGGTACTTTGGAATACCACTGTGGAGGAACAGTTGCCATGTCATAAGAACAGCAACATGGAAATAAAACAAGCAGAATTTAAATTGCCAGCACCAGATGCCAACTATGTGGCTGAACTTGTTTGAAAACTGATCCTTAAGTCTCTGTGATGCCTAAAGATGATTGCATGACAAATGACAAATGACTATGACCTCTTAAACTCCAAGATACTGCACCACCAGAGTGTCATAGGGCCATCACATATGTGTCTTTTCCGTGTCCTGTGACCTGAGTATCAAAGGTAGAAGTGTAATGGTATAGCATTTAAAGCTATATTCCTGGTGGTGTAGTGGGTTATGCATTGGGCTGCCAAGTGAAATGCCAGCCCTTCAACTCCACCAGTGGTGCTGGCAGAGAAAGATAAGGCTTTCTACTCCTGCAAAGGGTACAGTCTCAGAAACCTCAGAAAAGTGGCAGTTCCACTTTGTTCTGCAGGGTCACTATGAGTTGGCTTTGACTTGACAGTGAGTTTAGTTTTGTGATTTTCCTTACCCATGGGAGGTGTTGGTCTCTCCTTCTTCCCCAAGGAATAGACAGCCTCACTCCTAACAGTCCTGCTGCAACCATTATTCCATGATCTTCAGTACGATTTTGCTTTCATGTGATATCAATTCTATTGCTCTGTAATTTGAGCACTCTGCTGGGTCACCTTTCTTTGGAATAGGTACCATTATGGATCTATTTTAGTCAGTTGGTCAAGGAGCTGTCCTTCAAATTTCTTGGCATAGACCAGTGATGCACTTCCGGTACTTCATCAGCTTGTTGGTATTTCTGCTGGTATTCCATTAATTCCTTGAGTCTTAATTTTGGTTAATGCTTTCAGTGGAACTTGAACTTCTTCTTTCAGCACCATTGAGTCTTCCTCACATGCTGCCTTGTGAAACGGTGAAATGAGGACTAGTTCTTTCGGGTAATGTGATGCTGTGTATTCTTTCCATCTTCTTTTGGTGCTTCCTGAATCATTCACTATTGTGCCCCTACAATCTTTTGAGATTGCTACATTTGGCTTGAATTTTTCTTGAGTTCTCCCAGTTTAAACTTGATAAACATGTTCTTCCTTTTTGGTTTTTTGACTTCTAAGCCTTTTCACATTTCAATATACTATTTGGCTTTGTGTTCTTGAGCTGCCCTTTGAAATTTTCTATTCAGTTCTTGGACTTCACAGTTTCTTCCATGTGCCTTAACTACTCTACAATTAAGAGTGAGTTTCAGAGTCTTTGCACTTCTAATTTGAGCCTTGCTTCCTGTCTTCTTGACAACATTTTCCTTTCTTCAAGCACGTTTTTCTTGATGTCTTCCCACAGGTCATTTGCCATTATTTTTCTATGCCTTTAACCTGTTTTTGAAGTGATCTAAAAATTCAGATGGGATAGGTCATATTTTAAAATAATTCAAGGTCATAGTTTGGCTCTTGTGAAGTTGTTGTAACTTTTGTTGCAGCTGTAACTCGATCTTACATTAGAACAATTGATGGTTTATTTCCCAGTCATTCCCTGGCCTGGTTTTAGCTGCAGATAATGAGCTTCTCCATAGTTTCCTCCTACAAACGTAGTCATTCGTGGATGAGTAGCCATTGGTGAAGCGCAATGGGCTGGAAATAGCCATTTGAATTGGACAATCATATGGTTTACTACACCAGAAATGACCAATTCACAAGAAATCATGTCAAGTTCATCACCAAAAATTTTTTTTTCAAGATCTATCTTGAAGTATGTTAATGTATATGATAGGATAATAGATATACACTTAAAAGAATGACCAGTTAGTGCAACTATTATTCAAAATTCACGCACCAATCACTAAAGTCAATGATAAATATTGAAGAATTCTTCCAAATTTTTTACTATAACATTGATCAAACATGCAAACAAAATGCTGTAAGAGTTACTGGTAACTAAATTGTAAATTTCAGGAACAATGAAGTAGAACTCATAGGTAGAAAATATGTCCTGGTGTATAGAAATCAAGCTGGAGATTGAATTGTAGCATTTTAAAAGAATGCTGACATTCTTTTCAACAACCATATGGAATATGCTGGAACAAAATTGACTACATCTGTACAGCAAGATGAGGAAGAAACTCAATACCATCAACCCAAATGGAGAAAAGGGAAGATTGTGGAATAACCAATTACAAGTTCAAGCTGATGCTGAAGAGAATTCAAACAATTCAAAAAAATCAAATGACATCTTTTATTACTCAAATATACTACAGAAGACCTCTTTACAGCGTTAAAGAGTAAGTATGCCGCTTTTACCACTGACCTGAATCATAGTATTTTAGATCATCCGATATATACGTGAAAGCAAGAAAATGGAAAAGGAAGACTGCAGAAGAATTGATACACTTAGATTATGCTGCTAGTGATGAATATTGAAAGTGTAATGGACTATAAGTCTACCATGCAAGAAACACATCCAGAGAGCTTCTTAGGAGTGAAGATAGTACGACCTGGTCTCCTATATTTTGGACGAGTTATTAGGAGAAATCTATGAAAATGTCATTATGTTTGATAACATAGAGACAGGGCCAGTGACAGAGCAGAGACTTTCAATGAGATGGAATGACACAGTGGCTGCAACGATGGGCTCAACAATAACAGTAACGTGAAGATGGTGCAGTACCTGCAATGGCTGTTCTGTTGTCCACAAGATTGCTATGAATTTGAATCAATTGAAAACACCTGCCACAAACAGCAACAACAACAACAACAACACAGCTAAAGCATCCTAATAAGTACACTATATTTTCAGGATTTCTCAAGATTAAGTAAAATTATTCATATTTAATGCGCGTTACAATGTTGGGAATAGTAAACACTTAGAAATGTATTTCTTTTATAATAGGGCTGGGGGAAGGCTACCATAGGGAATCAAAATACAAGTAGTCAGAATTATAAAATTCTGTACCTTAGATCTGTAATATTCTTAAACTTTAAAATAACCTACTACTTTTGGACAGATAAGGTGGTCTTCTTGTATTATAAGTCAGGCAACTAAATTCCAGACAGTAAAATTAGAAGGTAGTAAAGCTAAGCCTTTTCTTTCTTCTGATACAACTTTCTTTCAGCCAAGTTATAGAGTTTGTTACTTGTCTGGAAAGAGCAAGTATGAGGTTAAACATCAACCTGATTTGAATAATTAACTATAGTAATAATTTGTGTATAACAGAGTGTAAATTTAAGTGTGAATGTGTGTTTTTGTGTGTTTGTTTGTGTTCCCTAAGATCCCCACCCCCCGGAAAAAAAACCCTACTTCATTCAAGTTGATTTTGACTCATAAGACCCTTTTTATCGGGTTTCCAAGGCTGTAAAACTTTATAGGAGCCAACAGCCTCATTTCTCTTTGGTGGGTTTGAACAGCTGCACACGCAGCTAGCTCTCCAATATTCATCCAACAGTAACACCAGGGCTCCTACCCTCAAAAAACTTGAGAGAAGAGAGTTATAAGTCTTACTCTACATTTTCAAATCCCATGTGGTTTTTGAAGGACATGGATGGTGCACTGCGCCCCTGTGTTTCTCTGAAACTTCTTGTACTTTGCTCCTCTTCGCTTCAACCGTATAATTATGCTAGGATTTACTACTTACTCTTAGAAATTAAAATTAGATCCATATCAATCAGAACGGCAGCACAAGCAGGAAATAAATACAGCTTGAAATTAATGCAACCTGGAAAAACATACGTACATACATGCATGAAAACTGGAAAATAAATACAGCTTTAGATGAGATTTCTTTTGGTTTGTCATTCAGTATGGCCGACAACTTAATGTAAAGAAAACCAAAATCCTCACAACTGGACCAATCAGTAAAATCATTAAAAATGGAGAACAGATTGACATTTTCAAGGATCTCATCTTGTTTGGATCCACAATTAATGTTCATGAAAGCATCCAAGAAGCGTTGCGCCGGGTCAATCCGCTGCACAAGACTCCTTTAAAGTATGACAAGCAAGGATGTGACTTTGAGGACTTATGTGAGCCTGTCCTAAGCCACAGTATTTCAAAAAGCCTCGTATGCATGTAAGTTATTGAATAAGGAATACTGCAGAAGAAGAAATGCGTTGGAGTATGGCCTTGGGGAAGAATATGGAAAGTGCTTCAGATTGCCAAAAGGACAAACAAGTCTGTCTTGGAAAATGCAGCCAGAGTGCTCCTTAGAGGGAAGGATGGCGTGACTTCGTCTCCGTGCTTTGGGATGTGGTCAGGAGAGACTAGTACCTGGAAAAGGACATTGGGATTGATAAAGTAGAATGGCAGTGAAAATGAGGAAGGCCTCCAATGAGATGGATTGATAAGTGGCTGCCACAGTGGGGTCAAGCATAGGACAATTGTGAGGGTGGTGCAGGGCTAGGTAGTGTTTCCTTCTGTTGTCACTATGAATTGGAACCAAGTCAAAAACACCTAAACATAACAACCAATTGCTAGAGGAAGCAGATTTTGATGTACAGGGCCTACTCTGTCTCCCCTGGTCACTCTAAAAAAATAAAACTCATTGCCATTGAATTGATGCCCACTCTAGTGACCCTATAATACTCAACACTGATCCTGTGACTTTCTGAGGGTATAACACATTTTGGGGGTAGAAAGTCCCAACTTTTCCCCTCAGAGCTGTTTGGTACTCAACAAATACCTTTGATTTCTCTTCACCCCTTCGCATAAATTTGTCCCCTTGCAATAGTCTGCCTGAACTGGCTTAATTTAGAGATGAAATTAAACCTCAGTTTGAATCAGAATATAACTCTCACCTTAGCCAGGTATGTACATGTGACCCAATCCATGTCAAGAGGCATAACTTGAGTTACAATCACAAGGTTTCTGCTAAAGAGCATCAATGGGTGCATAAGCAAATGTGAAGAAAAGTGATGGAGCCTGGCTATCAAAAGATATAACATCTGCAGTCTTAAAGGCTTGAAGTTAAACAAGCGGCCATCTAGCAGATAAGGAACAAGCTCACATGGGAGAAGCACACAAGCCTGTGCAATCTTGAGGTGTCGACATAATCAGGTAACAGGCACCAGAAGAGCCAAACAAACAAACAAAATTATTGTTGAGAAAGAGGGGGGTCAGAGCAGAAACCCAAAACCCATCTGTAGACAGTAAGACATCCCCACACAGAAGGGTCATAAGGAAGGGATGAGTCAAGCAAAGTGCAGAATACTCCTCTGGTTCTTTGAGGCTTCCTCACCTCCCATTATCATGACCCCAGGCCTGCCTTTCAGTGCCAGCTAGACCAGAGCATGTACCCTGGTACAGATAATTGCTCATGACACATGAAATCCAGGTCAGATAAACCCCTCAGAAGCAGAATTGGAAGTAGTGATACCAGGAAGGTTAGGAGAAGGTTGGAGGAGGAGGGGAAGAAGAAGGAACCGGCAGGGGATGAACAACAGAAACATGGATGAAGGGCGACAACAGTCGGTATAAGACATGAAAACCATGATTTACAAGTTATCAAGGGTCACGGGGGTGGGGGGTGGGGTGGGAGAGGAAGGCATAAAAAGAGAGCTGACACCAAGGGTTCAAATAGAAGGTAAATGTTTAGAAAATGATGATGGCAACATATGGACAAATATGCTAGAAACAATTGATGTATGGAATGTTATGAGTTGTAAGAACCCCTAATAAATGATTTTAAAACAAAACAAACAAACAAAAAATCAAAACAGGAAACCATCACATGTTCAAGCTGGTTTCAGAAGAGCACAGGAAATAAGCATATCATTCATAACATCAGCTGATCGTGCTGAAAGCAGTGAATGCCAGAAAGCATGTTCACGTGTGTTTTAAAGCCTATGAGAAGGCATTTGACTCTGTGGATCATAACTAAGTCTGGCTAACAGTGAGACAAATGGGAACTCCAGAACAAGGCATTGTGCTCATACAGAACTGTACATCATCCAAGAGGCAGTTATCTGAATGGAACGAGGGGATGTAGTGTCGTGTAAAATCAGTTCAATCCATTTTACCGATTCTCATGCTATCTCACACTGTGTAACAAGTAGCGACTTGTTTGTCTTACACAACATACAGGGTAAATAAAAATATTACTTCAACATCAAATAAATTTTTATTAAACAAACAAACAAAAACAAACAGAGCAGTGTTTTCTCTCAAATTATCCTTTATTTGAGAACAGGTGTTAAAGCTACTATGAGGAAGCTGGTATTTCATATCACATGTTTAGCTGTCAGGAAATTCTGTGGCTCTCCCTCCTCTCTATTGCTACACATGTGTTCTTGAAGGCTCTGTAACTCGCCAAATGTAATTATTTCATGGAATAAGTGGATTTTGTGACATGTATAACATAAATTGCTATCCCCGGGGTTGCAAAAGGGTAACACGCACAGTTGCTAATGGAATGTTTGAGGATTTGGGTCTATCCAGTGATCCTTTGGAAGTAAGTTCTCACAAACTACTGCTGAAACCAGATATTGAAAACCTTATGTAGCACATATTTTCTCTGACACAAATGAGATCGCTGTAAAAAAAGAATCAAGCTATTAATAACTGATTATAAATACTAGGACAAGAGCTGATATACATTTGAAGATAAGACAAAGACCCTCATGAGGAGCCCTCATGAAAATTTTGCAAATCCTGTTGCAAGGCCCTTAAAATAATATGACACCTGAATAGCTTTACTTCAACATTTCCATATATCAGTCACTGTAATAGCAGCTCTCTCTGCTATGAATTTGGTAATAAAATGATAAGACCATTTTAAAAGTTAGACTAGCCTCTGCTTTCTCACAGTCCATAACCAACTCTGATATAAGTAAGGAGCTACCGGCTTCCCATGTCTGTGCATAAAAAGCAAGCTATTCAGCTCCACAAAACAGGGAACTGTCCTCAGCAGGAGAAAGCCTGTCTGCATCCCACAACGGAACCGCTTTAGAAGGAGGCCAGCAAGCCTTGAACTTATGAAAATTTTATTAATTTACCCAAAGATTGAATTGCTGAATTAACATATCTTTGGAGACTCAAATAAAAAAAAATAGCAAAGATACAAAAATCTCTCTGTCCCTCAGTTCGTATCACATTTATTGGAGAGAAAAAAACCAGAGAACCATTCGCAGCAGAGAGTCTGAATCAGCCTAGTGCGATCAGAGCAGGACGCCTGACAACCCTAGAGGGAGAAGATAATCACATGTTAAGAGCTAGGCCAAGGAGCTTTGTTTGCCAAGCTCAACACTTTAAAAATGATAATTTCTTCACAAGGAGAATAGCAGGGTTGTTTTATTTTTAGAAGGAGTGTGATGGGTAGTCTATTTTGATTTTAAGTCTATAAGATAGAGTGGCATGTGTCCCTGAACCCTCAATGGAAATGAACTCCTGATTGGACTGAGACTAACTTGCCTCCAGTAGGGAAAACTGCTGAAAGATGAGAAAATGGTATGAATTAATGCTGGGTATTTTGCCAGGGGGGAGATAGAAAGAGAGAAAGAGATGATCTGATTATATATTCAGGGATGACAGGTGAACCTCTAAAAGTTCAGAGGTTCAGTTCAGACATCCATCTCAACATTTAACTGTTCATTTGAAGCGTGGCCAAGCACAAGGGGACAGATTTGGTTACAGAAACTGTTGACAATTTCTGAAGATCACAGGAGCACGTAATACAGCCTCTAATTCCAGCATTTCTCTCCACTCATCTCTTCAGAACAAAGGTTCCGCAATAGAGTGTATTAGAGTTAGCCTTTTCTCTCAACAGCATGTTTTGCTAGTGCTACCAATTCCCCAAAGGTCTCTGAAATATAATGGCATTTCACTACGTAAAGAAATATCAGTTCTTTAAAAACTTCTTCTAAGACCCAAATCAGTGTGTGTGGGTTGTGTGTGTTTGTGTATGTGTGTGTGTGTGAAGGAAGACAATGGTAAAAGATAAAATATCAGTATTCCCATATTTTCCCTCTTTTTATTTTTGTACACATTTTAATGACTTTATTCTTTTATAAAAGGCTAGCTAAGTTTGTGAATAATTTAAAACATTTTTTTGAGATAGGTTTTTGGCTCCTATTTCTAATTACGGTGAAAAATATACTTTCATTGTTGTTTGCCCGTTGTTTGTTGCTATTAAATCCATTTTTAACATCACAGAACACATCATTCTGGCTGTTACCTGGAATTTCACTAAGGATTTTATAGTTACTAGCTCACTAGCTGTACAAGCTGAAAGTTTAAAAAATAAAGGAAGGCAATGTAAAACACATACACAAATACATGTACAGATAAAGCAAATTCTAACAGAAGCAAACCTACTCTTTTCTGACTTCAAATTAATAATGTTTTCTATGTCATTATTCGATAAAACCCCCCTAGGGTGATGTCACACAGGAGCTGTTTGCAGATTCAGAGTTCCAGGGTTCATGCCCACGACACTGGATGATCGCCTGCATTTTAACAAGTTCACAGGGGATTCCTGTGCACAGTAAAATGAGAGCAGAAATGCTATGTACTTATTATCTTTCCTTTCTCTTCTTGATAATGAAATTTTCTGGGAACATCTCAGTGCTTTCAAAAATGAAAGTCTCTTTAAGTTCTAAATCAAAATGCTTATTTATTATTATAAATTACATATGACCATGTAATAATAGAAATAGAAGTCAGAAGTTTATAAGGAAGGAAGTAAAATATATAAAATTTTTCCCTTGAAACCAATCCTTGTAAACAGTTTAAAAATAAGAATCAAGAGAATAATTCTAGATTCACCATCCAAATAAAACAAAACATAATTACATGCTTTATCTAGTATGGCTGCTATAAGAAAAGAAACACTGGTGTCAATGGCTAAATACTTGGCTTCTAACTGGAAGGGTTAGGTCTGTAAGGTGCCCATTGTTGCATGGGAGAAAAGACTAGGCTCTCTCATCCTGTAAAGCTATCTGCCTGGAAAATATAGGGGACAGTTCTACTATGTTCTACAGTGTTACCATGAGTTGAAATCATCTCCATAGTACATAGTAATATTATCGGAGAGATCATGAGCCCACTTATGAGTTATAATGTGGTTTAATTTAATATAACCATATTATTACTTTAATATATATTTATATTATGTATTTAATATATGGATATTCCAGCATCTTCCTAAGTGAGTTTGTAATAAATATTATTTTGATAAATCTGAGAAGGTGCTAATGCCTAAACCTCCGAGTTTCTGTTTTCAATGCAATAAATATACATTCTCTTTCACATGCTGCTTATTTCCCTCTAACTATTCAATTATATCACCCATGCATACCTCCTCCTTACATAAACTATTAAAGTTCAGTACAGGCAGAAACCAAGAAATAAAAGCTGGATAAAATGTATTACATAACAATTAACAATTTCATAGGTATCAGTTGCTTAACCAATGTGCTGCCATGACATGATTTACTACAATATTCATATTAAATAAATGATAGATTGCTGTATTGTCTTCTTAATTCATTGTCCAGGTTTCTCATGCATATAGTTCAGATGTTAGGCTGGAGATCTCTCCAGGCTTATCGAGCCCCTACCACTAGGAGCCCACTGTAGTTAGGGATTTTATTTCAATTAAGGCAATTCCCACTGTCAAATTGACAGAAATTAGCATTTTTGCAGTTTTCAAAGATGCTGGTCTTCCCTTCAGAAATTTGGTTCTCACTGTTGTGGTCAAAGGTGTGCTAGGTGGGGTAGTGGTTATGTCTTGGATCGCTAACTGCAAGATCAGCAGTTTGAAACCACCAGCCCCCACTGCAGAAGAAGAGGACGCATGCATCTACTTTCTGAAAGAGTTTCGGTCTCAGAAGCCCACGTGGGCAGTGTCCTCAATCTGATGGGTGGATATGAGTTGGCATGGACTTGATGGCAGTGAGTTTGAGGGCTTGGGAGGGGCACTCAATATTTGGGTTTATGAATCTATCAAGATAAATCCACTCTAATGTGCCAATCTCCCTAAGCCGTTGCATCCTTTCTTCTGCAGTATACCAAGACAGGTCTGCCGGTTCAGATTGATTTATTACAGGCCATTACACAATTCATGCTTCGGCAAACCAACCAAATAAACTATTAAATGCATTCCTGAAGTTCCAGCTTGAAACATTGAATGCAAAATCCGTGCTTCATGGACATTTACCAATACAGTCAGACTATTTCAATGTTAAGCCTCTTGCACCATTATCTCACAACCTCACGAGGCAATTCCAAAAGCACTCTCCAGGTTTATCTTTGCACATATTAAAAAACAAACAAACAAGCAGTTATTTCGGAGTATAGCATACCTCTTCCTGAGTTACCATGTGCCCTTCACCTTTGGGAGCTTATCTACTACTGAAGTCTAGTTCTGGGTCCATAAAGCAGTGAAAGGTGGTTGAAGTACTTCTTGGGAGCATTCAGCAATGTCTTGTTTCTTTTTTGCTGTGTTTATTTTTAGCTTGATCTATTCTTTTCTGGAGGAGTCCTGGTGGTTTCGTGGTTACACATTCGGTTGCCAACCACCAGGTCAGCTCTGCAAAATCACCAGCCACTCCTTGGAAGAAAGAGGGCCTTTCTGTTCCCATGAAGAGTTACTCTTGGAACCCCCCGGGGCAGTTTTATACCATCCTACAGAGCTGGTACGAGTCGGCATCCACTCATAAAAAATGTCCTTTTCTATTTATTCTAAGTGTTGTTGTCAGGTGCCCTCCCATCAGCCCTGACCCAGCGCAACCCTGTGCAAAGCAGAGTACAGTTGGTGCCGCTTCACCGTTGTTCCTGTGCTGAACCCACTGTTGCAGCCACTGTGTCAGTGCAGCTCAGTGAGGGCCGCCTTCTTTGTCATCGTTTAGTTTCTTCATGAATGATATTCTTGATTCCCTCCCACAGCTCACCAGTTCGTCTGTTGTTAATGTTCAATGAAGCAATTCTGTCCTTGAGGTGTTCTAGAAATTCAGGTGGGTAGACTCAGGGTTGTGTTTTGGCTCCAGTGCACTTGTTTTCATTTTCTTCAGCTTAATCCTGAACCTACATATAAGCAATTGATGGTCTGTCCACAGTCGCTCCCTGTTCTGGCTCTAGCTGCTCCTATTGAGCTCCTCCATCACATCTTCCCACAGATGTAGACAGTTTGATTTCTATGTATTCCATCTGTGGACGCCCATGTGCATAGTTTCCTTTTGTGTTTTTTAAAAAGGGTATTTGCTATGGGTACTTCATTGATTTGCATAATTCTATCATGGGGATCTCAGCTTCATATCTATCACCAAGACGATAATTTCCAACTATGGTTCTTCCTTCTTTGTTTCCAACTTTTTAATTCCAATAACCTATAACTATCAATGCATCTTGATTACATATTTGATCAATTTCCATCAGAAGTTATTGATAGAATTCTTCAATTTTTCCATAACAAGCTTTTATGGTTAATGCCATTCTAAGTAGGACCAATCAATCATATTATATTGACAACAATGCCCCAGGTTTCATATCAACATGCACAGTTGGGTTAGCTTCTTCAAATGTACCTGGAAGAAATAAAGGTTTGACTGATAACCAATTAGCAAGCACTGATACCCTCGTCTTATGGGATTGTTGTTTTACTAAATTTTAGGTGCATAATGTACTCATTTCCTGATTATCATCTATCTATCATCTATCTATCATCTATCTATCTACCTATCTATCATCATGTCCCAACCCCATATTTCAGGATCCCCAAACTCCCCCCAAAAACCCACTGCCATGGAGTCAATGGTGACGCAGAGCGACCCTGTGGGATGGGGCAAAAGCCTCTGTGAGTTTCTGAGACTGTAACTCTCAATGCAAGTTTGTCGACTCTTCTTTGTCCTGCAGCTCAGCTGGTGATGGATAACAGTCCAACCCTAACCATTATGTCACCAGGGCTGCCATTTCAGGATCTCATTTCTTCCTAATAAATGTCCTACTTTAACATCAGACACTATTCAAGGTGGAAAATTCAGTTAGGGTTGTGTTTCTGCTAGTCTTATGATAAGATTCTGTTTGTTTTCAGCAATTTCCGTTTTGCTACTTCAAGAAATAAGACTTTATTTCAAAGCACTAGTAGAAAGTTTGAGGTCTTCCAGGCGGTCCTTATGCCTTGAGTTTGAAAACCTGTTTCCTTTTTTACTTCATCTATTTATTGTAAGTGAGACAAATCGATCAACTTCCTTATACTTTTTATCCTAAGAAAATTTCAGAAAAGGGGACTTCATCTTGGGACATCGCTAGGTCTTAACTAGCAAAGCAGTGAGAATCTTGGGCCCATCAAATAGCCTCTAAACTTTAACTATTACAGTCTTCAAAGTGACATTCTTGCTTTTTAATGCTTTAGAGATATCCTTTTCAGCAGATTTTCCCAATGCATCACATGGTTTGATTTCTTGACAGTTGCTTCCATTGGCTTTGGTTATGAACCTAAGTAAGATGAAATCCTTAGAAATTTCAATATTCTCTCCATTTATTGTTCTAGTTGTGAGGGTTTTTGTTTTCTTTAGATTGAAGCATACTCCATTTTGAGGGTGATGGTTTTTGCTCTTCATCAATAAGTCCTTTAATCTTCTTGGCTTTCTGCAAACAAGGCTGTCACATTAGCATATCACAGTTTGTTAAGGAGTCTTCCTCTAGTTCTGATGTTGTGTCCTTCATATAGTCCATTTTCTCTGATTATTTGTTCAGCATACAGATTGAATAAATATGGTGAAAGTTTACAATTCCAAAGCACACTTTATTCTTGGTCTATGTATAGGTAGCCGATATGGACATAATTAAGTGTTCTAAAATGTCTATTCTTCCCCGATGCTACCCATAATTTCTAGTAATTCACACAGTCAAATACCTTTGTGTAATCAGCAAAACACAGGTAAACATCTCTTTGCTATTCTCTGCTGTCAATCAAGATCTATCTAGCATAAACAATGTTATCCTTGATTGTATGGCCTATTATGAATCCTGCATGATTTTGTGGTAGCTTTCTGTTGATACAGTGATGTAACTCCTTTTGAATTATTTTTGGAATTTTTTTCCTTTTGCCTCTGATATTTTATTGACTGATTGTTTTGCCTTCTATTAAATCACCTTTCTTTGGAATAGCAAAAACAAGGATCCCTTCCAGGTGGATGACTAGGTAGCTAGCTTCCAAATTTCTTGTCATAGACAAGTGAGCACCTGCGGAGCTGCATCTATGTTTTGAAATATTTCCATTGTTATTCCATAAATTCTTGGAGTCTTGCTATTCATTGATGCCTTCAGTAGAACTTAGATTCATTCCCTCAACCATTGTTGATCTTATTGGAATGACTGAACACCAAACATTTCATGTTAGTACAGTGACTCAGGGTATTTCTTCCATCTTTTTTGATGCTTCCTGTGTTGTTCAATATTTTTCATAAGATCCTTCAATATTGCAACTTGAGATGTGAAGTTTCCTTTAGTTCTTTCAGTTTGAAAAATATGGAGTGTTCTTCCCTTTTGGTTTTCTAATACTAGGTCTTTGTACATTTCATGATAATATTGTCTTTTTGACTTTTTGAGCTTCCCCTTGAAAGTTTCTGTTCAGCTTTTTAAATCATCATTTATTCTTTTTTCATTAGTTACTGTATATTCAAGAGCAAGCTTATGAGTCTTTCTTTACTTTTTCCCTGTCTTTTCATGTCCTTTTGTTTTCTTCATGAATGGTGTCTGGTTATCATCCCACGACTTATTTGATGTTGTGTGATAAATGTTCAATGAATCAGTTATCTTCTTGGGGAGAGATATGTGTCTAAACTCAGAGAGAACATATTCAAGATCACATTTTGGCTCCTTTCGATATGTTTTAATTTCTTTCATCTTCAACTTGAATTTACAATTGGTCAGGTGATGACCTTGCTATAAATGAGGTTATTGACCTTCCCTACACTCTCTTTCCAAAGGGGAGGTTGCTAACTGCAACATCAGCAGTTCAAAACCACCAGCTAAAGTTTTGTACTCCATAAAGAGTTACAATAGGTGGATTGTGGGTAGAACCCACAAGAGTAGTTCTATCCTGTCATATAGGGTCACTGCGAGTTAGAATGGACTAGATGTCAGTGAGTTTGATTAACCCCTCACATACGGACATATGATTCCTTCTCGGTGTTCAGTTCTCAGTCCAGAACCACTGTTGAAATCTGTTCACCATAGTGATCTTATTGTTATTTGAGATATCAGTGACATAGCTTCCAGCATCCCAGTAACATGTAAGCCAGACCATATGGCAAATTCATAGACAATAGAATAATAAAAGGTGTCATTTTGAACTACATTTAACTACTTAACTGACATTTAGGCTTGCATATTAATATATTCTGTCTTGAAGTCAATTTTAATTGAAATAAAGATGATTTTCACATGGAATCAGATGCTCATCCAGTGATATTTTAAATTTATTTTATTATCAATATACTAGTGCAGTGACAAATATGCTGTTTTTTGGGGCTACCAAGTCATTTCTGACTCATAACAATCCCAGGTCTATAGTTGTAGCCACTGTATCAATCCCATTCATTGAGGGTCTTCCTCTTTTTGCGCTGACCCCCTTGCTATTTAACCAAGCGTGGTGTAGATTTGACTCTCCTGATGTGTACAGAGTACTTGAGATGTAGCCTTGCCATTGTGCTGCTAGTGGGCTCGTTTGGCTGTGCTTCTTCCGAGGCAGATATGTTTTCTATTCTGACACGCCAGGATACTTTCAATATTTTTCACAAACACCACAATTCCAAAGCATAGGTTTTTCTGTTGTCTT
>NW_022111369.1:21672288-21700134 GCF_000313985.2 Echinops telfairi | reverse complement strand
ATGGAACAAAGCAAATTATATCTTTGACAACTTTTTTCTGTGTCAAATATCATGTTGTTAAAGTACAGAAGAGAAGGGGACCAGAATGTTCCACTTTCTCATGATATTTGAAAAGTATTTTTATTATTTTCCAAGTCAGTATTTCTCAAAACTTGGTCTGGTAGAAAACCAACAGTCCACATATTTCTCAAACTCTGGGGCAAGTATAGTACTCACAGTCATGGTTTCGCAGTCCACAAAGCAATGTGCTATTCCAGGGAAGTCTAAAACCCTTTGGTTCTTCCACCTGTTATTAATCCTTTTAAGCTCATGCATATGCACAGTTTTTAGGTATGCATGTACATACCTAATTGAAGTCATTAACAAAAACAATATAAACCTTCCACCTTAAATAGTCAGCATAAATATTTACAATACAAATAATAGCTGTACAGTTTTTGTCCATCATTGTTTATCTCCTCCAGTGTTCCTGGATTAGGCTACAAAATGGGAAAAAAAGGGGTGACAAATCAAGGTGTACCTATATTAGTATGGAGTTAGTTTTAAATACACCAATGCAGTACATAAGCCATGGTCCACCTTTGTCTCAAATCAGAGGGAGCTAGGAGTTTATTGAAGAGAAGGGTGATTTAAAGGACATGTTCAAGTATTTATTTTCCTCTCGTTCAATTAGGAAGTCAATTGTCATGTGTAATTTGCTGCAAGAGAATCTCTTAGATAATGGGAATAAGCTTATGAAAAGGGGAAAGTGGCACCACACACTTAGGTTTGAAGTTTGCTGATGTGCAGGAACTATTATGGCTTTACTGGGAATGTTCACAAAACTATATACTGTAAGTTCCTTGTTGACCTTCACATTTTCTATGTGTTGTAATGAGATATCCCATAAGAAAAACACAAGGAGAGAAGCTTCCAAAGGGAGAAATCTACTTACACACTACCATTTGGATATATAAGGTTTCATGAGTATAAATAAGCTAAAAGAGAGAACAGGTATGAGTCATCTCTGACATTCTGTCCCAAATGTTTGTCTGTCAAGGAGAGAGGGGCCTGGGAGACAAGGGGCAGCAGCAAGGGATGTCCTGAGCTACAATCTGGAGCTGGCCCTCACTGCCACAAGGGACTGCGTGCAGTGAGAAAGCCCCCATGCTACTGGGGAAAGCCTTCAGGTCTCTCAGAAGGCCAGGAAGAAGAGTAACTGCCCTGAGAGAGAATGTTTTATAGTTAGAGAAACACTACATTTATATAGTAGCTAAATAAATGAACCTTTGATTTGGCTCTCTGGTATCTCCTCTCTATCTGACCTGCAGAAGCAGAACCGGAGCACGGGAGGATGGAAAGCGGATCAAGTCCTTTCTCCTGAACTGTTGGTCGTTAGGCAACTACTCATTCCACAAGTGCACAACAGGAAAAAAAAAGAAAAAGAATTGCATGAGATCACATTTAAAAAAAAAAAGTAGATTAGACTGAAATTGTGAATACGTTGAAAATGAGATTGTTCTATGCCATGAAAATCACAGCCATCAGCCCAAGTTGCAGCACACACCAAGCAAAGGAGGGCTAATAAATCATGTTTGAAGGCATTTGTTAGAGAGGAATAAAATACTATTTCTTTACTGTACCCCAGCGAGTTCAGCTAAATCAAAAAGCTGGTTACACATACATTAAATATGCGGTCACTAACTTGCAAATATGCCTTACATAAATTACTTTGTTTTTATAGTAACATATACTAAAATCCTTCATATATATCCTCCAAATATATACATCAGAATGCAAACTAGGTATTTCTTATAAAATATAGCTCTCAGGAACTTCAAATACATTAATTCATCAACAAATAGGTATTATATGCTTATTCTTCCATTCAAATAAATATTGAGTACTTTAAGTAGGCACTGAGACTATAAATCGGCCTGGAAAGTCTTGCATTTCATGCACCTAAACATTAATAAACATAGTATACATTGAGAATTTTTCCTATGTTAAACATTAGATTATGCTTTTAGACAGGTAGAGATTACTAAATCTTGCCATTATTATTAAATCTTAGGTAGGGATTATTAAACCTTAAGTAGGGATTATTAAACCTTAAAATATGGTGAGCAATTATAATTAATGGGGGAATGGAGAGATAGCATTTTGTCAATTTATTAAGAGAAATATAGAAAACATTTAAGTTTCAAAATTAAAATCATGTGAAAATGGGAGATGCTTCAGATACTGAGAATTATGAAAAACATGATTTCATATTAACATTAAAATAATGAGCAGAGTGTATAGTTTTTTAAAGCTGCTGTAACCAAGCACCACATTGTAAGTGGTCTCAACTGGAAAAAAAAAAAAAAGATGATCAACTGTTTTCAGGACCCAGTCGGAACTCAGGGACCAGGAGGATGTTTCTAACCCCGGACAAGCTCCTGAGC
Source organism: Echinops telfairi (assembly GCF_000313985.2). Lineage (NCBI taxonomy): Eukaryota > Metazoa > Chordata > Mammalia > Afrosoricida > Tenrecidae > Echinops > Echinops telfairi. The sequence continues at coordinate 21,697,708 of NW_022111369.1, read as the reverse complement.
AGTGGTTCTCAACCTTCCTAGTGCCATGACCCTGTAATAAAATTCCTCATGTGGTGGTGACCCCAACCATAACATTATTTTCGTTGCTACTTCATAACTGTAATTTTGTTACTGTTATGAAACCATAATGTAAATATCTGATATGCAGGATGCATTTTCCTTGTTACAAATTGAACATAATTAAGGCATAGTGATTAATCACAAAAAATATGTAATTATATATTGCGACGTATTATTTCTGATTACAATAAATGAAATTTTGTCTTGAAGCATGATGTAGCATGAGTAATAGTCTTCATGTTGGGTTACTTGTATTTGGGCATATCTGCAGGTGGGCAGACCCGCCTGGAGACCGATAGAGGAACGGTGTCTTGGTTCCTAAGACCTTCAGGAATACAGTATGTGTTTTCCAATGGTCTTAGGCGACCTCTGTGAAAGGGTCATTCGACTCCCAAAGGGGTAGCGACCCATAGGTTGAGAACCACTGCTCTAGAGAAAGCTGCTTTGTCATCTTATGCAGTCAGCCACAGTTTTCCTTGGTTTGCAACTATTGCAAGCTCCAGGCTCTCTCTCTGTCTCCTCCCATGGTTATGCTCCTTCTGCGTCTGTGTATTTTCTATTCTATGAGAAGTCTTCTATCATAGGAGATTCGAGCTCCTGGATGGTAGAGATTGTTAGTGAGCTTGGCAGCTAATCGAGAGTTGAAAGGTTTAAATCTACACAGAATTTTCTGAGAATAAAGCTTTGGTGATTTGCTGAAGAAGAGGAAGAGGAAGAGGAAGAGGAAGAAGAAGAAGAAGAAGAAGAAGAAGAAGAAGAAGAAGAAGAGGAAAATCTTAGAGAATAATTCCACTCAGATACCTTCTGGTCTGCCATGTGTCAACCTTTGCAATATCTCATATTGTAAGGGGACTCATCCGACTCCATTATGACCTCATGTTAGCTAATAACTTTTTTAAGAATTCCAATTCCCAAACACTTGTATTCATAGATACCAGGGGTTAGATTCCCTCATATATTTTTAGGGACACTCTTCAATACATCATACAGTATATTAGTATTTTACAATCTAACTTTCCAACCTTAACTCTGGTTTGAGATCTGCTACATTCTAATAATCACATTAGCTCCATGTATGAGATTGACCCCAGGGCTTAGCTTTACCTAATGGTATACATGTTCAAAACTATTGTAGTTGGGTGCCATTGACTCAAATCCAATTTAGAGCGACCCTGTGTACAACAGATCATATAACCACCACGTCCCACACTTGTGGTAGTTACATATATGATTTCATGTAAACTTGATAAATCAGTGCAGGGGTGGAGTCTACCTTGTCAAGCAGGTCATAGCTTGATGATGCCTTTTTGTTGGCATGGCCTTCTAATGAGCATTCTGGGAACATCCTCTCTCTGCCTTTGTCTTCCTGTGGCACGTAGAGATTTGCTGAGCCCTGTGAGAGCCCCCCTCTCCCTCTGCTTCCTGGTGTTGAGTTACCTCGAGAACTGCCAGAGCCAAACAGACCTGCAAGAGCCCTGGAGATGCTTCCACCACCACTGGCCCACAAGACTTTGCACCCACTGACCTGTAATCTTCCTGCATTTTACATCATTCCATGGGCTGCGTGAGTCTGAAGAGGGATTGATGGACTAGTATTGAACTTAGGGGCTAATATCAGACTTAGGGACTTGATCTGGAGTGGGCTGGGATGCGTTCTTAATAAACAATTACTCTTTGATATAAAGCGCTTTCTTATATATATATGAATGTCTCTGGACTTGTTTCTCTAATCAACTTGTTCTAACACACACACCATCCTTACAATTGTTCTTGTGTTTGAGTCCATTGCTGCAGCCACTTGGTCTATCCATCTTGTTGAGGGCGTTTTCTTCTTTGCTGCCCTTCCACTTTACCAAGCATGCTGCCCTTTCTCCAGGCACTAGTATTCCATGTCCAAAGTATGTAAGGCAGCCTTGCCATCCTTGCCTCTAAGGATGTACTTCTTACAAGAAAGATTTGCTTGTTCTTTGGTCAGTCCATGGTACTTTCAATATTCTTCTCTAGCACCATAATTCAGATGCAATGATTATCCTTCTGTCTTCTTTATTCATTGTCCACCTTTCCCATGAAGATGAGACATTTGGAAATACCATGGCTTGGGTCAGGAGCACCTTCGCCCTCAAAAAACAGCTTTGCTTTTCACCACTTCAAAGAGGTCTTATGCAGCAGATTTACCAAGTGGGTAAATACCTCTTTTAAGAATCCATGAAAACAGTTTCAAAATGTACTTCCTTTTAAAAACATAATGGATCAGAAGAGACTTCTCTCATTTAAAGCTTGAGTTTAATGGGTGAAAATCATTATATTAGTACTACTACTGCTGAATTTCTTAGTAGCAATACTACATTTAAATTTATTATTAATTCTGTATCTATTCCTTGCTATAGTAAACAATAATAATAATTATGTAGAAAGTCAAATTAATTTTATTTGATCTCTTGACTGCAACTTCCATGCGAATTGATTGTGGATCCAAGCAAGATGAAATCCTTGACAATTTCAATCTTTTCTTCATTTATCGTGATTCTGCGTATTGATCCAATTGTGAGCATATTGGTTTTCTTTACATTGAATTATAAACCATACTTATGGAGAAGTCCCATCATTTTTTAATTTTAAATGTTTCTGTGTTTGTGGAATGCTTGATAATTAATATTTGGCCATATTTGTTTGGGTGTTTTCAAAACTTTAAAATCTACTCTTAAATGTTGTAAATAGCCTGTTAATATCTATTTCCATTTTTTTCCTTCTGAATCTTGAAGAACTTCACTCATCCAATAAAAATTCTGTAATAAATTAGCAATCTATTACTCCATATAAGAAGCATAAATATATACTCTGGTGTTCTAATTTTACTGGGAATGTCTCTAGCTTCTCTCTCATTTTCAAAAACATTTTTCTGGGAACTAATACAGATATTATATCTCCCTTTTTTTCTATATATTCCTCAGCTATATATTCCAAGGCATCTATAATATGGGTGTAGCATTCCAGGATTGCACTCATTGCTACAGCATATGCTTCCCAATGGATATTAGGAATATATTATAATACTTAATCATTGTTGAACTGTGTTTTTAACTGCTCATTGATGAGAAGAAGTGGAAAAAATGTGTAGAGTAACTGAACAGGGGGAAACATGTTTCTGGATTAACTCTATTGTGTTACATCCTACAAGATGAAGTGATTGTGCAGCATACATTATGGAACTGGAATATTCATTACATTCAAAGTGTTCTGTTGCATACCTTTATAATACCTTGACCTATTGACAGTTTGGTCTTAGAACTGGACTCTCTACTTAAAAAATCAGTTTTTCTAACTTAATATAAATAGTGAAGTACTTTATTTGCAATTTCTTTGCTAATATGTTTTTTTTCACCTAGTTAATGTGATAAATTGCTCTACTGGTTTCTATGTTTTGGAGATATATATATTAAACAATACTTAGATGATCTGTACAAGATCTGGAGTGGAATCTCCAGGCAAATTGAAATATTAAGCTATTTTTATTTAACTTTATCATGCATCAAAACCTCCAAGATCATAGTTGTGAAATCGATCATAGTGGCTCGCCAAGGCAGAGCAGTCCACCTTTTAACCCACTGAGTCATTAGTTTATCTGTTCTTTATAAATTTTACATATATCATCTGCTATAATTTTCATTTTGACCAGCTAAGCAATATATTTAACTTTTTAAATGTTTAACTTTTTCCTCAAAGGACAGTCCATGTTCAAAGATTGCTACAATGACAGCAGCAACGTGTTAAAACACGATTTTCTAGTTCTGATGTTCTTCATGGGTGTCCAAAATATTGCCTTCGGTTTAAATATGAATGTTTTCAAAGGTAGGATCCCAGGTGGTATACTGGATTGCATCTTGGGCTGATAAGTGCATGGTGAAAAATTTAAACCATCAACTATTTGCGGGAGAACGATGAGGCTTTCTATTCCAATAAAGATTTACAGTCTCATAATGCAAAGGGGCAATTCTACTCATACCTATAGGGCTGATATGTCAGTATCGACCGGACAGCAGTAAGAGCTTTTAGGTTTATCAATCATATTTGAGTCGTATTAATTTTCCATCTATAGCAAATAGATAATTGATGATTTAGAATGGAATAGATTCCAAACCACAGCCCTTGCACATTGGGCTGGTAACTCCAAGGTTATCATGTGGAAACTGCCAACGGCACCACTGGAGAAAGATGAGACTTTCTACTCCTGTCAAGATGTTTAGCCTCAGAAACCCACAAAAGCAGTTTTACTCTGCCCTATAGAGTCTGTATGAGTCTGAATCAACTCAACAGCATTAATTTTTAAAACTTGTTTATTAATTGGGAGTGAATACATATGTCATATCATTCCATAGTCCAGTCATGTCAAGCAGTATTGTATAATGGCTATCACAATCAGTTTCCTAACATTATTTTTCTTCCTGCACCCCATGACATCGTCTCCCTCCTTCAATCAACACCCTCCCCCCACTGTAAACCCCACCTCCCTGAAACCTTTATTCGACTTTCTGTCCCTATAGGTTCATTAATCCTGGGTTTCAAATACAAAAAGACAGAAAAACATGTAACACAATTTCAAGAGGGTGACATCTGATGACATAATATTTCCAAGATGAGCCCTAATATGAACAAATAAAAACAAAACAAAAATACAGAAAATGTTGGAAACCAGATCAGGTCCAGCGTGCATCAGAGGAGGGGTCATCTGACAGTGTTTTAACTGTTCACGTCAGGTTTATCCCTTTGATCTTCTGTATTCATCTCTCCAGTGCACTCTGTTTAGTAACCTCTTTCCTCCATCCCTCAATTATGGATGAAGGAAGATCACCAGAGACTTATTTCCTATGTAATTCTAACAGATGTATTTTGGGATCCCACTGTCATCCATAGCGTACCAGAAAGTGGATTCTCACAATTTAGGCTCTGCTCCTAATCCCTCCTTCAATTTTGGAATATATGATTACCTGAGGATGGTGTGCTCCTTCCATGTGGACTTAGTTGGCATCTCACTTAGATGGCTGTTTGTTTGGAGACAAGCCTTTCAGACCCCAGGTGCTATTTTATCTGATAGCAAGGCACCATCTATTTTCTTCACCACACTTCATTGTAGCACTCGTATCTTCTGTGCGCTCTTCCTGAGGGTATCAAACAGTGCCATGATGTAAGAATTTATTGTTCTTAAGTTGGAGCTAGGAGTTATTGCAAGCCCAAAACCCATTCATGGATCTATGTTGATTTTTGTTTGTTTTATATCTGCATTTGGTTCCCTTTATAAACCTCCTGTTAATTATGGTAGAGTCTTATAGATCAGCCCCCTGATGCAAAACAATCTTCCATTAATATTGTCTTTGATTAGCCCCTTGTATTAATTCTTTAAAACCCTATTGACAGAGGGATATTAGGCCAATGTAGGCCAAGTCCATATTACAGTACCTAATTATTCACTTGTACAGAATCAATCCTTTTGTGGCTAGTCGCTATTTACAGACAAAAGCGGGGGTTAATTGTTAGGGAAATTTGCAATAATAATCACTGAGAATGTCAGTCACAGGTTTGCCAGAATAATGTATACCTTGATACAGTGTATAGGGGATGGATGTAGCAAGACTTTGTTTTTTTGATTTTGATTTTGAGTTTGCAAACAAACAATATACCAAGTTGATTGATGAAGAATATAGTAGCCACTCCCTCTTATAATTTTCACCATTAGCTTTGCACTCAAAAATACATTCTGGCTACAGAAGCTTGTTTTTGTACCATCCAGTAATGCTTGACCTGAATTTTCAAATAGTCCACCGTGGGTCTGTGATGTTGACAGTCACTTGACCCTATTCTGCACCAATAATTTAAAACATTTTATGCAAAAAGACATTCCTCTGATCAGATCTTTCTTTCTGTTTTTGCAGTATCTGCAGATGTGACGTTTTCATATTTTAAACTAGTTCTCCACTTTGTACACCATTATGATTGTTTTCTTTTACTATAGCAAGGAATGGGAGCAGAATTCAGGACAAATTATACTATTTTATTATTGCTATTAATAAGTTCAGCAATAGTAGTACTGGTAACAATTTGCATTCATTAAACATGAAATTTCAGTGAGAGAAGTCTCTTCTGGTTCATTATATTTTTAAAAGGAACTGAATTTTTGAAATCGTTTTCAGGGATTCTTTAAAGAGGTCTTTACCCACTGGGTAAATCTGCACCAGACCTCTTTAAAATCTTGAAATCAAGGAGGTTACTTTGAGGACTAAGGGGTGCCCGACCCAAGCCGTAGTATTTCCAAATGCCTCATACGCATGTGAAATTTGGGCCTTGGGTAAGTAATATTGAAGAAGAATCGATACAGTTGAATGTTTGTGTGGGTGAAGAATATTAAAATGCCATGGACTTCCAAAAGAATAAACAGATCTGTCTTCGAAGAAGTACTGCCAGAATGCTGCTTCCAAGCAATGGTGGCGACGCTTTGTCTCATGTACTTCATTGGAACCTGTTCTCCGGAGAGACCTGTCCCTGGAAGAGGACACCATGCTTGTTAAAATAGAAGGGCATCAAAAGGGAGGAAGGCTCTCGAGGATATGGATTGAAGTAGTGGCTTCAACAGTGGACTGAATCATAATAATAATTGTGCGGCTAGCACAGGATTGGGCAAAGTTTTTTCTTTTGTTTGTAGTGTCATTGTGTGTGGTGTGGTGGTTACATGTTGCTCTGTGATCCTCATGGTTGGCAGTTGAAAATTACTAGCAGTTCCATGGGACAAAGACTTGAATTTCTACTCCCATAACCCAGAACTGGCTTGGAAGCTCAGAAGGGGTTGTGTGAGTCACCTGGTAGTGAATGAGTGAATGTCACCACGTGTTGGACCAGCTTCAGTGACATCTAACAACTTCAGGGATTAACAGATCCTTTCCTTTATATCTTCTGAAAGCTTGTGCTTTTATGCTGTAGATACTTGTTGCTGTTTTGCATGGATATAAAATGATGTAATTTCTAAGATTTGTTTCCACTGTAGCAAGCAAGTTTGAATAATGGAAAAGGAAAACAATTTATAAAAACAAGTAATGTTCATAAAATAAAATTTAAAATGAAATTTTGGCTAATGCCAAAACACAAATATTTTTTATTTGCAAATTACCAAATAAAAATTTGATTTCAAAGTGAAATTTTGTTCATCAGATTTGAGTTGCAAACAAAGATCTATTTCCATTGAATCAATTCTTTCTCAAAGCGCCCTTATGGAAGAGTATCTTTGTATCTAAGGCTTCCCCACACTGTCATACTTGAGAAAGTTCACAACCACTCTTTCTCCTGTGGAGGACTGGGGGGTTCTAACCACTGACCTTCTGATTAGCAAAGCTTAACCATTGTGCCATTGGACCTCTGAAGATACACGACATAGTGCTTACAAGGCAACCAGAAATCATTCCATCCAAGTGTCCTGTGGTGCTTATTGTTAAGTCCTTTGCAAATCTCCATTTTTGACTCTTGATATGCTTCTTAACACCTGAGTGCTCGCTCTCTGTCCTTTGACGGCATGCCTGCACAGTGCATCGGAGCACTGCCGAGACCTGGAGAGGTGGACAGGCACATGCGAGAAGCCTGGGACAAATAAAAGTATGCTGAAGGTTAGATTTTCTTTGCTTAGGATGGGACCAGATACATCTCGAGTCACTTGATTTTGAATTCTTACATAATTGAAGACAGAGAACTAAATGTGAGATGAATACTAGAGAAGTCAGAAACAAAAAGAAAACTATAATTGTTAGGATATACGACATTTACAAAATTGTAGCAATTAAATTCTGTGCCCTGCCAGTTCCCTTACATTGCAGTTCTCACATTTCCTCTATCTTGCCTGTTTGCCACATACGAGTCTTTTCTTTGGTCAACTGGTGCTCCTGTTTTGCTGATGCCTCAAGCATGTTTTTACATTACTTATTGTCTATTCCATCGCTGAGCAGAGACGTGAAATAAGTATGACGATACAATCGAACAGAACATTATCCATCATCATGATTTAATAATAGGAAAGGAATGAGTGTAGGAGGCTGAGGTAAACGGAGTATCGGAAAGCAAACATGATATACTCCCCACCCTCAGCCTATCTCCTAGAGATCAGGAGGCCAAGTAGCTCACACTGCTTTTAGGCAGTGTAATTAGCTTCTCTGTGATGTTCTCAAAGGAGGCAAGACTTCCTTTGATCCATTTCCTAGGATGTTGAAGATAAAGGACTGATGCATATGAAAAGCCTACATATTTCAGAAAAGTCTTCTAATTTTCAATTCTATGCTCTTTCCACATCTGTGACATTTGAGTGATTGCTCTAATTTGTGTTTCCTTGAGGGCACTGGCCCATGGGTAATTCTGACAGAGGACATTTGTTTTCTGCACGAGTTCTCTTTGGTTTTGTGAAGGTGGTGAGCTGGACGCCAGTCCTTCACTACTGGGCTTCTGTCCCAGTGTTGCAAGAGCTGTGCTTCTACAGGAGGTGGATTTAGCCAGATGTCCTTTCAATGAAGAATGGCTATCCACTTTGACGTCCCTTCTGTAAGATGCTGCTGTTTCTGCCGCGTCTCCCACTGATATAGGGCTGTCACTGCTAGTACATTGTATGAAACTTCCTTCAATTGGTTCTCCTAGACCAATTATTCCAGGAATATAGCTCCTTACTTCATTCGGGGTTCCTTTACCTCCTCAACTGTCCTTACACAAAGAAAACAATTCTGCTGGGTTGACTGAGCCATTAGTCCTGCATTAGGAATTGCTGAGTGGTGACAATGTTTAACCCACTTAGCTGCTAACTCAAAGGTTCAAGTCTACGCTGAGGCACTTCACATAAAAAGCCTGTGCATCCACTTCCACAGCACTAAAAAAACCTATGAGCATAATTCTATACTGTTGCATGTAGGGCCATCATGAGTTGAAGCCTAGTGGGCAACAGCTGGCTAACAGTTTTGCGGTAGTTATTTAATCATTCATCAAATTGAGAGGATTGAGAGTGAGGGGGCGGAGTCTATCCTGTCAATCAGGTCACAGCCAGTGCGGCCTCCGTGTGGGCATGGCCTTCTCCCGAGAATTCTGGGAACTCCTGTCTTCCTCCTTGGAGGCGAAAGACTCTCTCTGCTCACTGCCAGAGAGACATTCTTGTTGACAAGCCACATGGAGACAGGCTGATGGCAGCCAGGGCCTCGGAGCTGAAGGCACCATGTGGAGACCTCTATCACTCCTGAATCCACAAGACTTCCCACCCACTGGCCTGTGACGCTCCTGCATTTGGTGTCATTACATGGGTTGTGTGAGTCTGAAGAGGACTTTATAGATTGGTATCAGACAGATGGGCTAATATGGGACTTATGGACTTGATCTAGACCTGGCTGGGATGTTTTCTTACTATTCAATTGCTCTTGTATATAAAGCTCTTTCTTATAAACGTATGAGTGTCTATGAATTTGTTTCTCTAGTCTAGTAGGACTAACACAGTTTCTCTGGACCTTACTTGGAAGAACACCCGTAAGAACTTCCAATAAAGATTATTGCTACGAAGTCTCCTGCCAGTTTTCTGCTGATTCAGCTACTTGTTAAAGCTGTCTTCTTGTCTTGTCTAATCAGGTAATGCCTGGATTTCAAATAGTTACTTCTTTAAAAGTTCACTTCGTTTTTATTGATCTTATTCTGGTGACTTCCACTCTGAGTCTCCAACTTCAGTGCCATGCCAGAGAATCATTTCTTGCTCAAGACTTCCAGGGAGGATGAGCTCCTTCAACAGAGACCTGGTGGATGCTGCCGTTTGAATGACTTCCTTTTATTTGCACTGATGCTGGCAGACAGCCCAAATTCCTGGCACTTTGATGGGTCTAACGTGTTTCTAAGGCAAGTTCCATTTTCCCTCTATTTTATTAATTTTTACAGAATCTCTGAGATGCGAGTTGCAGACTCTCCAGAGTTTGTCCGCAACCTTCTCTATCTCTTTTCATAGACACATCTTGACAGTTGAAAAATGAAAATACTCTTCTTTGTATTTCTTTCCTTTTTACTCTACTAGAAGAGATTACATTTGAGAGTGTCTGTAACATTTGCGTAGCAACTACTTCAGAATATTTGTCCATATGTTTTAGAACCCACATTTGCCTCATATTCCCTGTAATAATCTAACTGAACCATCATTCATGTTTTCAACATTGAAAATTCAGCGGGAACATGCATTCTGTCCACCTTTACAATGAGCATGACCAATTTAAGGTTGGAATATTTCCTCCTCGTGTTGCAAGGTCTTCAGTCCCTTGTAAACTGCTCTTTAACTTATTCAACACGACTAGGGCTATATTTTCTTTTCAGTTTCTTCTTACTTTAAACAATTGTATTAGGGAAGATGGTTTCTTTTAAATTGTTTTTACCGGTAAAATATAACTTTTAAGTATATCTGGGGAGGATCCCCTGGTTGCTTAGCAATTTAAGGTATGGTCATGTATGTAGAGACTATACATATGGAGAAACGATTTCTTTACTATGTGTGGGATTTGTGTTTTTTAGGAAAAGGAAGCGTTTTCTAATTTATCTTGACCTCTCTACTCTGGCAGCGCTTTTAGAAGATTAATGAAAAAACTGTCTGGAAATTACTTTGTGTTCCACAGAGAGGTGGTTATGCAAATGTAAGATACTATTATAAGAAACCATTATATTAAGAATCAAGTAATTATTTGAAGGACTGGGGAACTTAATTCCATGATGATTTAAGTATTTGTTGAAATTTTGAAATGATTGCTGTTCCATTTGGAATGAGAGTTATCACCGTTGTCTACAGCCTCAGAAACCACCATCAAACAATATCACTTTGCTCAGTTAATGTCTTGTACGCCTAATCACGTAGTCATTTCACTTCAGGAGCAAATATAAACTAGTTTGCTTTAGGCAGTATTGAAGTATTTCCAGGGAGAGATTTTATTTTATGTCACAATTCACAGAGGTGTTTTAGTACAATGCACAGTCTGCAGTCTGCTTAACTAGCTTTTCAGCATCATAAAACTAAGGTTATGTTGGGTTAATTTTCCACTGTGTCCACCTGATCTGCCCGCCTTCCCCACCCCCCTTCTACTCTTAAAACTGACAGCAGAATGACTGATTACATGCAACTGCAAAGACCCTTTCTGGAATGCTTGACCTTTTGGGGAACCAAGTTAGAAATTCAGAGGACATGCAAAAATCACTGTAAAGTAATAAAGAAAAGATTTCAACCTCACTGACCAGCTGAGCAAATCATCATCATGTTCATTTGCTACTAGAAATCATTCACCATGGACATCCTTTCAATTATAAAGGAAGTTCACTATATCACAAGGACCACATCAAGAAACCCAGTGCAATGAGCAGGGAAGGTCTTTGTGAATGGCTTGGCCACTTGAAGAGCAACCATTTCACATTTAATTATCGTGGTATATAATTTATAACTCTCCTCGTCTTTCAAATATTGTCATGTCAGTGGGGTTTCTAGACGAGGACATATTTTCCTGGGAAAAGGCACCACCAGACAATTTCATTTCCTATTTGTGCTAGTGACAGATGCACCCTGACAAATGGCACTGGTTTTTAGATTCTTCTAAGAAGAAGACAGCTTATGCTGCAAACCACAACGTCAATGGTTCAAAACCACTGATTACCACCTTCAGAAAGCCACAGGGGTGGTTCCACCTTGTCTAATAGGGTCACTAGTGGTTGTAATTGGCTCGATGGCAGTGCGTTTAGTTTGGAAGAAGAAGACATGTGTCTTATAGGAGGATTTGATAGCTAAAATCCAAATCCCTGGCTTAGAGTATTTTGCCTTCCTTAGGGCAGTCCAAAGCTGTAAATTAGCAGTTCTCCACCTTCCTAATGCCGCAACCATTTAATACAGTTCCTCATTTGTGGCAAGCCCCCAGCCATAAACTTATTTTCGTTGCTACTACATATTTGTAATTTTGCTACTGTTATGAATCAGGTGATCCCCCTGAAAGGGTCGATCAACCCCACAGAGGAACTAGTGGTGTAGAACTAGTGGCCTTGAGGTTAGTCGCCCAGCATGTTACATGTAACCCAACACATCATCAGGGCTTCTCAGACTAAACAGCAGAAGAAATGTTAATGATTTCCTTTAAGGAATATACCTTGTGGTACAAGACAGGATCTTTGTGATTGTCAATAGAAAGACAGAATGGATGACAGGTGCAAGCCTCTATCTTTTACTTTGCTCTGTACAGTGAGGAACCTTAGGGAACTACAGTTGGTTCATCTTCTAGAAGAACTTAAATACAATATCTCATAATTTTAAACTTTTAGAAGTAGCTATAACAGTACGGAAAAATGTACAGATATTTTGTTACAAATCACCCTGGCCACTCTATCTCCATTCAGCAGACCAAATTATCATGTCTGAAGATGTCAAGTCCATCAGAATTATTTTTATTTCTCAAACAGAAAATTGTTCCTCACTATTTAGAGAAATTATGTACACAGCAATAAAACTATTGGAAACATTAGGCACCCATTTATGTTTTAAAATATAATATCATTTAATAGAAAGTAATTCAATACATGCATTTGAATGCAGTTGAAAAACCTGTTTTAAAACAAAGAGCAGCAGACTATATAATGAAGAAACACGGTACAAATTAAATGTCAGGAATAGAAATGATGCCCAAGACCAGCACCATCGTTTAATATAGTGCAAGAACCACAGGAACTGCCAGACATTACGATTAGATAAGGACAATAAATCATACGTAAAAGATTCTACAAAAGTGGGAAAATATAATTTGCGTCCAGATTGTATAATTGAAAATATTTTCATTTACAATACAAACATCCTTTGATAGACAATTGTTCATTACCTATTCTTGGGCAGGGAGGAACACTTAGTAGTGTCCACAGTAAAATAACTGTGTCGTGTAAATGGTTGGGCAGAGAGGGTGTTGCACACTGAGGAGTTCATTCTTACTCATGCACTCAGTCAGGTAATGGACTGACAGTTCTTCCCTTGATGGCTCTCTAGGTGTGGGTTCACCAGGTCAACTTCTGTTGGTTCACCAGTATTAAAAAAAACACCTTATTTTTTCCCCAATTCATGTTAGGCACCATGCACTAAATTTCTCTCAGCTTTCTTACCATTAGTCTTCTCTTTGTTATTTGATAACACTCTTCTGTTTCCTGCCCAGGAGCCTGGCACACTCCTTGCCTGGAGTCTGATTGTTCTCTTCTTCCATTTCCCTTACTGATCATTAACCTGCAACCTTGATGTGAGTTCGTTGGGGAACACACTTCCTTAATCTCTAAAACTAGGTGAAGTACCCACTAAAAATGATGATAGCATTATGTAGTTCTTCTTCATAGCAATTATTCAGGATGTAATTAAATTACTGTGCAATTATAAGTGTGGTATATATTTCTTTTCCTCCCTCTCTATTCATCTCAATGAGATCAGGATTAAAAGGAGACACTATTGAAAATCCAGATCTTATCTATTACCTTTAGTAACAGAAATACTTGACAGGGCTTCAAGAAATTGGAGGATAGGGGGAATGAAAAAGTAATGGAAATTTCCACAAATTTTATGATGGCCCATTGTACTTGTTTAGTGAATTATCTCTAATAAAGAACATCTCCTATAGTATTAGAAGGCTATTATCTCCCCCAAAAGATATAAACCAGAAAAAAACTACTTCAGATTATTTTTTTCAATCTAAAAGTAACCCATTGAATTGTTCAATGTCTGCTTCTTCATTCATGTACTTTCCTTCTGTATATTCGAAGAGAGTTTATTCCCTCTGTATTTTACTCTTTAAGGTTGATTCATTCACAGGACAAGCATCCCGCGAGTACTTGCTCTGACTGGGTCTGAAGTCCAGGAGTATTTCTCCGTCTCACCTGTGATACTACTGCTTCTGAGCCTTTCATATCAATGCCAATGTGAAACCTTCTGAACCTCAAACTGCTACTTTGCTCCGACATCATTTTGTTTTACTCGTTTTTAATGCTTTTCTTACAGCTTCATTTTATCTACTATCTGCAATTAGCTAAATATACTTTGTAATGTTCCTCTTTATCTTTCTATCTCAATATTCGTGTGTTCTGTTTCTGTTTCCCCAGTGTGTGATATTTATTTGTAGGCAGATGGTGATGGTAATGAAGGGACTCACAGGATTCCATTTCAAGAATTATGTAAATTATGGGTGTGGGATATAGTATATAATATATTAATAGTTAGAAATATTTCCCAAAAGTTTATGCCCCAAGGAAGTGAAAAGCATTGAAATTATAATGCAACACGAAATTTGGTTTGTTCTAAAATGAATGCTTTCTTTGAACGATCTTTACAACCTTGTTCTTGATCACATTCATTTTCGAGCAAACTACCTTACTGAATTTTGTTTTGTGTTATAACTTTCAATGAATGAATTCAAGGAGCTCTTTTTTCTATCCTATTGCTTGTGGATCAGTTTGTATACTGTGATGGCTTGCATGTTCCTGTGACACTGGAAGCAATGTGACCAATATTTCAAATAACCACAGGGTAACACATACTCAGCAGGTTTCTGGACGAAGAATAGACGACAGGAAGCCTTGTGAGTACCGTGAAGTATCAGCTATCAGGCCAGAAGTTGGGCCCCTCCTGTTGAAAGGCACTGCAGAATACCACTGATGAAGAGCGAGCTGCCCATGGATAAAGTCAAGCTTTGAGGGCCTTCCTTTACTGATCAGGTATAGCTTAAATCAAGAGGAACCAACTCTGGGTAGCCATCAGTAACTGAAAAGTGGAACTATGACGTCTGAATCTAGAAAACTGAGGCTCATCAGACACGAAATGGAGCACATGAAGATTGGCCTCCCAGCATTAGTGAGTTGAAATGGACTGGTATTGACCACTTTGAATCAAACAATAATTTAGTTCTATATGCTGGGAATGGCAGATTCAGGAGGAATGGTGTCACATTCACAAATTACATTTAACTATTGATCTTGAAGTACAAGGCGATTCGTGACATAATGACATCTATAAACATACGAAATCCAGTTACTACAACTGTTATTCAAATTTGCACACCGAACACTAACACTGACAATGAAGATATTGGCATCATGATAATATACATATTCCTTAAGTGGTTATCCTGGATTGCAAGCTTATAAATAAAATAATTAAGATAATTTTAAGTTAAATAATTTAATACCTTTATTTAAAATAATGCTCTAAGGGTACTAGAGTTATAAAATAGAACAAAGGACAGGTGTTGCCTTCAAAGAGTGCATCATGTTGTGAGAATGGATACTAGGCAACTCTCACAGTTTAATAAATGCTAATTTCTTTCTATTTTTTCTTACCATAATCTATAAGATTTTCCATTTATTCCAAACACATGATCAATATACATTACTTTGTGAACATTGAAATGTAGTTTTATGTTATAGGAGTTTATCTGCGTTATCTTCATAATATTTTAATATTTAATCATATATAATTTAAATTCATTTTTCTTCTTCAACAAATGAACATATTTTTGTTTGGAATAAATTACATTTAAAAAGCACTCATTTAAATAGCAAAACTACATTGTGTGTGAAGAAGCAAAAGATGGCCATACCAAGAGTTTGAAATTGTTGGTGGATGGACTGACATTTCGTTACTTCCTACCGCAGTGCCCCACTTGCTGTAGCAAGATACATATTATTCTAGCAGACCCATGTCTGTCACTGTCAGTGAATCTTCTTATAAGCTATTCCTGACCACCAACTCCCATTGGTTGTATAAATTGTGTCAGTCACATATGGATTTATTCTGTACAAGTCAATAAGTCATGTATTGTTTTTTGTAGTTAGCCTATATTGCTCAATCTTCCTTTCTCAATAGTATTTTAAAGTTCTTGCCATGGGTGAAATCAATGACATGACACACAGAATGAATTTATGCTCCAGGGTTACAGTTGAAAAGATTCTGGACCATAAAATAACAAAGCTGTCTCTACAATGAACCAGAGATAGAAAACCACAGATAGAAAACAGATTCAGGAATGGATTATGGGCTAGCATTTAATCCTAGCTTGGTTTCAGAACAATTCATTCTTAGGATATGTCCCTCATGAAAGAAACACAGAGATATAAGATCTATAACTGTATTAGTCTAGGTACTTTGGAGAAACAAATCCACAACAACTCATATATAAGAGAGTTTTATGTAAAGAAAAGGTGCATCACGAAAACATCCCAACCCAATGCTGCCCAAGCTCACAAGTCCAACATTAACCCATTAACCCAACACCAGTCCACAAAGTCCTCCACCTCACAAAACAGAGGCAATGATGCCGACTGTAGGAGGAAAGCTGAGTCAGTAAACGAATAAGCATCTCAGCACTAGCAGGGGTCTCCACACGGCTGCTCCAGCACCCAGGGCTGCATCGGGATAGGTCCATGCGGCTTCTCCTTGGGGATGTCTTGTAGGACGTCAATCTTGCAAGCTGAAGCAGGGAGCTGCTAAGGCAGCTGCATCCTGGTGCGACCATCACAAAGCAAGAGACCCGAGAACTAGAAAGGCGAGGCTTCACCACCCATTTATCCCTCCGCCTTTCAACCAGCACCACATGTGATTATTGGCCAGGCTGGCACAATTAACTAACTCAATAACAAAGTGCAGTGAAGAAATTAGATGGTGTTCAGCTATTTGAAAGAATAGCATCTGGGGTCTTAGTTTGTATTCAAACAAGTATCGATCTAAGGGGCCCCTTAACTGAACTCACATGGAAGAGGCACACTAGCATCCATGATCCAAAGATTGTACATTATATACTCCATCCTGAAGGAGGGAATAGTATTAGAGCTTCCATTGTGAGATTCTGGTGTGCAGAAGGCTGTGGATTACACTGGAAGCCCCAAGTACATTTGCAGGATCTACACAGGGAATAGGCCTCTGGGATTTCCCTCCAACCACAATTGAGGGATGGAATAACCTCGTTATAAAACAGAGAGTATTGAAGAGATATCTGTAGTATATTAAAATGACAAATCTGACTTTAACACGTAAAACCTTGTCACTTGATCTCACCTTTTATACACCCTGGTATTGATCTGGTTTTTAATGTTTTCTCTGTGTGTGTGTTTTCTTTTAGGGGTTGTCTCTGTTGTGTTTTGTCCTTGTTGGTAGCTTTGTTAACGTTCTGGTATGCACTTTTCTCTCTTTTTCAGTATATGAAACCCAGGCTCGATGAGTCTGTAGAGACAATCATTGGAGTCCTGGTTCCTAGGGCTCCAGGCAGGGAAGGTGGAGCGGAGTAATGGGGAGCTGACAATAAGGAGTCCAGGGAGGAAGAAAATGCTCTGAAACGGAATGTGATAGTGATTGTACAGTGATTGAATGGTTTGATATGATTGAACTATGGAATGGTATGATGTCTGGATTAAGTCCTAATAAAATGGTTTAAAAGAAAAAGTTACTTTGAAAAGGAATATCTATTATGGACAAATATGATGTATGTACATCTATTTGCAAAAGAATTGGAGCATTCAAAATTAGGAACCATATAGCATGTATGTACATCTATTTGCAACATTGCAACATTGGAATTGGAGCATTCAAAATTAGGAACCATAACACTTTTTTCCTCCAGTGAGCTTCCCGGTGGTTAATTGTTAGTGAGGAAAGATCTCAACTATTAATCGCAGCTGTCTGCACCCTGCATACATATGTATTATATGCCGATATGTCCAAACTGTAGAAATCTGCACCATCCAGAGGAAAATTTATTTAGAGGTAGGCATTTTCAGATGTCAATATCAATATCTTTCAAGAGTGAATTCTTCTTAGACTTTTCAGCTAAACATTTCTCAGGCTTTATTCGTGAAGGCACAGATGCCTACATTGAAGCGCAAACCCAAAGACCACACACAAGTCTCATGCATTTGGTATTGTGTAAACCTGAATTTTTTAAACAAAAAATTGAAAATTTGTCATTCTCCATTGGGATAGTTTATAAAATTATTACTAGAGATACTTAAAATGGATAAACATATATTTTCTTTGCCAAACGTGTTGCTATTCCATTTGATGATATTTTAAAGTCCATACTCAGTTTTTCATTATGACAATATACATAGTCCTTAAATAACATGGTTATTCTACATTGCAGAATGATTATAAGTAATTGTATTTAATATGTGTGTGTATATGAATGTGGAGTACTGCATATTTTGAATAGTATACCTGGAGGAAATGTTGGGATTTTTCAGGAAATGGTGACAGCTGTCAAATAGTAATAATGTATATTAGTGATGTCATTCCTGAGAAGAAACTGTGATGATTAAGGCTGAAGGAAGTGGTGAAAGGAAGATTTTGTGAATAGGATTAGAACAGTTTTCAGCCCTGAGTATAGGATGAAATGAAATTAATTTTAATAAATATTATTTTTATGGATAACTAGTCATGAATATAATATCTTAAGACTTTGCAGGTATTTAGAGTCCCTGAGAAAAGTGATTGCCATGAATGACTTGAAAATACAAGAGGGGGAAATATTATCATTATATATTAACCTGTTAAAATCAAACTCAGCAGAACACCTATCATCAGGTACGAAAGTATGCATACTGTTCAGATAAATGCACCTCAAACTGAAGGCAGGTTGTTGTTGTGTGCTGTCTGGTGAATTCCAACCCATAGTGATCCCAGAAGACAGAGCAGAATTGCTGTCGAGGGTCTCGCAGGCTATACCATGGGAGCAAGTTGCCAGCTGTTTCCTCCTAAAGAACTGCTAACTGATTTGAACTGCCAACCTTTTGGATGGAAGCCGAGGGTTCACTATGGGGACATGAGAGCTCCTTAAAGGAAAATCAATATTGCTCACATCTGGGTTCTACAACATGAAATTGTAATTGTAATATACCTCCTCAACCCTCATTTTCTTGTAACAAGAAGAGAGATTGCCATAATTGGATTTAAAATATTCTAAATATAGAATTATGCAAGATGTAATAAAATGTAATTTATATAGGATACTAATATATTAGCCTATATGCAATAATATTTTGGATAAACGCTAAAAATGAGAAGAGTATGTGTAAATAAGCAAATACAAGAGTAAATACAGTAATAGATATTCCATCTTAAATACTCTAAGAAATAAGAGAAAAGCTACATAAACCAATCAGAAGAAATGTTGTTAGGTGTTGACAGAAGAAAATATTGCTGGGTCCCGTGCAGCGTCACAACTGCTGGTATGTGTAAGGTAATTGCTTTAATCAGCTCTCGCTCTATCCCATTGAGGGTTTTTCTCTTCGTAGCTGGTCCCCTACAATCCCAAGCACAAATTCCTTCTCCACAGATTTGTTCCACCAAGTAAAATGTTCAGAATGTATGTACTTCTAATCTGCCTATTTGCTGGAGCTCCAGGCAGTACCACAAAGAAACTTAAATAAAAAGATAAGAAATGAATTAATAGTCATTTTAATAGATAATGCAATTTTGAAGAAAATGTAAACCATGACATTTAAAACAGGTATTTTCCTTGCACGCTGTAAGAGTAAGTCATAAATTATTTCTTCAAAGTCATAAAAATTTTCTTTACACAAAGACAACAAATCATAAAGCTGTTGTTTCTGCATATGAATCTCCATCTAGGTCTATACACTATGGGAGGTGGTTTTTTCAGTTTCTCTAACCCTTCTCTGAAGACTTCTGAACTTTATTCACATCAAGTCAGACTGGCAGGGACTTAATTGTGCTTCTTTGAAAAGTTCTTACGAGTTTGGGGAACAAAAAGAACCCTAAAGGTGCAAAATCATGACGGAAGTCCGATTGGGTAGAGAAAATCCTTACGGCAGCCCTTGCTACCAAGGGAAAATGAGTACTTAGAATGTCATAATGATAAAGAATCATCCGTGCAAATTGCCAGATCCTTTTTTCTTTAATACACATTCAGTGTTCTTCAAACATCTTGCTAATAATCCTATTGATCACTCTCTAGCCTTTGAAACTATCTCTCAAGATGACTACACGGGAACCCCCACACAATCATCATGTCCTTCTGAGCTGACCTCTTTACCATGATGTTAACTGACCCAACAGATTTCCCTCAGGACCTCTGTTTTGACTGGACCCTTTTTTTAGTAAATTTACCTTAACTTGACTAAAACAAGTGTATTATTGAGGCAACTAATCTGCAGTCATCTTTAGAAGACAGCTACTTGGTCAAATGACTGAAAGAAACCCATTTTCTACCCATTCAAAAGAAAGGTGTCCCCCCAAATGTGCAAATTATAGAGCAATATCATTGAGATCCCATGCAAGTAAAATTTTGCTACGGGTCATCCAACATTACAGCAGTACATGGAATGGGAATTGCTGGATTCAAGCTGGATTCAGAAGAAGACGTGGAATAAACGACATCATTGTTATGGTCAGATGGATTTTAGCGGAAAGCAGACAGAAAGCTAATTACTTGTATTTCATTGACTCTACAAAAGCTTTCCAAGGTGTGGACCATAACAATATCTGTGCATCTTTGAGCAGAATGTCTTGTGCTCATGTGGAACTTGTCCATGGATCAAGGGATAGTTGTGGGAACAGAACAGGGAGGACTGCATGGTTGAAAACCTGAAAAAGTGGGTCAGGGTTGGACCTCTCAAACTATCCTTTCAGTCTATAAACTGAGCAAATAACCAGAGAAGCTGGATTCTATGAATAAGAATGTGGTATCAGTTTATTAGTAACCTGAATTACGCAGATGACACAGCCTTGCTTAAAGTACTGAAAAGCAAGGATGTCACTTTGAGGATTAAGCTATGCCTGATCAAAGCTATGATAGCTTTCATTGCTTCGTGTGCCTGTGAATTTTGGACATTGTGTAAGGAATACTGAAGACAGATGGATGCATTTGAATTGTGTTGATGGTGAATAATATCGAAACTTATATGAACTGCTGAAAGAACAAACAAATCTGTCTTGGAAGAAGTGTAGCCAGAATGTCCCGTACATCCAAGGAGGTCAAGACTGTCATACATATTTGGCACCTGTTGTCAGGAGCGACCAGTCCCTGCAGAAGGACATCAAGCTTGGTAACGTAGAGGGGCAGGGAAAGAAAGGAAGACCCGTGCAGGATGGATTGACACAGTGGCTGCAGCAATAGACTCCAGCATAAGCACAGGACCGGACATTGGTTTGTTCTGTTGTCCAGAGGGTTGCGATGGCTTGGAACTAACTTGATGGCACCCGACAGCGGCAACAACATCTGCAGTCATGTATTGATTACAGAGATAGGCTTAACCATGTTTTGTTTGAAATAGGTCCCAAAATATATGAACCGGAACCCTGTTGGCAATACTTTTGGACTTATCCTATATACTCTCAACTATCCATCAAAGAATGAAATTGGAAAGTACATTTTGCAATCGTATCTCATCAGTTTACTATATTTCAGGAGAGATCCATTAATATAAATGGTCTCTTATCTCTGAGAATCACATTTCAGATTTTTTGCAAAGGTTAAAAGTCTTGACACCCTGGGCCACCTAATTTCTAATTGAGATGCCTTACTTGCAAATTTAAATCCTTTGCACTTCCATTCACTATTTTCCTTCTGTGTGTCTTGTATCTCATCACGCAACCAAACGTGGGGAAACCCCAATGTGTCTGAGCAGGCATCTTTTAGCCTTTGTACAGTACAGGTACCAGTATCTCTTACTGTGAACTGGTAAACCTGTGATTCACAAATCTGGCTCAATTTAGAATAACTTTTGGTACTGGGCAAAAATACTGGTGAGCAGGTCCAGCCCTGGATCTTGTATTTAATTGGTCTGCCATGTGGTCCAGGAATGGATATGTATTAAATATTTCCTATGAGATTCTAATATACAACCAGGGTTAAGAACCACTTGCACAGGCCTATAAAATAGTAGTGTTTTTTTTAAACCATGGCTGCACATTAGAATCACCTGGGGAGCTTTTAACAAAAAGCTGATCACTACGCCTTACTCCATATTAATTAAATTAGAATCTCCTGGGGCATGATTGCGATATCAGTGGTTTGTACAAGATCTCCTAATGATTTTGTGTGTAGGATTAAGACACACTACCATAAAACAACAGCAGTAAAATAAAACACATGAACAAACAAACAAAAAACAAGATGAAAGTGAACAGGTTCTTAAGAAAGTTTTTTTTTAACTTCAGTTGCATTTGTTTTAATTTAATTCAATCCAAACTTATATGAAAAATTGATGATTTGTTCCACAGTCAATCCCTCCCCTCATTTGGGCTACTGAAATTGAGCCTCCCCCATCATCTCTTCCCACCGAAGTTGTCATTTTTATTCCTGTATTCCATAAGGCAAAATCCACACGCATAGTTAATGTTTATGTTGTTGAAAAATGTATTTTCAATGAAGTCTCACAAACTACTGTCATGTGACCTCCAGCCTCATGTTCCAATACTATCCATAATGTTTTAAGCAAATCATTTCTAAAAAGTAGCCAGCCTATTCATTGTTCAGAGTCTGTTCTTAGTCTGAATGTTCTGGTGAATTTTGTTCACCTTGGGTGACCTTGCTGGTATCTGACATACTGAGTCGAAGTGGCTTAACAGAACTTAGTAGCAAAAACTCATTTGTTTGATAAACAGGCTGTTTTGACACTTTTAGAAGCTAGTGTGCAAAGACCTCACTACAGCTAAATTTCCCTCAAACCTGGTTTTCTACAAATGTTGACCATATTAACTATTGAATAGCATTTTTGTCAGCTCTTTTTTTTCCTGATGGGGTAGGATATACTGTCCTAATTTCACTTATTATGGATTTCTGAAATTATTTCCCATCACTCATCTGTCAGTTTGCTGTACCAAGGTGGTTGTGATGCCGGAAGCTACGATACCAGTATTTCAAACACCAGCAGGTCCCCCAAGGTGAACAGCTATCAGTGGGGCTTCCAGAAAAAGAACAGACTTCTGAGGAGAAATAGGCTGCCCAGTTCTGAGGAGTTAGCCACTGAAGACATTGAGTAGCACGAATACATGTGCTAGCACATGAGCCCCTCTGGTAAAATGATTCACAAGCCTCTGGAGGAATACCTGCCTCCTCAGAGTAGAGGTCACCTGAATGACACATGGAATACAGCTTTTGGAGTACCAACTGAAATATTCCAAAAAGCTGGTCAAGCACCGTAAACAGTACTCTGTGCCAAAATAATTGGAAAATGCTAAGACAAACAAAATTCTAAAACAAAACACCCAGTGCATTCAGTCCCTAAGTCCCAATAACACCAAAGATACTTAACCACCTGGAAGGACAACATATGTATGCCCATTTCAAAGAAAGGTGACCTAACAAATTTCGAAATTTCTCTAAAAAACCGAAGAAAAATTTAAGTCTCCAGCGGTAATATTAAAAGATTGTATTAGCAAAATATTGAATTATGCAGGAAGCATCAAAAGAGATGGAAAGACTAGGGTCAGTGTAGCCCCAATAACTGATCCCCACTCCACCATTTCACAAGGTAGTATATGAGCACGAACCAATGGTACTGAAGGAAAAAGTCCAAGCTGCACTGAAAGCATTAGCCAGAAACAAGGCTCCCAAGATTGATGGAATACAAAGTGACATGTGTCAATAAGCGGATGAAGCCCTGGGAACATGTACTAGTTGATGCCAGGAATTTGGAAGAAGCTAATTGACTAATTTCCTGGAGGAGATCCATATCCTCAGAAGGATGACCAAACAATACTCAAAATATATAACTATATCAATGATATCACATGCAAGTAAAATTTTTGCTGAAGATCATCCAACAGGAGTTGCAGCAGAATATTCCCAGAGAACTGCCACAGGTTCAGGCCAGATTTAGAAGAGGATGTAAAACAGGGAACATAATTGCCCATGTGACACGGATCTTTTTGGAAAGCAGAGAACACCAGAAAGATGTTTATTTGTATTTTATTGTCTGAGCCAAAGCATTCTACTGTATGGCTCGTAATAACCTAGAGATAACCTTGAGAAGAATGAGGATTCCACAAGACTTCACTGAACTCATTTGGCACTTGTACAGGGATCAAGAGAGTTTTGTGAACAGAACAAGGAATAATGAATGTTTAAAATCAGGAAATGTGTGTGTCAGGGTTGTATCTTCTTACTACGCTTACTCAGTTTTATGCTAAGGAAATCATCAAAGAAACTGGATTGGAGAAGAATGAGACATTAGGACTGATAAATTGTAGGAGCGGTGAAACCTTGGAAAGCTCTTGATATGATGGACTGACACAGTGCTGCACTGATGGGCTCAAACATAAGAACAATCAGGAGGATAGTGCAGGACTGGGCCCTATTTTGTTCTGTTGTACACAAGGTCACTATGAGCCAGAACCAAGTCAAAGGCTCCTAACAACAATAACCCTTCCTCCAATCGTGGCTCCTTTGAGGCCCATAGCTATCATCCTATCACCGACAGCATTGACCTTCAAGATATATTTTGAAATGTTCTTTTTAATAATGAATGCAGTGCCATCCTTTTTGATTGCATCATTTTCTGTGTAGTAAACCATACAGTTTTCTGATTCAAAATGACCAATATCAATCTATTTCAGTTCATTAATGTTTAGATATGTTGATTTTTATGTGTTCAATAAATTTTTTATCACTGTGCTATTTTTCTCTATATATTTTTTGCACACAGTTAATGGCTTGTTGTTATAAATCCAATATTAATTGAGGATTACAGCAGTTTCTTCTCATTTTGAGTCATTTTGGAAAATGTGACGTTGATGGACGTGAAGCTGGAAATCACAGGATAGAAGTTTGCAATAGCAACAGCTTCTTCATTCCAAGTGCCTTTCTAAACAACACAAAAGACGACTATACATGTGTATACTTCTAATGCAATGCACAGAAATCAAATTGACTACATTTTAGAGAAGACACAGTGGAGAAGCTCCATATCAACAGTCAAATCCAGGCCAGAGAGTTACTATGAAGCAGACCATCAACTTTCAGATTGACCTTGAAGAAAATGAAAACAAGTGCAAAAAACCCAACATACAAATTTGTGTCCATCCCACCTAAATCTGAAACCATCTCAAGAACAGATTTGGCACATTGAATACTAACGACAAAAGACCTGGTGAGCTGTGGGAGGACATCGAGAATATTATTCATGGACAAAAGCAAAAGTCATTGAAAAGGCAAGAAAGAAAGAAAAGATCAAATTAGAGGTTAGAAAAGACTTTGAAACTCGATCTTAATCATAGACTAGCCAAGGTAAGTTAAAAAAAGATGATGTAAAGAACAACAGAATTGTGGGTGAAGGGAGACAACAGATGGTGTAAAATAATAAGAGAGACTGGTCC
>NW_022111369.1:21669769-21671215 GCF_000313985.2 Echinops telfairi | reverse complement strand
ATATCATTTCACAAACACAAATGGCAACTGTGCACATGAACTTCTCCAGATGGAATACACAGGAATCAAATTGACTACATCCATGGGACGAGATGATGGAGAAACTGAGTACTAGCACCTAAAACTAGGGCAGCAGCTGCCTGTGGGACAGATCAGTTGCTCATATATAAGTTCAGGTTGAAGCTGAAGAAAATTAAAACGAGTCCCTGAGAGCCGAACTATGATCTTGGATATATTCCACCCAAATTTCCAGAACATCTCAAGAACTGATTTGCTTCATTAAACGCTAATGAGAGAAGGGCTGATGGACCGGGGAAGGAAATCAAGAACATCATTCATGAAGAAAAAGGTTATTAAGAAAATAGGAAAGAAAAGATCAATGTAGTATCAGAAGAGACTCTGAACTTTGCTCTTAATCCTAGAGTAGCTAAGGCAAATGGAAGAAATGATGAAGTCAAAGAGCTGAACAGAAAATTTCAAAGAATAACTCACAAAGACAAAGTCAAATATAATAAATAAATATGCACAGCACTAGCATTAAAAAAACAAATGGGAAGAACATGCTCAACACATACCTGGAAGAATTGAAGAAAATATCAAGTATTGAGTGGCAATATTAAACAATTGTATGGGCAAAATATTGAATAATTCAGGAAGCATCTGAAGAAGATGAGAAGTATACCTCGTCACATATCAACAAGAATTCGTTGACATCCAACCACTTCAGTGGGTGATATATGGGTAAGAAATGAAGGAAGAAGCCCAAGCTGCACTGAAAGCATTAGCCAAGAACAGGGGTCCCAGAACGGAAGGACTACAAATGAAAAAGTTTCAATAAGCTGATGAAACACTGGAAACACGTACTGGTCTATGCCAGGAATTTTGGCAGACAGCTACGTGGCTAAATGACTGGAAGACATCCATATGTTACCCATTCCAAAGAAGAGTAACCAAGCAGAATTCTCAAAGTATAGAACTGTAGCAATTATATCACAGGCAAGTAAATTTGTGCTGCCAACCATGGCTGCAGGAATACATTGATAGTGAACTGACAGGTTCAGGCTGGATTCAGAAGAAGACACACAGTGTCATTACAGATATCAGATGGATCTTGGCTGGAAGTAGAGAATACAAGAAAGATAATTATTCGTGTTTAATTAATGTGCCAAATATTCAACTGTGTGGATCATAACAAACCATGGACCCTTGAGATGAATGAGAATTCCAGAACACTTCATCGTGCTCGTGTGGAACTTGTGCATGGATCAAGAAGCAGTCTTATGAACAGAATAAGAAACACTGAATGATGGAATCAGGTAAGGTGTGTGTCAGGGTTGTATCATCTACCATAGTTATTCAGTCTTTATGCGGACCAAATAATCAGAGAAGCTGGGTTTCATTATGAAGAATGAGACATCAGGATTGGAAGAATTCTTTTATTTTTTT
>NW_022111369.1:21646049-21667713 GCF_000313985.2 Echinops telfairi | reverse complement strand
AGATAGGAACTCTTGTCCACTGCTGGTGGACCTGTAGATATTTACAGCCATTATAGAAATCGATTTGGCAATATCTAAAACACTTGGAAATTGAGCTACCTTATGATCCAGCAATTCCCCTACTGGGCATATACCCAGAAGAGACAAAAAACAAACCACGCCAGACATCTGTGCTCCAATGTTTGCAGCACTGTTCACAATTGCAAGGAGTTGGAAACAGCCCACATTTCCATCAACAGACAAATGGATTAAAAAACTCTGGTACATACATACCATGGAGTATTACGTATCTTTAAAAAGCAGAATTGGAGGAATTCTTATTGACAACCTGAGATATGCAGATAGAGCAACCTTGCTTGCTATATGTGAAGAGGACTTGAAACATTTGCTGATGCAGATCAAGGAGTGCTTCAGTATGGATTATAACTCAACATAACGGGGAAAAAATTCTGACAAGTAGACCATTAAATAACATGACTGTAATCAGAGAAAAGTTTGAAATTGTCAGATATAAATCTTTAGTCTTGCTTATTTCCATAACTGATTCTCATGGAAGCAATATTGGCAATTTAAAGGTGCATGGCACTGGTCACGTCTGCTGAACAAGACCTCTTTTGAGTGTTGGAGAACAAAGATGCTACTTTAAGGACTTAGGTGTGTCTGCCCCAAGGTAAGATATTTTAAAATGCCTCTTATGCACACGAAAGTTAGACCTTGAGTAAGGAAGACTGAAGAAGAATCTGCATTTGGATTAGAGTGCTGGTGAAGATTAATGAATGGCCCATGGACTATCAAATGAGCAAACACATCTGTCTTGGAATGATTGTGATCAGAGTACTCTTTAGAGTCAAGGATTGTGAGACGTTGTCTTACATATTTCGAACATGAGAGTCGTCCCTGGAGAAGGACATCATGCCTGGTCAAACAGAGGAGCAGCAAAAAAGAGGAAGGCCCTCAAGACAATGTGGTGGCAGTATTGGGGCAAGCATACCTGCAATTGTGAGCCTGGCTCTGGACAGGGTAGTGTTTCATTCTATCATGCATACGGTCATTATGCATTGGAACTGACATCACCTAAGACCAACATCAACCAAGTACAACAGCTAGTAAAGAGGAAAGTCTCCCTGAGATGTAGTGGCAGTGTGCACAACACTGGTATCCAACATAACGATGACCATGAGGATGTTGCAGGGCTGGGCAATATTCCAGTCGGATGTACATAGGGTCATTCTAAGTTAGAACTCATGCGAGGACACCTAAAACCAACAACATCGGAATGCTCTGCTTTGGAATGCACTTGATGGCAGGGGTTTGTTAAAGAACCTCAGGTACTTAGAATGTACCCGTTTCTTTAGCAAATACCTAGGATACATACTTCTTTACAATTAGAATGGAGGGTTAGCAACAGTTTACATTTACTTGGACAGACAAAAATATTCCTTCCAAATTTGACTTCCTATGAACTCTAAATTGCTGTTATTATATAATCTGTTGTATTTAGAACAATACAACAATTCATTATATTGACAATATCATATTGAGGGCACAGGATAAGAGATGGCAAGTACACCAGAAGTTTTGATAAGACATATGTACTCTGGAGGGGTGAATATAAAATTTACAAAGATTCAGTGACTATTTCATTGAGATTTTAAGAGATGCAGTGGTTACCAGATTACTGGTATACTTCTAAAATAGTAAATTGCAGCATTTTGTGTCCCCTACAAGATGAACAGCAGCACAATTTTTGTGAGGTCATTTTGAATTTCTTGAGGCAGCACTTCCCATAGCTACATAGCAATAAACAGGAGCCATAATAGAGTACCAAGTTAAGTGGGCTTGGATGTGATGTCAGTGGAGGACAATCTTCCATTATAGAGTTATAGAAAGTGTTAGCGAAGAAACCACCATGAAATCTCCTGGGACTCTCAAGTAAGGCATGGCCTCAGTGACAGAGGGTTCTATATCCTTGAGAAACGAGGGACTGCAACTAGACTCTGATAGAGATCAAATTCCTGACTATGGAGGCACCAACTGATGATGCGCCTGGAATCACCTGTGTTGTATTGGATTCTGTCAGCCAGTCACGTCTTATCTTTGATGGGTGGGTACTAGTCCTGTTCCCACCACCATTTCCCAATATTTATTCTTCATGTGTCTGCTTCATAGACGACCCAGACTAAGATGCCTACTTTATTTACTGTTCCCCAATATTGACTGAAATATTATAATACCATAATGAAAGTAAAATTCTCCTGAAGAAAATTAAAAAACCATAATAGCTGTATATTAACAGAAGTTCAATTTGGATTCAGAATCATACCGGCCAACGCATATCCCTGCTGTCATTGTTAGGTAGATCTTAGTCAAAACTACTGAACACCATTAATCTGTGTATTATTGTGTTGACTGCACTAAGAACCCCTGGTAGTTCAGTGATTAAGCTCATGCCTGCTTTAAAAAGTGTCATTGATTAGATCCCTGCTAAGGACACACATGTAACTGTCTGCTTCCCTGAGATTACAGCCTTGGAGACCCAATGGAGCAGTTTTATTCTGTCCTATAGCAGCCCCTGAATTGGAATGGACTCAAAGGTAAATGGTTAATTTTACTTGTTGTTGTTTCATTTATTATTATTTTCTGCAAAAGCATTTTACTGTGTGAATCATAACCAATGATGGTAACATTCTGAAGAACGGGATTTTCAGATCTCTTAATTGTGCTCTCATGAAACCTGTACATGGCTCCAGAGGCAGTAACCTGAGTTGAAAAAAGTTATACTTTATGGTTCATAATTGAAAACAAGGTGTGGCAGGGTTGTAGTTTTCTAAAAACGTTGAATAAATCATTTTATTTGGGGCCCTTACAGCTCTTATAAAAAGCCATGCATCCATTGTTTCAAGCACATTTGTACAAATATTGCCAGAATCCTTTTAAAAACATTTCTTTCTACTAGAGCCCTTGGTATCAGCTTTTCATTTGTTTCCTCCCTACCTGACCAGCCCACCTTGATGAACTCTTAACAATTATAAATTATTATTATTTTCATATCATACACGGCTGTTTCCCTTCACCCATGTTTCTGTTGTTTGTCACCCTGGGGTGTGTATAGTGGGTGTTATATGTTGATCATTGCAATCGGCTCCCAGGGTTGTGCCTTTCAATCTCCTTGTCCAACATGTATTCTCAACAAATAATCAAAGAAGCTGTACTATCTATGAAAATGATTGGCATCAGGATTCTCAGAAGACTCATGAAACCTGTAATATGCAGATAGCATGACCTGGCCAGAAATTCAGAAGATTTAAAGCATTTATTAATGAAGGCTAAAGATCATAACTTTTAGTATAGGTCACAACAGCGTGATGAATGGAGAGTAAGTTAGAAGTTGCCAATGTGATTCTGGTTGGATTAATGATCTAAAATCATGGAAGCCGTAGTCATGAAATCAAACAACACATTGCATCGAGAAAATACTTTGGAAAAACAATAGCTCTTTACATATTTTTTTTGAAAGCAGATATGACTTGAATGATTGATATGTTTGACCCAAACATGACCTTTTCTATCTTTTTATATACATGTGAACGTTGGATAATGAAACAGAAGATAGAATTGATGTGCTCCAACTGTGATCTTGATAAGGAAATACAAAATAATGGAAAAGTCAACCACGGAATCACTTAGCTTGAGTGATTCTCGGACGTGAGAAGGCTGAAATCCGGAGGACTTGAGGGCTGTTCTGCAGTCTAGTCTAAGTCTGTGTCTAGGATCCCCGACTTTGAAACAACAGGAAAGAGCAATTGCTAGCAAAGGCATCGTGGTAGGTCAAGGAGGGGACATGAAAAAAGAAGAGGGAAACACTTGATGAGATGGATTGACACAGAAATAGCAAAACTGAACTCAAAGGTAGCAATGACTTTGAAGATGGCACAGCGCAAGTCAGCGCCAACTGGATGGCGCCCAGCAGCAGCAGTGTGACCACATTGATGACAACAGCATGACCCGCGTTCCGTTCCCCAGAACACAAACTCCACGGAGAGAGGAGTTGGTGCCTGTGTGTTTACTGCTGTGTCCCTTGTGCCTAAACCATGCATGGATACCACTCAAAATACCTGTGCTCAATAAATGAAAGTCTCATAAAATGAGCCAGATAGGAGTCTGGACTCAGATATGTTCACTGGCCATGAAGGACACATGTAAAGTGGATAAAGTCTCAAAGAAGCGTGTAGGCCTTATCTAAAAGTATTTCAGTGTTCGTACTTTAATAACGCATTGCTGATGATTTAAGTAGTTAAATATAGTTAGTGTCCACTATCCACTTGTTTGTTTCTCTGAATAATATGTTACAGAAGGACTCTTCATGACAATACACTACAAAATAGTAGAGAGAATAATGAGAGAAATAAAAAACCTACAGGACACAATTGACCAGTATTTATTTACTGTGATCTTATAGTGAGGGTCTGACAAAAGTTACTACATTTGCTTTAGCCTCGAGAAATTTACATAAAACTAAACCATATGCCTAAGAAATAGTATTTCCTCTAGTTAATGTAAGATGAAACCACTTGTTTAAAATACACAAGCTGGAAATGATTACACGCAGTCATTAGACAAGTAGATTCAAGAAATTGATACACGAAACTTGGAAAACAAACCTCTGGGCTGTACAGATTTATAAAAGCCTGACATAGAGATGGAAGAGCTAAAGTTCCAAATTTGAAACCTTGTTAGTTAGTAAATTTCTAGTGTTTGGTGGAATATCAATCCAAAGTAAGCATTTTAGAAATAGCCTAGGGTTTCAGAAGGAGTTGCTTTAGCACCTCTGTCCCTTGGAACGCTTCAGTTCCTCCATCAGGGAGCTGATTACACAATGCTCAGTCGCCGCTCGGCAGGACAAGTGAGTGGTGTTTTGAGAACTATTCTTTGAAGTTTCAACTTGCATAAAAATGTTATGAATGTTTTATAAAAGATTCACTTCACAGAACTAAAATTCTAGTACTTTTTCCCAGTAAAAGCCAAAGATGGCTCAGCTTCATTGTTCTCTCACAACAACAATATCTTTGTAAAAAACCCTTAAAGATCAGGCAAAGAGATGAAGAGGGAAATAAAGAATGAGGTATTTTTCAGTGTCCACAGGAAAATTCACTTGATGTAAGCATATTTGTCTCATCTTTCAATGAATTGAGAGTTTTGCCTTTTTATCTAAACGCCCAATAAGTCAGATAAACAGTAAATAGCATGCCTGCAAATTATTTCCTTCAAGAACCAGAGAACAATCAAAGGTCAGTTAATTTGACTCTTAAGAGAGAAATTGATAACAAGTTAGAAGAGTTTGTACAGATCCAGAGACATAAATAAATGAAGATACTTATTTTCACAAACACCTCCAAAAAACTCATGAAAAACGAAACGTCCTTTTGTGCTCTAAAAAGTATGACACATGTTGATTAAATTCACCCTGAGAGCATGTCAATTTGAAAAAGGGATTATAAATGTACATGCCACCGGGTACTCTCTTTTGCAAGGGGGTACGTGTATTCATTTAAATATGGTGCTGGCTCTGGCACACGTAGCCTGAGAGCAACACTGAAGGAAACTGGAATCTCTTTGGCCTTCACAGGGTTAGGGGCTGTCCCTGCAGCAGGTTGGTCATTTGTCACATCAGCCCCTTCTTGAACTATCAACCTCATTACTGTGGTTCACTGCACGGCTGGCCCTTGGGAGTCTCATACTAATAGCAGATAAAGGGTGATGAGGCTTGTGGTCTCAACTACTTCATTATTGATTCACTTAAAAATGCACCACCTACATATTAGAGTAAAATAGGCAATACATTAGAAGGGGAGAAACACCAAAAACATCTAAAATCAATGAAAGTAAGGAAAGAAAAAAATGAAAGAGAGCTAGGCAGTAAAAGCACTGCAAAAGCAAGTCATTCTGGAAAGGTAGAGGGTGAATGATTTTGTGTGACAGCAGCCGTTTGGTTACTCTGTCTGCGGCCATGCATCAACCAGTAACAGCTGTGACTGGACATTACCCAGGGCTACCAGACAGAAGAGGTCTCAGGGATTATTTTTAAGATACTGTGAAGATCCACAGATCTAAGATGCCTGAAGGACATATATTTATGTAACAAACAACATATTGAAAACCCTTCAGTGACGTTGCTAGAAAGGAGAAGAATGGCCCATTTTCAAACTCCATGACGATATATGGAAACATACAAATGTATCAGCTGTTGCTGGGTGCTGTTAAGTCTATTTCCAACTCATAAGCGCCCCATGTAATGGAGTGCAAGTGTCCTTTTCGTAGGCACTACATGCTTCTCTTTTGTGCAGATCCTTCAAATGCAATATTTATAGATTCCCATCTATGGAGAGATAGAATTCACATCTTCTCCAGCAGCAATCACGTTTACTGTATTGACTACTTTAAGCATTGAGAGAATAAATTTATATATGAAAGGGTTATAAGTGCTAGATTTCCTTTATGTTTTGTATTTATTGATTCATTGATAATGCAAAAATACCCCCAAAACAACCCTTGCTTATCAAAAAATTTGATGTACACAAAGCATGTTTTTCAACTATGTGCACTTCTGTACAGTCCTCCTATGCTAGAACTTGCTTTAAGCTATTTGCCTTCATTATCTAGTACTGTTTATAGCCAAAATATCACAAGGGGGTGGCTTGAACAAATATAATTTCAGTTTTCCTTAATTTAGGAGATAAGTCTGAATCCATAACACCTGTCCTAGGAGGCTTTCTCTCTCTCTGGACTCTAAAGAAAGGTCCATATCTCTTCAGTTCTGCTTCCCGGATCTGCGGAGTTCTCCATGTGTCCTGACATTTATCTTATCCTAAATATCTGTTTGCTAGCTTGCTTTTAATCTCTTTTATATATCAAAAGAGAGTAACTGTATATACATGTATATGAAATCTGGCCCCATGAACCTAACAAAACAACTCATTCCCAAATGAGATTTTAATCACAGGCATAGAGGTTAGTAGTCCTGATTGGTTACTGGGTTCCGCATTGGGCTTCGAACTGCAGGGTCAGCAGTTCAAAATCACCCATTGTTCCTTGGGAGAAAGATGAAAAAGATTTACAACCTCAGAAACCCACAAGGGCAGTTCTACCCTGTCCCATATGGTTGTTATGAGCCAGAATCTATTGGATGGCAGTGAGGGTTTTTTTGTGTGTGTGTGTGTGTGTGTGTGTGTGTGTGTGTGTGTGTGTGTGATAGTGGTGGGGTGGTGGTGGTGGTAGTGGATGGGTGGGGGTGGCGGTGGGCGGGCAGTTTATAGAGGTTAGCATTTATAATGCATCTTTCAGAGGGACACAGTAGAATCCATAATATGTTATTTATTTTTAACTTGAATTAAATTAAAATTCAATAGTATTTTGTATCTAGTTCTTCTGCCATCCTTAGTCACATTTCAAATACTCAGCGTATGTGGCTCATGGCTACTCTATTGGATGACACAGATATAGATTGTTGCTATCAATAAAGAAAATTCTATTATTAAGCAGTGCTCTTCTAGAACATAATAGCTATTTGTTTTCAATAAATCAGAAAGATCCAATTAAAAAAAAAACCCCAAATGAGATGAAAATGCATTAAAAATTGAATTTTCATAAACTTGCACTTTTTATTCTGGCATCAGTCACTCACTATATTTTTGACACCATCATCTAAAAATATTTTGTGTTTAGCACATATATTTAAATTACATTTGGTGAACATTTGTAAAATGACTAAAATATGGTTTTCAGATTCGATCATGCAAATGTCCTTTTACACATGGAAATGCAGCAGAGGCAGCTAAAAATTTTATTGAAGTGGAGAACCATTTGTTTTAATTGCAATTATAAATATTTTTATTATCAGTCACCAGCTATCTAACTATTTAACTGAGACAGGATCGAATTTCTGGCTATGAGTGCCAGTTGCTAAAAGTATATTTAATTTTCAATCTTAAAGGTATACATGAAAAGTCTGAAATGGCTAAAAACAGAGACATCTGAAATTTAAAATCAATTAAAATGTACTTTAGCTCATAACTTTGACATGTCCCGATTTCTGAGGTCAATTCTCTAAAAGATCAAACTAGTGAGATAAAGTTTGAATGAGCCTCACACCAGGATAGGAAGCTAATTTTTTCTGATATTCTTAGATATGTGTGTAATATTTCTTTTCCATAGACTTTTTTGTCGTGTGTGTGTGTGTGTGTGTGTGTGTGTGTGTGTGTATGTGATGGGGGGTGGGCATGCATGCCTGCACTTTTGCTTTAAGATACGGCAAACCCATATTTTAGGCATAAAAGGAATTAAGTTTTGAAACAGTGTGAAAAGTGGTTCAGCATAGCTGGAGGGTACCTTAAATCTTAGGAGTATTTGGATAAAAATATTTCTAACTCAGTTTAAAAGAATTCTGAAGATAGAAAATGTACCCGAACTTTTGAACTCAACTTTTTATTCCTTTTGACTACTCTCTTTGAGGCTGCATTAGGCTTTTAAAAAAGTATTCAGCACTCCCAAAGTAGCGCGCGTGCGTGCGTGTGTGTGTGTGTGTGTGTGTGTGTGTGTGTGAGACATGTTTACTTTCTGGATTTTTTTTGGTTCTGCTTTTGCTGGGTCTGTGTTTTGGTTGTGTGTGGGTGGTGTCCTCTTTTCTTTGATAGTGCTGTATGTTGAACTCTCTTAATCTTCTCCTTTGGACATTATGGTTTAAAGACATCAGGAAGGCTTACTGAACGTGGTTTTTGCTTTTAGTGTTTTGTTGCCCCTCTTGTTCGCCGTGGCCTGCAGAGTTACAAAGATACTTAAATAAAGGCTTTAGGCTCGTGTTCATGGTCCTCCACAGTCTTCTTCCCACTCCATTATTCGCCTTTCCAAATGTTTGAGTTCAGTCCGATCAGTCAAATCGAGGTGTCTTCCATATCCTCATTCACACAAATATCCCATGGGATGGATTTTATCTGTAATTTTATGCACTTTCTAAATACCACCTTATCCTTAAAACTCCATAAAATTGTCATGAGTGACTATCTCCAAGCAGCACGATGATCTACATTCTCAGAGGAATATGTAACCCAATGTTTAAGCTAAATAATCAGCAGGCTTATCCATAGAGCGAGCAATGATACCAACGACAAAGTGCCCCACAGCAAAAGCAGCCATCGAAGAGCCAGAGGGCAGCATTTGACCTAAAAACACCAACTTCAAAAGTCAGCTGGGGCCATGAAAGATGGGCAAATGTAAATGAGTAACCCAGTAGGAAGTCTGCAGGGTGCTGTGACACTGAGTGAATTTCAACTAATGTCAAGAAACAAAATGGGTATACATTGTTGGATGGGAAAATAATCAGTTCATAAATTTTCACTCAAATCTCCGTGAAATTTTTTGAAAAAGAAGGCAAAGATGTAAGTCAAATGAACTCACATTACACCTACCTGACCTAAAGCATCATATGCATAACCCCTTCCAATCTCCTTTGAACCTTAGAGTCATTGTCTACGTAAGTACAAATTTAACCTCAAATTAAAAACAAAATTTTAAATTCATAATATGTGGAATTGCACAATGACTAGTACACTGTAAGCCCTCTCTAACTATGTGTCACCTAGGCAATTCTCACTGACATTAACTCCCTGTGTGTCAGAGTAGAAATATTCTCCATAGATTTTTCAACAGATGATTGTCAGAATAGATTTCCTGGCTTTAATTGCCAGGCACCTCTGATTGGGCTCACACTTCTAATCCTTGAATTAGCATAATAACCACTTGCACTTCCAAGTGCTCTATAGATATTTTAAAACCGCAAAACAAACCTGTTGTCCTCACATTCTCACATCTGTTCAGACAAATAAGGGACAGAGTAGAGTTCCTGATGAGCTTTCAAGGCCATGACCTTTATGGAAGCCTCTCCTGAACCACAGCTGCTGGATTCAAACAGCCAACTTTTCCTGAGCAGCCGCTTAATCACTGTACCACTAGGTTCCTTGTATGAGTATTAGCTCTTATAGTTGTCTTCTGTATTTACTATAAGCTGCTTTGTAACTATGCTCTTTGCCTAAGGAATTTGAATGGAAATTACTTTAAATGGATAGTTTTTTGATGTGAGTAAGTTTATTTTCCCTTACAATATCTAAAGCAATTTTGAACACCTTTTAGCTAATGGCAGCTGGATCTTAGCTTCTATCATAGCATACTATATATTTGAAAACTGGTGCTCACTGTTATTGTTAGGTGTTGAGCAGTCAGTTCTGACTCAGAGCAACTGCATCTTTGTTCCACAGAATGAAATGCTCCCAGAGCCTGTGTTGTTCTCACGGTTGATCTTAGCTTGAGACCATGCAGCCAGTGTGGCAATCCAGCTGGTCAAACGTCTTCCTCTGTTTCCCTGTCCTGCTACTTTAACAGCACGATGTCCTTCTCCAGGGACTGGTCTCTTCTGACAATATCGTCCAAGTATGAGAATAAGTCTCACCATCCTTGCCTCTAAGGAGCCTTATGCCTTACTTGTTCCCAGAAAGATTTTTTAAAATTATTTTTGGAAGTCCATCATACGTTCAATAGAAGTCCATGGTACATTCAATATTTTTAGCCAGCACCATAGTTCAAAAGCATAGTTTTGTCTTCTTCCATTTTTCTTATTCAAGGTCAAACTTTCATACATAGGAGGCCATTGAAACTACCATGGCTTGGGTCAAGCACAACACAGTCCTCAAAGTATCCTCCTTGCTTCTCAACTTCAAAGACATCTTCTGCAGTGTAGTGCCCCAATGCAATGCTATTGGATATTTTGAATATTACTTCCCTGAGTATTTATGATGGATGCAAGCAAGTTGAAATTTGTGACAACTATAAGCTTTTCTCCATTTCACACGATGCTACGTACTGGTCCAGTTGTGAGGCTTTTTCCTTTTATGGAGTTGTACTTCATACTGAAGGCTACAATCCTCATCAGCAAGTGCTTCAACTCCACCTCACTTTCAACAAGCAAGGTGATGTCATCTGCATCTAACGTATTGTTAATAATCTCCCTCCAACACCGAGGCCACACTTCTTCACATAATCCAGCTTCTCGGGTTATTTCTCAGGATACATATGGAATCAGGAGAGTAAGAGGATACATTTCTGATCCACACTTTTCCTCATGCCATTGCTGATGTCAGCTGTGTCCTGGCTCAAAGTGGATAATACCACAAATATGTTTACTTTGTGTCCTTGACTATGCAAAGGCATCTGACTGCGTGGACTATTAGAAACTGTGGATGACCTTGAGAAGACTGGGGATTCTGCAACACTTCATTGAGCTCATTCAGAACTTGTACATGGATCAAGAGACAGTTGTGCAAACAGAACAAAGAAATGCTGCATGGTTTACAATCAGGAAATGTGTGCATGAAGGTTGTGTCCTCTCACGATACTTAATCTACATGCTGATCAAATCCAGGGCAGCTGAATTATATGAAGATGTGTGTGGCATCAAGATTGGAAGAAGGCTTATTAATAACCTGTGATATTCAGAAGACACCCCCGGCTTGCTGAAAGTGAGGAGGAATTGAAACACTTGCTGATGAAGATCTAGGATTGCAGCCTTCAGTGTAGATTACAACTCATTGTAAGGAAAATCAAACTTCTCAGAAGTGTATCAGTAAATAAAATTGTGATCAATGGAGAAAAAGTTGAAATTGTTAAGGATTTTTCCTTGCTTGGATCGACAATCCATACTCATGGAAGCAGCAGTTACGAGATTAAGAGAGGCATTGCATCAGGTGCATCTGCTGCCCAAGACCTCTTTAGAGTTTGAAGAGTAAGGGTGTGACTTTGAGGACTAAGGCGTTTCTGACCCAAGCCCTAGTATTGTCCAATGACATCATGTGCATGTGAAAGTCAGACATTGAATAAGGAAGACCATAGGAGAATAGGTGCATTTGAACAGTGGTGCTGGAGATGAATATTGAAAGTACCATGGACCGCTCAAAGGAAAAGCCAGTCTGTAATGTAGCAGTTAGGCCAGAGCGCTCCGGAAAGGCAAGGACAGAAAGTCATCGCACATACTTTGGACATCTTGTCAGGAGTGAGCAGTCCCTGGAGAGGGGCATCATATTTGGTGAAGTGGAGGGGCGGCAAAAAAGAGGAAGGCCCTCAAGTAGATGGATTGACACATTGGCTGCATCAATGTGTTCAGGCATAGTAACAGTTTTCGTTTGTTTGTTTTGAGGAACAGTATTAACTATGGTGCAGGACCATGTAGTGTTTTGTTCCATTGTACATAGGGTCACTATGGGTTGAAGTCATTTAATAATAGGAACCATAATGCCACCTGTTTCCATAACTGCCTCATGATCCATGTTTTGTAAGAGCATAATGTAGTATTCTGTCATTTACATTCTTCTCAACACCACCCACAGTTTATGATCCACACGGTTGAATAACTTAGTGTAGTCAATGAAACACAAGTAAACATCTTTCTGGTATTCTCTGCTTTTAGCCAAGATACGTCTGACATCAACAATGAGATCGCTTGTTTCATGTCCTCTTCGGAATCTGATCTGAACATCTGGCAGCTACTTGTGAATGCACTGCTGCAACAATTACTGAATAATCTTCAGCAAAATTTTCCTTGCATGTGATATTAATGATGTTGTTCTATAATTTGGGCATTCTCCTGGGTCACCTTTCTTTGCAGTAGGTACAAGGATGGAACTCTTCCAGTCAATCGGCCAAGTAGTTGTCTTCCAAATTTCCTGTTGAGGAAAATAGATTTCACTTAAAAACGACCAAGTAGCTTGTATGTAACAAATCAGAGTCTTACAAATATTTAGGTAAGTTCAAGAATAATAAAAATGAGCATAACAAAAAAATAAGTTCAAGAATCATCCTTAGTTTAACAAGGTAAAATAAAGTTTTCCATCGATGTTCTGGCTAATTCAATAGTATATGAAGCAGAAGCAAGCAGTATAGTTTTACTAAATGAAAGAGAATTCTTATTATTTATGGACTGTGTGATTTACTACATGGGATACTTAAGGAATCAAGAAATTAGTAAGATTTAAATAAAACATCTAGATATAAGTAATTAGGAAATATACTAGAAAAAAATCTTACAGTAGCAACACAATCATAAAATCTCTAGAGAGAAAATCAGCAATGCTGGGAGGGTTGATAAGAAGACCAAACTTGAAAAAAAAGGCTTTCCCAGAAAAGTAGATAGAAATGTGAACAAAAATGAAACACAGCAAACAAGAAAAGAAACATAAAAAATATGAATCTTCACCATGTTCCTACCAAAAAGAAAATAAACATTTCCTAGATTTATTTATTTTCCAATTAACTTGTGCTTTTATGGAATTGAAAAGTTTTTGCAATAGAATAAGTTTTAAAAATGTTTGCCAGTGACACTGTTGTGCGTTGTGTGATTGACATGGAACATTCAATTAAAAATCATTATTTTTAATTTTAAAAAACCTTATATTAAAAATCAGTAATTGGCCGGGAACATTTAGCCCTCCTTATATTATAAATCAGTAATTAATTTAACCAGGATCATTCTGTCCTATAGATAAGAAATTCAATTTTTTATAATAGATAAGATAGGAAAACACCCTAGCATTTTTTAAAATAATAAAATTATACATTGTCAAGAAATATAAAGGTAGCCAATGGATTGAGTTGAAATAATTAGTTAACTTCTCCTTACTAAGAAGAGAGTATCTATTTAGATTGTCCTCTGGAATTACAGATACATGAGTTTAAAAATTCTTTCAATAAATTATGTCACTTTTTCTCAGAAATATTAATAACTCAAAACACCAGACTCACTGTCATTGAGTTGGCTCTAACTCATAGCAACTCTAGAGGGACAGGGTAGAACGGTCCCTGTTGGCTTTCTGAGACTGTCATTCATTACAGGGGTAGAAAGCTTCATCTTTCTGACTAGTTGTTTTGAACTGTTGACTGTGTGGTCAGCAGTTCAACACATAATGCACTATTCCACAAGGGCACCTGTAAATACTAACAGATATACTTAAACCCTTATTTGTTGACCGGACATTAGGAAGAATCTATCCAAGGATATTATCATCAAGATTATAATGCAAACTAATATGTAAAAAATACATAAGTAATATTCATGTCCAACCAGTCTGTAAATCAAAATTGATCATTACTATTAAAAAAATCCTAGTTTAATATATATTGAATAAGAAGTTATTTCTATGTATTTTGGCTATATTTTGTATGTCATAAAATATTTTATTAATGTAATAAAATATCATGAGTCTAGTTTATGAATATAAAATAACATCTTTTGAAAAAATGGATATCAACTTTGACTTTTCACCTTGAGAGTAATAGTTGGATTTTTAAAATGTATCATTTTCTCTGTTCCCAATTTTGATTCCCAATAATTTTTGAGGAGATTTAATGGTATGCCATGAGGATTGTTTAAATTAACTATTAATGAAAAACAAAATAAAATAAAAAAATCATTGTAATGAGATCAAGTCAATTTGAATGTACAGTGATACCTTGGGACAGAATAATGTTGCTGTCAGTGCTGAGACTGTACATCTTTATGGGG
This sequence comes from Echinops telfairi, assembly GCF_000313985.2. NCBI lineage: Eukaryota > Metazoa > Chordata > Mammalia > Afrosoricida > Tenrecidae > Echinops > Echinops telfairi. The sequence continues at coordinate 21,653,114 of NW_022111369.1, read as the reverse complement.
GTCGAAAGCCTAAAATGCAAGTTAGGCGCAATAACTTGATGTACACATTATTAAATGAACACATTATAATGCCAACAATTCTTTGATATATTTACCTTCTACATTACTAATATCAGTGATTGATTCCCCAACACAACCGACTGATAAGCAACAATGAAACAAGCATGTGCTTTGTTCTGGTTATTTATATCTTATGACACATTTCTAGTCCTACAATCTATTCATTTTTCTTTTTGTTTCAGAATTTATTTTCCCCCAATATAATTTCTTATTTTATGTATTTGCTTCTCTCTCTCTCTCTCTTTTTTGGCTGAGACTGATTCTTTACCAGGTCTTATTCCTGGAGCGCCTTGTCTATTGATTTCTAGATTTCAGTTACTGGGAGAACTAAGCTGTAGATTGGAGACACAAGAAAGACAGAACATGCTTTCTTCCTCATCTTTGACCCTGGCAGTGCCTCTTCATAAGCAAAGGCCAGGTGTGATGAACTTCCATAGATTTCCGATTAAATTTGGTTGCACATGCTCTCTCTTATATGTAAATAGGTTAACTGTATTTTATATTTCTCTTAAGATTGGAGACTGCATTAAACTTTGTCTCATAAAATTTTTGTTTCCTCATTCATCTCAAATCCCCAGCTCCAACTAACTATATCCTTTATCTCTACATAGAATTATTAAAATGATAATTATTCATAAAGAATTAGAATGATTCAAAATAATTTGTGTATTTATTATGATGTACCTCTTTATATTCAAAAGATAAAATTATTGCGCTACCCATGAAAACTATTTTTCTAAAATCCAAGTGACTTAAAGATGTTTGTATCTGCTGTGGATAAGACACAAGAGTTTACATAATTCAGAACAGCAGATACTTTCAAAACATGTATATTTTGACCTGAAGGTGAATTTTCTATTTGCATTCAATTATGAGTGTACCTGTTATGTTACTAATAGGCACCTTAAAATAGAATAAAATCTAATTTAGAAGGAACATTAACATTTTTGCTATACTGATTAACTTATTTCTATCTTTCCACTCCATAATGCAGATGGAGAAATCATATTTTGTTTTTCACCTTATGACTAACATAACCATTTGTAATTTTCTTGCATTTTTTGGACACTGGAATATTTGCTGGTAAGCAAGACAAAATGAAAGAAAATTAAATCGCTTTCTCTTCAGTCCTTTCATTTTTATGTATTCTAGGATAGGGCTGCATGATTAAAGTATGACAATTATGAATCTTTAAGGCAAAACAAAAAGTTTTATTTGGCTTTAAAAGTTTAAGATTTTTCTTTGAATTTTGAAATAAAAATAGACTATCTATATACAGTTCAGAAACAGGTGCAACTTCAATGTTTGCCTTCAGAGTGATCAAAGCCAATTGTGCTAAATATATAATAATAATAAAAGCGATTTAATAATAATATATAGGATTATCTTTACAACATAGACATTTTGAAACATAATATGATTTTTGGAATTATTCCATACTAATTGTTATTTAAAAAAAAAAGATTATGGATTCTCCCAAATGAATAGTCTATTGTTTAGCTACACAAGAAGGACCATTCTACTTGATCTCCAAGGTGATCAGTCAGCGCCTCAAGTGGGAGAGTTCATTACCTGAAGCTTAAAATGAATAATGATGAATGCCCATTACTCATCATTAAATTTTTCAAGAGCTTTAAAAATTCTAGCCACAGTATTTGATTCAATGAGCTCCTGTGGCAATGCATGCTACAGACTAACTGCATACTCTGGAATGAATGCCTTTTCTCATTTATTCTATGTTAATATTCCATTAATTTCACAGAGATTGAAGGACATGATAAATAGAAAACAAAGTGTAGAACTCGTTAGTGATTTTCTGAATATGCAATCTCTGAAATATAAAGCAACATCAAAGTTTTTAAAGCACACTTCAATAGAAGGCATCATCTAATTCATTATCTAACAGCTAACAGATTAAAGCTTTCTAAATTTTCAAAAAGGATATAAATTGACACTCCACCTATGTTATGCTAAGACTGGATTTTTGTGCTATATAGAATGATATAGGTGCATGTGTTACCATCTTAAAAGAATCAGTTAGCAATCATGATATGCGTGGTAGTCAATTATATTGGAAACATGTCAGTCCCCGCACCCATCCCCCACCCATTCTGTTTTCACTGTAGGGTACATATAGTCCTCTGTTTCTCTGTTGTTGGATTCTGCCATGTGAACTAGCTTGGTCAGTGGAATGTTTGCAGAAGAGACCAGTTAAATCCCTGTATGTTTGCGCTGTTTGACTGGGCTTTTATGCTCTAGTTAGATGCCACGAGAAGAGCAGGCCCCTGATAGGCACTGTATCTCAACATTAGGCCTTGCCCAAGACATTTATATGTGGAAATGAACCAAACTGAACTCTGGAACTAAACCCTACCAACCCTGAGTCTGAGGCAGAGAAACTAAAACTGCCTAGGCAAATTCGTCAATTTGCTGCCTGAGTGCAAATCTGTTGACTTGAAAATAAAGGATTACTTTTGTAACCCACTGGTTTTTTGAGTGGTTAGCTACACAGTGTTATGGAACCAAAAAAACTACCAAAATCACGGGGAAAGATTCTTTTAGATTCAACAGAAATTCTAAAATCATTACAAATATTAAAAAAAAATTCAATCAGCAACTGACCATTCCTATTTTGCCTGTTTATTTCAAAATATTTTTCAATAGATTTTTTTTCCTGCTCTGGAAACAAGTTAGGAAATGATACAGTTTGTGCTGTCCTTTAAAACATTTGATAATAGTGATAAGAGAGCAAATCAAAGATTCAAAGATAACAAAATAATGTTTATCGACTTCTGTTGGACATTTCTATTGCTATTGAGATTTTTCAAATATATTTCCTAATGTTTTGTTATTATTGTTTGTTGATTTGGTTTTCATTATTTCTGATAATGTGAATGGAATAATGGGTTATTCTGAAATACCTTATATAAAACTCTGACTTCATTTTCCCTGGCTAGATAAATTTCACCACAGAGTACTAAATTTCCATTAATAACTGTGTGTGTGTGTGTGTGTGTGTGTGTGTGTGTAGTTAGATGCTGTCAAATTGGTTTCAACTTAAAGAGATGCTAAGTACAATAGAAGCAAGCACTGCTGGGTCTTGTGCCATCCTCCCAATAGCTGTTCCTTATGTGCCCATTGTTGCAGCATTGTGTCACCCATCTTGTTGAGGGGTTTCCTATAGTTTGCTGACCCCTTAGTTGCATGATGTCCTTATGTAGGAACTGATCCAAAATGTAGCGCTCTTTCAAGTAGCAAAAAGCACAGTTAATTATCACCTTGAGGTCTAAGGTGTGCTTGACTCAGAACCTGGTGATTTCATTTGCCTCCTGGGCACGTGAAAGCGGGGCACAGTTTAAAAAGGCTGAAGACCATTGGATTAAAAGGTGAACTTTAAGAAGTGACAGCCCTACAAGCATTGTATTTACTCTCTCATGAGACCTTTGAAACTGGACGAAAACCTGCATATGTATATGTGCTATTATACCAAATAGTACACACTATTAACTGTATGGGCTTCTTTCTGTCTTTTTTAAAATATATGCTTTCAAACATTTTTTATATTCCTGGATATAGTTTTTCCAAACACATATTACCCCTTTCTTGAAACAACAATAACTAACATTTAAAATTTTAATACACCAGAAAATAAACTGAAATACACTGACATGAGCAAAACCTCTGAGTCAAAATGTAATCAGTGGCATTCTAGGAGGTAACTTCTAAAGGAAACAGGACTCAAAGAGTTCTGCATGGATTAGAGATTTGGTACTAACATCTGGTGCCTGGATCACTTGCAATGGATCTTCTATTGATATTCTTTGTAACTTCCACTAAATGATTAGGTAGAAACATGCAAATGGGTGTGTACATTTACCGACAAAATTAGTCAGTTTTGTCATCCTGATAGGTATAAAATAAACCATCTCAGAAGCAGAAATTGGGGTCTCAGGATGATCAAGAAGGCAAAGGCAGCATTGAAGTATGTACTGCAGATCCTCGATTCCTGAGATGAGCCCTTCCCATGTAGGAGGCAGAACCATGGCATGGATGAGCACAGAAAAGTAGCACAGGAGAGCCAGAAACAGAAGCAAGCTCCCGAGCTCAATATAGCAAGTGGTCTTCCTGGCCCCTGGGGTGAGACAAGCTTTGTAACATTGGCCTGAGCAGGGCAGAGACCAAAGGGCCTAGGATAGAGAGAGGGATGTGTGCCTGAGAAGAAGCACTGTAAACAAAAGAAATATCTACTTCACATTTTTTATCATGAGTTGGAACCTGTTAGCTTCTCTAATAAACCCCATAATCATGAGTACTGTCTGCAAATTCTGTGTAAACATAGCACAGACTTATTGAACCCACTAAAGCAGTAGAATATTTTCATAGGGACAGTAGGTGTAGGAATAGGATAAAGAAAGATGTGAAATGGAGGCATTTCTGACCTGTGCCTCATAGGAATCATCCTGTAGTGCAGCCGGAGGAGCCCAGGCATGGTCTCTACATGGAGTCAGCCCTAGAGGCAGGCACAGAAGCCCAGTGAAGGCCCAGCTAGGAGGAAGGAGAAACAGCAGAGAGACACTGTATCTGTTCACCTTTCTTATAGCAAAGGCTTATGACATCAAGGAGGTATCACCAGGTTGAGAATTGATTGGCAGGTTTAACTCCACCTCTAGCCAGGAGTGTCTAGTTGGCACCATCCCCAACTGCCATAGAGCTTTCAATAGAAAGAGGAGAAAGAATAAATGAAAGTCACTTCATCAAGACTCCAGTATATAATTGATTTTTACATTTTAAGAGGTCTTACTGTGATACATAGGACATGACTAGATTATTTTTCACTTTAAAGTACAAAACTCCAAATGAAGTCTACTCAAATGAGTAGACTACTATACTGAAAGAAAGAGTAACTTCGAAGTTCTTGATACCTGGTTAGAAAAGAGGAACTCCAAAGTAAAAATAAAATGAGGCCTAGGGCAGACACAATACAAAGGGGTAATCACACAAATCCATCCAACTTTAAGCCATTCCCACCTGGTGAATAGAAGCACATTTTCAAGACTTTCTCTTCTACTCAAATTTACTCTTATTTTATTAGTTGTAATACTTTGTGATTAATACTATAAAGGAGGCCTGGTGGCATTTTAAAGTAACCATTGGCTTGCTACCCACAAGGTCAGAGGGAAGAATCCACCAGCAGTGCTACGTGAGAAAGGTGAGGTTCTCCAGTTTCCTGTAGATTTTCAGCTACTCAATGGCAGGGGTATTTGTCTTGTTTTTTATACATGTTATAGTAGGTTAATTCTTAAATCTTTTATCTCATTTAAAATAACTTACATCTCTGCCAACAGACCACGAAAGCATATTATAAAGAGTACAGCTTCTGTTTACTCTAGCCATTTTCATATTTAAATGAGAGAAGAACACTAGTTTACCATGCATAATTCATTTTGAGGTATGGTTAATGAAATAATTGCAAGGTATTTTTCAAGAGTTAAAGAAGATGAAAACATGGACTATAATAGAAGGAGTTTCCCTAGAAACCGCAGCTCGATTATGTAGGAGTATAAAGACACTTTCATTTTGTTTTGGCTCTCCACTGGAACAACAACAAAAAGTGCCTATCTTAACTAAAATAACATGAAATTTATGTATCCAACAGCAACAAAAAGTATCCAACAAAAGTATCAGGAATGTATCTTAGGAGCATTTTACCTTAAATAAGATTCAATTCCTGTTGATAAAATAGCAATTTCTTTTTGTCAATATCTTACAATCTTACTAGCAACACAATTCCAGTTGTTTTCTTAACACTCACTCTTCCTACGTATGTTCAATTGCATGACTTTTTTTTTTTTGCTTTAGAAGTTACTGTCAGTGGTGGAGTTAATTATGGTAGCTCTAATATTACTATCTGGCTTCTCCTGAGATTTGGGTGATGGCTAAGAGAGAAAAAATTTGACTTTCAGTGGAATATATCCACCTGATAACAACTAAGAGAAGATCTCAGTAACTACATGCCCACACTCATACATATAATCACATGTCCACACTCATAAATATAATCACATGTCCACACTCATACATATAATAATATGTCCACTCACAAGGTGATTTTTTAATTTACTTTATTTTATTCAAGTTTTTAACTTTTATTCTGTTACAATATTTAGATTTAATATTTTATAGGTTTTCCCACTTCCTTTTCTAATGTGATCCAACCCTCCTTAGAGTGCACATTTCCCCCAGGCAAAATCAGACAGGCCTGTATATTTGGGCACAGCCACTCAAATAAACAAAAAGTTACTGCCACAGAGTGAATACTGACTTATATCAACCCTATAGGACAGGAAAGAATGACCCATTCATTTCTGAGACTGTACCTGATTGTGAGTAGTTACACCTTTTTCTGTTAAGTGATTGGTGTTTCTAAACTGTTGACCTCAAATGTAACAATTAGCAGTCCAATGCATAAGCATGACACCATCAGGGATCCTTTAGTCACTCAAACAAGGACTTAATTAATTAATTAATTAATTCTTTTTTTTCCTTCTGAGTGCACACATTAGCTCACATTCAGGAGGCCATAGCAACGACTCAAGCACCCACACCTGAGCCACACCCATCTTTTGTCTCTTCTCTGCACATCCACATTTTTGCCCTTCTTTTTCTCCTTGTAATTTTATTTCCTTCACTTTCTCTTTCCCTCATTTCCTTTTTGTGTCTTTGATTATACTTTATCTTCTAAATATATATGCATAAATTACCTTCTAGTGTGAATATTTGTTTACATGTCTCTTACCCCATCCATTGTCTATTTCTTCTCTCTTTGTTTTCCTTTACAAAATATATTTCCATGAAATTTATTAATTTTGATTAACCATCCTAGAATATATTTTGCCATTACTTAAAAAAAAGTGTGGGTCTATCCAGAAATCTGTTTATTATCATTACTATTGCTTTTATTTCCTTCTTCTCTTGTTCCTCTTCCTTTGACTTTGCCTACTTACC
>NW_022111369.1:21632293-21644964 GCF_000313985.2 Echinops telfairi | reverse complement strand
GCATGTCTTATGAGATACAAATTTTACTCAAAAACATACCAGGCAATGGCAAGCATAAAAAGAGGAATAAAATATTCATGTCTGGTAAAACATAAATAACATAATGGGAGAATAATAGTCACTACATAATGACTGGAGGGGAACATACCTGGAACATATAACAGATATGCCATCAGTGAAAGATGCTCAAATTACATTAATCAAATTCTCACAGAGTTGAGAACAGAAATAAATAGCTCAACAATAATAGTAGGAGGCTCTAAACACCACTCTCAAGGAAAGACAGATCATCAGGAAATAAATAGGTAGAATAGCAAAATAGAATAATACATAAGCTCAACTTCCTAGACCCATACAGAGCAATTCATCCAGCAAGACAGTATGCATTCTTCTTCCAGGCACATGGTACTAGATAAATTAGGAATGAAATTAAGAAATTCCTTGAAATATATGAGAATGACAACTAAAACCTTTGGCCCCAAACAAAAATATTTATCAGAGGGCAATTTATATCAATCAATGGACATATGAAAAAGAGGATATATCAAAAATCCACACTTTAACACAATACTTCCAACAGCTAGAAGAAAGCCTAGAACATAAAGAAGAAAAGATTAGCGCAGCAATAAATGAATTGGAAAGCAGAAAATCAATGGAAAATTCCATAAGAAACAAAGTTGACTATCTGAAAATATTTTTTAAAATTGAAAAACTGCTGTCAAACTTAAAGTGAGAGAAAGGAAAGAAAAGAATATCTAGAATTTGAAATGCAAAGGAAATCACCACAACAGGTCCAAATGAAAGGAAAAAAAATAAGGCACTACTAAAGAAAGACAAGTTTGATAATCAAAAAAGAAATGGACAAATACTAGCTATCCACCATCTAATCATGTTAACACATACTGATGTAGAAAACCTGAAAAGACCTATAACAAAGGGGAAAAAATGGAAAGTTCACAAAAATTCCAACCAAGAAAACCTCATCACTAGATGGCTTTACAAGAGAATTTTGGGAAGTGTTCATGGAAATGCTGTCTCCAAATCTACACAGACTATTTTAGAATACAGAAAAAGACAGCAAACTCCTAAATTCATTTTATGAAGAGAGTTACCCTTTTACCAAAACCTGGCATAGGCTACTCAAAGACAGAAAATGAAAAAGATCAACAAGCCTCATAGCTGTAGTAGTAAAAATCTCAAGAAAATTATGGCATATAGATTCAACAACAAATCAAAATTAATAATTCATCACGATCAAATGGGATTCATACTTGGAATGAAAGGATGGGTCAACATTTAAAAGCAATGCAATCTACCACATAAGCAAGACAAAGATAAGAACTACGTTGTCATATCAGTAGATTCAAAAAATGCATTTGGCAGTCTCCAACACCTATATCTGATAAAAAACATTCAATACAATTGGAATTAAAGAGATATTTTTTAACATAATTAGCACTATATATGAAAATCCAATGTCCAACATTTTGCTCAATGGGGAAAACTAAAATTATTTCCCCCGAGAACAGGAACTAAACAACGATGATTTTTATCAATATTCTTATTCAGCAAGTCATGGACTTGTTCTAATTTTCTTCAACTTCATCCTGAGCTTACACATGAGCAACTGGTGGTCTGTTTTGTAGTCACACTGGGTCTGGTTTTAGCTGCTGATATTGAGCTTCTCTATTGTGTCTACCCACAAATGTAGTCAATTTGATTTCTGTACATTCCATCTGGAGAAGTCAATGTTTATAGTTGTCTTTTGTGTTGTTGACAAAAGGTGTTTGCTATGGACAAGTAGTTGTTTTCGCAAATTTCTATCATGCAATATCCAGCTTCATTTTATACCAAATCCATACTTTGCATCTACTGTTCCTTCTTTGTTTCCAACTTTTGCATTCCAATTGCCCATAATTATCAATGTATCTTGAATTCATGCTTGATCAAATCCCAACAAAATTTATTGGAAGAATTCTTCAATTTTTTTCATTACTAGCTTTTGTGGTTAGTGTAAAAGTTTGAATAATAGTTGTATTGACTGTATTTCCTTGAAGTTAGATAGATATACAAAAGTGTAGGGGTGGAGTCTAGCCTGTCAGTCAGGTCACAGCCTTATGCTGCCTTTTTGTGGGTGTGATCTGATCATAAAGAGGGTTCTGGGAACCTCCCTCTCTCTCTGCCTCCACTTTCCTGCTGGTGAGCCACTCTGAGACCTGCCAGAGCCCTGTGATGAACTGCACCACTTCACCCATACAACCTCGCACCCACTGGCCTGTGATTTTCCTGAATTCTGCATCATTGCACGTGACCGTATGAGTCTGAGGAGGGACAAATGGACTAGAATCGGACTTGTGGACTTGATTTGAAATGAGCTGGGATGTTTGCTTGATATATATATATATAATTACTTCTTTATATAAAGTTATCTTTTACATATATAATAATGTCACTGGATTTGTTTCTCTAGTCAATCCAGCCTAACCCAACCAGAGCTATATCTTCCAGCATCACAGCAACACAGAAGCCATCACAGCATGACAAACTGACAGACAAGTGTTGGGGAACTCACAATAAAATTTCCCTATTCCCCTAAGAGATGATTTATTATGTTCTCTATCATAAAGTGATAATTATTTTTCTAAAATGAACCAGAGACATATAAAAATCACAAATATGGATTGATTTTGGGCTTAAACCTAATTATAACTCTAATCTAAGAACAATACTTTTTTGTGACTTGGCCCTAGTTGATACTCCCCATCATGAAGAGATTGCTGAAGATTAAAGATACAGTGCTATAACTAAATGTTATGAAGAAAGAGATGATGCCTGGTTATCAGAAAGAATAGTGTGTGGGGTCTAAAGGCTTTCCTTCAAAGAAAAGTCATATAATTAAGGCACCAACTAAGTCCTCATGGAAGAACACACCAGCCTGTGTGATTCAAGGAGTGTAAAAAGTAAAATGGAAATCCAAAGGTGGGATTTGAATCAGAACGAAAATTCTGAACCATCACTTTCCAGCAGGCAAAAAATGGCAGTGAAGACCAAAATCCACTTGCAGGACCAGCACCCGGATTCAGTCCAATGAAAACCACTTTGACCATAGTCCGGGGTTGTGACCATAGTCCAGGGTTGTGAATAGCCTTACTCTCAGACAGAGAGCATTGTAAAGTCGATTGTGGCAGATGTAGTTAAGTTAAAATGCACACCTCATCGTTTGATTTCCCTTTTAATCCATTTAAAATTTTTTCAGTTTTTTAGTATTTTTAGCTTTCTTTTCAATTGAGGCTTTCCTTTCCTTTGTTTTGTTGTTGTTATTGATTTTGTTTACTCCTGGTGTTTTGTATGATTTCATGTATATGTAATCCAGGATAGGTAAATCCATAGAGACAGTATTTGGCTTTCTACTCCCATAATGAGTAAGTCTCAGAAACCCACAGGGGCAGATCTACCTTGTCTTATATGGTCTCTATGGGTTGACATTGACCAAGTGGGAGTGAGTTTGATTTGGGGTTTGAGGAATATGGCAGGGACGTTTTCAATGGGGAGGTAACAGCAATAGGTATGAGAAAGAAAATGTTCTGAAATTGTGGTGATGATGATTGCATAACTCTTGCTAATATTATTGAACTACTAAAATGTACCATATGTAAATTATATACCAATAAAATTATTTAAAAGTTGACATTTTACACGCTGTAATTAAATATTCCAGATAGAAGTGGCAGGAATACAAATATGCCTATTTCTGCCTTCCAAGAAACCTTGTCTTTTTCCTATTCATTGTGCTGCTCTTGCTCGCTAGTGAATATGCCCTTCCCTTCATTCCATCTCCTACAGTTTAACCTTCTCCTCCTCTGAATTCATGAAGAATGGTAGTATTCTTGAAGAACCCTTTGTGAACCCCTACCTAGTAACATTCTTCACTAAATCTTCTTGGACAGCCTTTCAGTTAATTCAGTAGCTTACCTTAGACTGATAAAGGACTTGTTTATGCTCCTAAATGAAATAGTCATTTCCCCTTCATCCCATATCCCATATAAAATAGTACCTTGCAGACAATACAATTCAATAAGTACTTTCAAATCAAATCGAATGTAGTTCAGTGCTTAACAGCAGCCACACATGCAATCTTTATAATTATGAGTTATTCAAGCTCTGATAGAAACAGTATCTAGATGATTCTTCAGGATCTTCCTTATTTTTAGCCCATGTGACCTGAAAGTTGCCTTAACTTTTACTATTTGCATGTGTGTGTCTCAATTGTAATTTTTAATTAGATTCAAAACTGCATTAAACTCTAAGGTTTTAGGTTGACTTAAAACATAAAACTCCTTATATAAAGATGACAACCTTGGGCAGGATAAAATGCAGTCTTGGGGAGGGTGGCAATTTTACTCTCACCCGGTACCATCAGCTGCCTGCAGGCAGATGCTTACAGTAAGTCATGGAAGGGTTATCTGTATATTTATAATGAACCAGCCTGCCATTTGCATCTTTCTTCAATGTCAGAGCTTTGAAACTTTCTTCCTCTTAAAAAACAACAACAACTAATTTTGGGAAAGGATTATTTTATTGCCCACTTTTGCAATGTATTTTGCTTTTATTCTTGTATCAAGTAAGCATGACGAGATGATCTATAGTTCACCAACAAACTTTGTGCTACTCAGAAATCAAATGAGGATTATTCAAGTGGAGGCCTATGCAATGACTAGAAGTTAAAGTGCTAAATTCCATGCTGTTTGTTACTGTTCTGTCAGCTGGTGATGTGGTAAATCCATGCATACTAGGACAAAATGAAACATTGTCTTTCTAGTTCATGAAATCTCTGTTGAAATCTGTCCAGAATCATAACAACATTATAACTTCATTGACTGGGAATGCAATGTTGATAGCTAGCATGGAAGATAAGAATTCCATCCTTGGACCATCACTGTCCTCAATGATCACCCCCAGATTAATTTAATCAATGTGATCATTGTTCCAAGTCAGGTTATTGAAGAGCTCTTTAAGAATAAACATATACTCAGGAAGAAGAGGATGAAGATTTGGTCAAAGGGAAACATTGGATGGCACATGTGCTAGCTATATAATTGTTTGTCAATTTGAAAGAACTAAGAGTGAAGCAGTGGAGTCTTGCCTGCCAATTAGGTCATAGCCAATGAGGCCTCTTGGGGGCGGGGGCATGGCCTTCTCCTGAGGATTCTGGGAACTCTTGTATTATTCCTTGGAGGCAGAAGACACTCTTTCTCTCTGCTCACTCCCTGAGAGACATCCTGGTGGAGAAAACACATGGAATGAGGCTTATGGAGCCAGACCTCTGGAGCCAGAGAAGCCATGTGGAGATGCTGCCAGTGCTGAGATGCTTACAATGCCACTGGATCCACAAGACTTCCAACCCACTGGCCTGTGATCTTTCTGTATTCGGCATCATTGTATGTGTTTCCTGAAGAGGACTTTATAGATTGGTATGGGATATATGAGCTAATATCAGACTTATTGACTTGATCTGGACTGGGCTGGGATGTTTTTTCAATATTCAACTGCTCTTGTTTATAAAGCTCTTTCTTATACACACATGAGTGCCTATTGATTTGTTTCTCTAGTACCCAGCCTAACACAGTACAGTAAAAACAGATGGCTCAGAAAGATAAGCCAATGGAGAGACCTGTGGCTGCAATGATCCTTTAGAGTTATCCCAAGGTGTACAAGAAAGTGAAGTCTTTTATCTCCACTGATCATTCATAAGTTTTGCTCACTTTATAGAAGAGTCATTATCTTGAGCAAAATAATTGTCTTTAAACAATGACAACCTATGGGAAAGTCTTAGAATGGTTAGCTATTAACATTTCCAATAGTTGAGGTAATGAGTGCTTCTGAATGAAAGGTAGGGATTTGTGTGACACACCCAAGTAAACTAGATCAAAATAATAGAGCACAGTGTAAAAGCAGAAACATGGTTGTTGCTAGGTGCTACAGAGTTTGATTCAATGTATAGTGACCCCATATATCAAAGAATAAGAGTGTTTTCAAGGTTGTAGTCTTTATGGGAGCAGATTTTTTTGTGTCATTTTCCCATGGAGAAATCCAGTGGGTTCTAACCACTAACCTTTGGGTTAACAGCTGAGTGCTTAGCTGTTTGTCCACCAAGGCCTCTTCTCATACCATTGTTGTTGATTTTATGGCTCTCTGGCTTCCTTATTTATTGACCAGCTTTCACGCATATATGAGTTGATTGAAAATAGCATGGCTTGAGCCAGATGTACTTTAATACTTAGAGTCCAATTTTTTTTCTCTTTAACACTATAGATACATCTTGTACAGTAAGCCAGTATGTCCCTTGATTTCTTGTGCTGCTTCCATGCACGTTGATTGGAGAGCCAAGAAAAATGAAATATTTTACAACTTCCATATTTTCATTTATCATGATGTTATCTGTTGGTCGAATTGTGAGGAATTTTTCTTTAAACTGAGTTGTAATCCATACTGAAAGCTGAAGCCTTTGATCTTTATCAGTATGTGATTCTTCATGATCTCATGACTTTTAGCAAGGGAGGTCATGCCAATTGCATAGTGAGGGTTGTGAATGGGGCTTCCTCCAATCATAATGCTGATTTCTTCTTCATGTCGTGCAGTTTCTCAGATTATTGGTTAGCATACGATTGAATAAATAGGGTGAAAGGATACAATCCTTTCAATACACCTAGCTTGATTTTAAACCATGCAATATTTTCCTTGTTCTGTCAACAATTTCTTCTTGGTCTATGAGTAGATTCCATGTGATCACAATTATGTATTCTGGAAATCCCTATCCTCACAATGTTATTTATAGTTTTTTATGATCCACAGTGTTGAATACCTTTGCCTGGTCAATATAACACAAATGAAAATCTTTCTGGTATTTTCTCCTTGCAAAGAAGACTCATCTGATATCAGGAATTATGTTCCTCACTCAATATCATTTTCCGAATTCAGTCTGAATTTCTGGCAGCTTCCTGTGGATGTGTAACTATAGTTGCTTTGGAATTATCTTCAATAAAATTGTACTTATTTCTGATAATAATGATATTGTACAATAAATTATTTTCGTTGGAATGGGCATACATATGGGCCTTTACCTGTTCATAGTCAAGGCCGTTATCTTCAATGCAAATTCATTGGCATAGACCAGTGAGTGCTTCCACTGACTGATCAGTCTGTTGAATCACTTCAATTGGTATTGCATCAATTCCTACAGCATTTTCTCCCTAATGTATTCAATACAATGTGCACTTCTTCCTTCAGTACTGCTAATCATATAGGACAGTGTCTCTTGAAATGGCCGAATCAACCAATTCTTTTTGGTACTGTGACTTTGTGTATTCCTTCCGTCTTTCTTCCTGATTCATTTCACATTGTGTCCATCAAATTCTTCAGTATTGCAATTTGAGACATAAATTTCTTTATTCAGTTCTTTCAGCATTGAAATATGCTGAGAATATTGTTTTCTGTTTATTTTCTAACTTCAAGGTTTCTCACATCTCATAATTTTACTCTGTCTTGTCGAGCTGTCCTTCGAAGATTTCAGTTCAGCTCTCTCAGTTTATGATTTCTTCCTTTTCTGCGAGTTATTCTACACTCAGTAGAAAACTTCAGTCTTTCTGGACATTCAATTTGGTATTTTCTTTCCTTTCTGTCTTTTTAATGATCTTATTTTTCTCCATTATGTATGATGCTCTTGATGTCATAATCTGAGCTTAATAATTATTGTTCAATGCTTCAGATATGCTCTTGAATTGATCTCTAAATTCAGGTAGATACTCAAGATTTTATTGTGACTCTCATGGGTTTATCTTATCTTAGTTATTCTTTAACTTGGAACTTACATATGAGCAATTGATGGTCTCTTCCATAGTTGGCCTTGTTTTAGAGATTGGCATTAAGCTTGTCTTTTCTCACAGCTGTACTCAATTTGATTCCTGTGTATCCCACGATCTGAGGTCCATTTGTATAGTTACTATTTATGTTGTAGCAAGTTATTTTCAATGAAGAAGCTGTTAGTCTTCAAAATTTGTATACATCTCCAATTTACTTTTTATCACCAAGGCCATATTTTCAAGATTCAATCTCTTTGTTTCCAATTTTTGCATTCCAATCATCAGTAATTGTCCATGCATCTTGAATTCATGTTTGATCAATTTCAGACTGAAGAAGATGGTAGAACGTTTAATTTCTTCATCGTTGGCTTTGTGGTTGGTATGTAAATTTAAATAAGAGTTGTTTCATCTGGTCTTCCTTGTAGGTAGATAGAGATTATCCTATAACAGACAGCATTGTAATTGAAGGTAGATCTTAAATTATCCTTTCTAATGATAAATTTGGAACCATCATTCCTAGTAAATTATATGATGTTTCTATTCCAAATGGGTAATACTAGTCAATTTCAACTTACTAATGCTTATGTAATCTTTATGCAATCTAATTCATTTTGATGACAGTGGTTACACATTGGGTTGCTAACCTTACGATCAGCAGTTCAAAACCACCAGATGCTCCATGGGAGAAAGACAAGGTTTTCTATTCCTGGAAAGAGTTGACGTCTCAGAAACGCACAGGGGCGGGTCTAACTAGGCCTACAGGTTTACCTTGAGTTGGAATCGATGTGAGGGCAGCGAGTTTGAATTTTTGAGTCCAAATTTCCTAGATTTAGAGTAGTACATCAAACATTCTATTTATTATTTTATTTTTCAAATTGTTTCTTCCTATTTTGAGTTGGACCTCATCAAAATTTA
Source organism: Echinops telfairi (assembly GCF_000313985.2). NCBI lineage: Eukaryota > Metazoa > Chordata > Mammalia > Afrosoricida > Tenrecidae > Echinops > Echinops telfairi. Next base: position 21,636,190 of record NW_022111369.1, on the reverse strand, counting down.
ATTCCTGAAGGCCTTACTCCATCCCCATTATTAAGGCCAACTCTATTTGAGATCTTTTCCCTGCTTTATTTTGAGTGCCTTCCACTGTGACGTGCTCGTCTTTGTCAGACAATCTCCTGCTGTTATCCGTAATGGTTCCAGTGGCTAGTCCCACAGAAGAGGACTGCCAATGCTTTCTCCCTAAGATGGTCTTTGTCTGGAAACTGCTGAAACTGGACCGGCATTTGGAACACTGGTTCCAGCATCACAGCAACACCAAAGTGCCACAATACAACAAACTGGCCAACAAGTGAGGCATCTCTCCTAAGATAATTATAGCTATATCATTATCATTTGCAAAATAACCTAATAGACCCTCTTAAACATGAGTGCTCTTCCTAGACCTTTTACTTGTATGATAGATTGCAGGAGTAGGGAAAATATTAAATGAAATTCACCTCCACATTCTATTCTCATTATTCTCATAGTCTGTATTTTCAAACTAGCCTAATTAATAAATAATGATTTATGATTCCACAGCAGTACCTGCAGTGGCCATTCCCGGACATCTGCAGAACAATGAAAGCTGTGTTGTCTGGTAGCACATTCTCAGGTAAGATGAAGCAAGGTCAAGTTTACACTCTACCTTTTTGTTTTAGTTGCCATAGTATAGGCAAGTGTCCTTGTCACAGTCTATTTAGTGTCATATTTTTCTCATTAGTGTGCTTTTTTATTGTTGATTTTGCTATCTTAACTGTCCTCTGAACATAGTGCTGAAGTGTTCTAACCATTAAAAAATACCCATTTTAGATAAGATTTATTCAGAAATGAGTTATAGTCCTGTTCTCTGTGAGTTCAATGTTAATAAATCAAGAATATAGACACAATAACGTGTCTTTAAACATAAATATACATAAAACATGTTTTCATATTGATTGGTTGATGAAAATGTGACCAGAAAATTAGAATAACCTGCCCCAATATTTCTCCTAGGAACAGTTTAGAATTGACATGGCTTTATAGAGCCTTACTACTTTGAATAACAAGAGTTGACTCTGTATGTGTTTTGCAGATTCAGGGGTAAAATTTTTACATATCATATGAAATTCCCATGTTGGATTCCAAGCAGCAAACTTCATGCACAGCCAACTGTCTGTCTTTAAGGTTCATGGTTTGCTATTGTTTTTTTTTTTTAAGAACAGGTTTTGGCTGGGCTTTCAGATTAAGATGAACTAGGCAGAAAGGCCTGGAAATCTAAATAAAAGCCCTACAGTCATAGGGGTCTGATCTTCAACAGCTCCTGGTGCTAGGACAGGACTGGGTTGTGACGTTAGGGATTGATTCACAGGCTAACCTCCAACAAACCAAAGCACAGCCACGGACTCAGTCCAGACACACAGGAACCCCATGGGACAAAGTACAGTGGATCCTGCTTCTGTGTCTGCAGACATGTATCGGAGAAGAAAGCTGCATGCTTCTCCCAGAAAGCAACAGATGGGTCCAAACTGCTGACCCGGAGGCCAGCAACCCAGGGAGTAATTCAGTCCTCCACCAGGTATCCCGGTTCAATGGAAACACACAATAGAACAAGTAAAATAAAACATGCGTGTGTCTGTGTAAAAGTAAAAGGATATACATTGAAATATTCCTTAGAAAATCTAAAAGAATAGTGATAATTTTTATTTTCCTTTTGACTTTCAATATTTCTTTCATTTTATATCAAACCTGTTATATCATATTATATTTGTGTATATGTGTATGTGTGTGTATAATTCCTCAGGCCATGGTAAAAGAACAAAGATGTTCTTTTTTTATTTTCCTCACTTTACTTTGAGCATGAGATAGAAGCGATTCTGGAATTTTCTGCCTACTCAAGCCAAAAGACAGGAATTTATTCTTCACAAAGATAATAAAGCGCACAATGTTTTCATTTTAATTGCCTGTCATATTTTCTCTTGAAGAAGATGCTTATATGACAAATTTGAGGGACTGAACAAGGAACTGAAATAGCTTTATCATGTCTCCAGTCCAAAAGAATAGCCCTCTGTTCCAGGATGTAGCGATTGTTGGTTTCATGAGAGATGACTTCGGTGTCTATCTTTTCCGTAAGAAATTATACGCATATATGCTGTCCTTGATGACATGTTCTGGCTCTCAGATGTATCTATTTTGTTTATTTGGTTTTTGTTTTGACTTGCAAATTTTTTATTTGAGTTTCCTTGGAGTTATTTTATTATCAAAACATTTGATCATGAGAGATTCTCAAGATCCTAATCGCTAGATATAAATAGCTGAAGTTTTTCTCACCTGTCACCTAAGGGAATAGTAATGGTGCTTTTGAATTTCAGGTTTGCCTCCCACACAGAGCTCCTCTCCTTCTTTTACGGAGGACACTTTGCAGATGCACCATGTGGGGTAGAGTCAACACTGAAGCTCTTGCAGATCGATCAAACCAGCTTCCTTTGTGCACTCACGGGCGACAGGGTTAGTGATTTTACTCACATAACTGTCAGACACAATATTATTGCAGTTTTGTAAAATGCATTTTCAACTATTTTTAGACTAAGTTAGAGATAGAGGGAAAACTATAAATAGACAATCATTTTGCAAAACCTCCCACCTTAAAGAATTAGGCCTTGAGGTGAGGTTTGCTTTCCTATTGCTTGAGGAAGCTACTTGATAATTCTAGTGAATTTCACGAGGGGCTTTGAAGTAGAGGGATGTCTGTGGTTGCAATGAGGAGCTTCTTCTTTGCCAGAAAACTTTACATCTGTCCCACCTTGTGAGTTCTGGTTGTTGGCATCTCAAGCCCCAGAACTTAACTCTTCTGTATCTGACATGTGATTTGAATCAGAAATCCCAAATCTGCTTTGCCAAGTGTATGAGCGATCTGCCTTATGCACATATTTTAAAGATCTGAGACCTTGTTACTTTGAGGGTATTGTCAGCGGAAGAACTACTCACAAGTCCACATGAAGACTGTCTCCTCATAGCATGCCAAACCAGTGTCACTTAACTGTTAGGTGATCATCGAATCAGAACACAGTAGGGTACTGAGTTAGAATTTTCAGTGGCTTCTGGTAAAATAGTTTATAAGTTCATTTCTCCTCCAAATTATTTCCCAGTAACATTTTCATTTTATAAGCTCCTGGTGAATATGATATTTTCCTGCATAGCTCTTGGGTGAACATGATGCCTTTCGTATCTGGCTGTATATTTTCCATTATTCCAATAATCATAGTATGCTTTTACTACAACTAGTAAACGCAGTCAGTAATAGTTCCACCGTGATGTTTTTGAGTCCTTTTGTGTGAAAGACTTCACCTCTTGACCTTAATACATTATGTTTTCTTCTGTAGTATCAGTTTCATGGAGAAAATTCTGTTTTGCATTTTCTTAGGGATACTAATTATTTAATCCAACAATTTTACCATTTATCAGAAGTTGTCAATTGGAGGCATATCAGAACCACAAATGGATACCTGAGATCTGTACCACTCCCATTACACTAGAGAGTGAACTGGACACTATAGTCTTGAAATGTCTATGACTTATTCTGATGACCAGGGCTAGGAATCACTACTCTAGGTACTTGACGGCATTCACAAGATACAATCTACTCCAAGGTGAGAAAGGGTCTGCACCAGTAACCAGTCACCCTGCTGTACATTTGTTTTGTTCTTCTCTTGATCTGAGTGTGTCTCATTTGACTTCTTCCAGTGTCCATGAATGAAGAGGAACATGAAAGGAAAGTGATTTGATGATGTAGAAAAGGGGAACAAAACAATGAGAGAGTTGCTGTCAGCTATCCAAACAGATGTGTTTGAAAATGTTTCCAAGAAGAGAATTGCAGAGTTGACAAATGTATTGAGTGTAATGGAAATACTTTGAAGGTGATAAGATTTTGTTAAAAAAAAA
>NW_022111369.1:21624133-21631602 GCF_000313985.2 Echinops telfairi | reverse complement strand
GATCACTGAAGACAAATGGGTGCACAAGCAAATGTGGCGAAGAAAGCTGACAGTGCCTGGCTATCAAAAGATATAGTGTCTGGGGTCTTAAAGGTTTGAAGGCAAACACACGGCCATCTAGCTCAGAAGTAACAAAGCCCACATGGAAGAAGCACATCAGCCTGTGCGATCACAAGGTGTTGAAGACATCAGGTATCAGGCATCATCAGAACTAAAAATCATATCATTGTGAATGAGGGGGAGTTTGGAGTGGAGACCCAGAGCCCATATGTAGGTAATTGGAAATCCCCTTACAGAAGGGTCACAGGGAGGAGACAAGCCAGTCAGGTTGTGATGTAGCAACGATGAAACATACAATATTCCACTAGTTCCTAATGCTTCCTCCCCACTCCCGATCACTATCATGATCCTAATTCTACTTTACAAATCTGGATAGACCAGAGGATGTACACTGGTACAGATAGGAACTGGAAACACAGGGAATCCAGGCAGATGATCTCTTTAGTACCAGTGGTGTGAGGGGTGATACCGGGAGGGTGGAGGGAGGGTGGCTTGGAAAGGGGGAACCAATTACAAGGATCTACATATAACCTCCTTCCTGGGGTATGGACAACAGAAAAGTGGGTGAAGGAAGATGTTGGATAGTGAAAGACATGACAAAATAATAATTTATAAATTATCAAGGGTTCATGAGGGAGCAGGGCGCCAGGAGGGAGGGGATAAAATGAAGAGCTGATGCCAGGGGCTTAAGTGGAGAGCAAATGGTTTGACAATGATGAGGGCAATGAATGTACAAATGTGCTTGACACAATTGATGTATGTATGGATTGTATTTAGAGTTGTATGAGACCCTAATAAAATGATTTTATAAATGTAAATACACAGCTTTGAAAACAATTCTAGCTTTTATTGGGTATCCCTCATAATGGCATCATGATGAGCAGAGAGTTGTGAATAGAGATTGAGGAAAAAACATCAGCTAAACCAGCAGTTTCTTTGAAGTTGGATGGATGTGCTGGAGAAAAAGACCTAATTCAAATTTTTTCAATAGAGATCCTTTTATTAAGTGTTAAACAGTATAATAACAAAAATAAAGGTAATCATAGAAGTGTGGGAAACTCAACATGTAACCAGGTCTGAATCTGACGGAATCTACTGGATTAAGATCATGGTACATGGTAAGGCAACTCATTACTGTCAGGGGTGAGGCTACAGAAGTGGGAAAAGTACCAACATTGGTATATGTACATAATTGAAAGTTTAAAAAAAAATGGTATGATTCATTCTTGGGTTTTAATTGTTTGGATTTCTGGTCAAGACATTAAATAATATATCACATTGGGCAAGTCTGCTACATAAGGCTTCCTTACTACGTTGTAGAGCAAATGTGTCACTTGGAGAACTAGAATATGCCTGACCCAAGACATGCTATTTTCCAATACCTCACATGCATGTGGAAGTTGGATAGTGAATGAGGAAGACCACAGAAACCGATGCATTGGAGATCTGGTGTTGGCAAAGAATATTGAAAGTACCGTCTACTGCAGGACAGATGAGCCCCTGGAAAAGGACATAATGAAGCAAAGGCTATTGTCATTTTCTTGTTCACCTAGTAAGAAAGGAAGAGGAACTGAACCTGATCCTAACTTTTACTTATTCTGGCCAAGCACCTATAAAGTCTTTTTGGGGTGTCTGATCTTCAGATCACCGTAAATCATTACCAATGTGCCCCAGCAGACTCCCTAATTCGGTCCTCCAAGAAAGATCTGGCCTTACACGTTCTTTGTGTTAGCTGTGGACAGGCTGCCCTTTTCTGGTTTTGCGTCGCCAACCCCACCCTCATAGACACAAAAACCCCAAACCAAATTCACTGCCATCAGGTCTATTAGGACTCATAGCAACCCTATAGGACAGCATAGAATTGCCCCATTCAGGTTTCCAAAACTAACTCTTTCAAGAAATGGAAACCTTCCTATTTCTCCTGTGGAGGCTAGTGGTTTAGAACTGCTGACTTTGAAGTTAGCATCCCAGTGCATAACCATTACACCCTCAAGGCTCTGGGCTTGTGCAAACTTGTCTCAATATAGCCAGATTGTTGTTTTAACGTACTGTGTTTTTACATACGTTTTTCACATACTGTGGCAGTTACATAATCTCAGTTACAACTCGAGCGAAGGGGTGGAGTCTAGTCTGTCAATCAGGTTGCAGCTTGATGACTTCATTTGGAGGCATGATGGAAATAAATAGCTCACTGGAGGCCAGACCCAGGGCCTCTGCCTTCCCTTTCCTGCTATTGAGAAACTCGGAGAGCTGGAGGAGACTTGAGGAGACCTGTGCCAGTGTTGAGATGCTTCCAACACTGCTGGATCCACAAGACCTTCTACCCACTGGCCTGTGATCTTCCTGCATTTGGCATCATTGCATGTGCTGCATGAGTTTAAAGAGGAATTTATGCACTAGTATCAGACATATGGGTTAATATCAGACTTATGGACTTGATCTGGACTGGGATGAGATGTTTTCTCAATACACGGTTACTTTTTTATACGCACAGTTCTTTCTTATACACACGAGTGTCTCTAAATTTGTTTCTCTAGTCAACCTGGACTAACACACATACCAAATGGTCTTTGATTTTAGGCTCTCATATATTTCCTTCTTGGAGTTGGATTTATATTCTGATGATAATGCTATGGAGAGTTTTCTGGTCCTGGATGGAATCTGACACTAATGGTAGCATCCTGCAGGTTGTGTCTGCCAGAATGTGGACACTAAAAGGGAGATTGTGCATGGGTTGTTTGACTTGGGAGTGCTCGCTGAATCAAAAGCCCTGGAAGCTGACAGAGTTTAGCTGAAAGTGATTTTCTGGAGTGGTTGGCTATCCTTAAGGAAGCTCCTTGAGGGACCTTCTGAAGCTGGAGTTGTCCCTGGTGGGATGAGGGCCAAGACTTTTGTACCTGTGGAATAAAATGTCCTTGAGTGACATTGCTCCTTCAGTTTGGACAAACCCATCAGGGAGTGAAAAGTCAGACTGCTCTGTCAGCAGCTGTTTCAGCAGTGGGCTAAGTCCTCAGTAACTTCAGGAAGCCCGGGCCGTGCTCACATTTCCATTCCGATGAAAAGTGAGCCTGAGTACTAGCATTCGATGAGATATTGTAGAAGGGCTAAAAAGATCTTGAGTCCAATAATTCGGAATCTCCCAAGATGCAGCTCATACAATGAACATTTTTTTAAAGCTCCACAAGTAATTCTGCTGATTATTCAGATTTGGGGACCACTGATCTGAAGGCCAGAGATCTCTCTCATGGTGCTTCAGAAATAATTACACTTTTCTTCCTTGACTATTCAGTAATCTCGCATAGTATGCACTGCTCTCTAATGGGCAGTAGTAGAAGGATGAACTAAGAAATCACATTATGAATAGCTCTGAACTCAGTGAAAGGCCACATAGACATTTTAAGTGGATTCTACATTATATAAGAACAAAGGAATTAGGCACAATAGGAAACCCATTATGCTGCTATTGCTTTTAGGAGAAATTAAAGGTTATGGTCAGACTATTATAAAATAGGCAGAGAGATTCATAAAACTATGCTAATCTATAAAACCTTCAGAATGATGCAAAATGAGCTTTCTGGGAAACCAGGTAGAATAAATACCATTAATTTATGATTGTGCCAGACAGCAGCTCCTGTACTCTGGAAATACCAGGCCATCTGGAGAATTTTAATTGTATTACTTAAAGGAAGATATTTAGAAACATTTTACAAGTTATATTACATTTTCATTTTACCAGTCAATTTTCACCTGAATTGGTGTTTTGTTGCTCAAAATGTATTGGAAGCATGGTCGCTGTCCTCCTTTCTCCAAAGGGTTGACGAGACGAGTGGTTGGTGCATTAGGTGGAACTCTTCCTTCCCTAATTTTTATTGCCCTGCAGAGTTTTACTTTGTCTCTTTCTCCTGTCCTTGTTCTTTAGTCCCTCGCAGCTCAATGATGTTATGAAGAGCTTGGTGGACCGATACCTTTCTGGGTATAATCGAGGGTCTACCTTTGTCAAAACCATATGTAATTTTAGGGTTTGGGTGAATTTGACTGAAACCTGATTGTTAGTAGAACAAGGTCCTGTGTTTTAAGAGGCAAAATGTAGCTGGTCGGCATTCATCACATCTGCAAACTTACTGAGATACACTCATGAGAAGAATGCGACTATGTTTAACACTTTTGAAGCTGTATGATGAAACAGCTCAAACACATGAAGCCTACTTAGTTTTTCTGATTAAGACGCATGCCCAAATACTTTCTCCACACTTTAATAGACACGTCTTGTCTGGATCAGACAGAAGCCAGAGATGGTCAAAGCAATGGTGCCAATGTTGGGATTGGGTTTCCAGTACCTCTACCTGATAGGGCATCACCTTGAACCTTTCTCCTTGACTGACAGCTTGCTGGAAGTGAAATGATGAGCAAGAGTGGATCAAATCAAGGGAACAAGTGAGCTGAGGGATCCCCTGAGCAGCTCCAATGGTTAAGTCTTCAGCCAGCAGTCTCACGATTGTCGGTTTGAGCCCACCCAGAGGCACTTCGGTAAACAGGCGTGGTGGTATGCTTGTGAAATATGATACCCCTGACAATCCTATGAAGCAGCTCTGTACTTACACACGGGCTTGTCAAGAGTTAGACTTGACTAGACGGCAACTTACAACAACAGCATGAATTCTGAGACTGGTTTTTAGAATAACCTCTGAGTTCTTCTGAGATATACAAGGAACTGTGGAAAGGTGGAGAGATTCTACAAAAAAGATTCCCAAAGAGTTTAGGAGCTACATAGAGAAGAGAATCTCTTGAAAAGACAGAATTCTCTGTTTATTAATTAACCTGCCATGTAGGACAGTGATTTTCCAAGAAGATAGTAGTGAAGTCTGCCCAGAGTATTTACACAAAGAAGCATTATGTTTATAAAAGATGCTCAAATATTCTTTAGATAATGTGGGTAATCCAGGGTTCAATTTATGGAGAGAGAAGATAAAAATATTATACTTCAATTTAAAAACTCTCCTAAGAAATTATTTTGCTGAGGTCCATAGGTTAGTGCCTATGGTCAGCATTTAACATAAATAAGTCACTTATTTTAGTTATTACTAGTTTTTATAAATATTCATGCCTAAGGACACAGGCAAGGACATATATACAGTTATCCTCATGTTTAATAACTGTAACCACTGTGTTATTGTATTACAGTTTATATTTCATCTAGGACAATGTAGCAGTTGTTTCAGGCCACACTGGCTAGTGCAGGGCATTGCTGGTGTGATGTTATCTTTTGTGTCAACTGGGCACATCTGTGGGAAGGCATGGGTAGAGTCCCACCTCTCAGCTAGGATTCTGTCTAATGGCATTTCCTTGGGAGTGTGGCGTTTTAGAAGATATGCTGTGGAAAATTGGTAACTCTTGTTCTCCTCTCCTCCTTCCTGCTTGCTTTGATCCTGTCCTAGGCCTCTAGAACCAGTGATCGATGTAACCTGCTAACCCTGGAAGCTGCTGGCACCCTGCCATGTTCCTGCTGACCTGACATCCAGGAGGCTCTGCATCTAGTGGTCTGTGATCTCCTGGCTTGGCACTATGCATTCCTACTTTATCAGCCTGCATCTATGAGACTCTGGAGGGCTCCAGTTTGCATCTGACTTACGGACTTGAGGTGGACTGGGCTGGGCTGCTGCCTTGACAGAAATTTCGGTCTTGATAGGACGTTCTTTCTTATACATATGTGAGTGTTATTGGTTTTGTTTCTCTAGAAGAGCCAGCCTAACACAGAAAGGCTATTTTAATTGTTTCAAAGGTGTGATTTCATCACATGACGTCTTTGGGAGCTGCAGGCACTTCACAGAGCACAGTGCACAGAAGACATATTTCCCTCGGCATCTGAGAGAAGGAAGTCTGGTGGCAGGCAGCCACTTATGAACAGAAACAAAATCCCCACAATCTATCAGCAGCATCCACATAATGACAACTTTGACAAGAATACTGGGCTTTCTGGGAAAACAGAGCCCACTGGGTCCAATTTCCAGGAGGCCACAATTTTCTAGTTCTTTTTTTTTTCTCAGAGAGGTGTTGGCTTAGTTATGGCTCTCTAGAGAAACAGAAGCAATGATACTTATGTGTGAGGGGGGATTCTAGGGTTTCAGTTATATTTATGATTCTCTCTCTCTGTGTAAAAAGAATTCTCCAGAGTATCCTGGTAGACAGATAAATAGATAGATAGATAGATAGATGATAGATAGATAGATAGATAGATAGATAGATAGATAGATAGATAGATAGAGGCATTGCTAGTTCCTGGGACTTTTGTGGCTCTGCAAGACCTGAAATTTGTAGGTTTGGCAATAGACCAGGATTATGTAGACTTGTATCCCAATATTGGTATGTTGAATGATAAAGGGAATGCAGTATGGAGAGAGGAAGCCGAACCAGAACATCCATGTATATTCTGGAGGTGGAGAAAATCTCTGTTGACCTGATTGGCTGATCCATCAGATCATTTCCTAGAAAGGGATTGCATTGTGGAATAGCAAACAGTTATGGTGCTGGGGAAGAATATTGATAGCACAGGGGATTGCCAGAAGAACATTCTAATCTATTTGAAAAGAACTGCCACTCAAACGGTCCTTAAAAGTGAGGTTGGCAAAACTGTCTTTCGTAGTTTGGACATGTTATCTGGAGAGACCAATCCCTGGGAAATGCCTAATACTTGGTAAAGTAGAGTGATCTCTGCAAAAGAGAAGACCTTCAAAGAGCTAGATTGACAGAATGACTACAACAATGAGCTTGAACTTAACATCCGTTGTGAAGAGTGTTCCATTCTGCTGTCTATAAGGGTGTTATGAGTCTCAGCCATGTCTCGGCTAACGAAAGTTGTGTCTAAGCAAACCACGGAGACTCAGCCTAGATCAATAGACATGCAAAATTATCCACGACAGAGACTTAAAAAAAAATCATTTTATTGGGGGCTCGTACAATTCTTATAACAATCCATACATCCATCCATTGTGTCAAGCACATATGTAAATTTGTTACCATCATCATTCTCAAAGCATTTGCCTTCTACTTGAGCCCTTAATATCGGCTGCTCATTTTCCCCTCTCCCTCCCTACTACCCCATCCCTCACGAACCCTTCATAATTTGTAAATTATTGTTATTTTGTCATAAATTACACTGTCTGACATCTCCTCCTGCCCTCTTCTCTGTTTTCCATCCCCCAGGGAGGAGGCTGTACATAGATTCTTGTAATCGGTTCCCTCTTTCCACACCACATTCCCTCCACCCTCCAGGCATCACCGCTCTAACCACTGGTCCTGAAGGGGTCATCTGTCCTGGATTCCCTGTGTTTCCAGTTCCTATCTGTATCAATGTACATCCTCTGGTCTAGCCAGATTTGTAAGGTAGAATTGGGATCATGATAGTGGGGGGG
>NW_022111369.1:21606112-21623321 GCF_000313985.2 Echinops telfairi | reverse complement strand
GTGTGTGTGTGTGTGTGTGTGTGTGTGTGTGTGTGCACGCGCGCGCGTGCGTGTTGTATGCATGAATCGGCTTTGATGGTCTTCAGAATGTTTTATTCCTGGTGATTATCTTCCCCAGTTTTTCCTTGACACTAAAACTATTGTCCCTGCTATAATTTGTTTCTCTCTCTCTACCATAAGCCTATGGAGATAAAATCGCTGACAGATGAAGACTGCTTCACTGAGTCACACTAAATAAGGTTGACCTTTCTTCCAGCACATCTTCTGAGAACTGTGTAAGTAACCTTAGCAAAGTCTCTCAAAGAGGACCTCCCTAGGTTGCCCGCCACTCACCAAAGTGAGGCCTACAACAACTATTTCTATGTGAGGCATAGGCTTCATTGAACCAATTAAGCTCAGAGGGATGCCACCATCTTTCACTTGCTGGGGTGGATGTGCTACCAGGATGCTCTGGAGGATTCTTTTTCAGTAAAGACCTCGAATCAAGGGACCAGATTTTCTCCAAGAAGCTCTCATGGCAAAGAACTTCTAAATCGCAGCTCCTGCTGTCCTCATCAGCCAGGCCACAGGGTGCATTGCCCTATCTCCATCCTTTCCCGAACTCATGTTTATTATCGCGTATCAATCCAAACAATATGTGCAATGTTATGCTAACACCGATTGTGGTGACGATTGTACTATGATGTGATTGAACTGTTGAATTGTATGATATGTGAATTGTATGCCAATAAAACTGTTGGGGGGAAAAAGACTCCGTAAACCTTCACTACTGAAGACTTACGTGTTTTGTGTCCTGAAAATGGTGGATGTCGCCCATCATAGATTTCATTCTATTCCTTGCTTTCAATGTTCTATGATAAGAATGCGTAATGAAAGTAAAAAACAAAAAACAAAACAATTGATGATCATCATAAAATATGATTGTATACTGAACTGTATTAAAATAGCTTCAACATCTATTGAAATCATCCTATGATTTTCCGTTTTGCTATGTGAACGTGAACTATTTTATTGTTGGCTTTTCAGATGCTAAATTAACCAATTGTTTCTAGAATAAAACCACTTTGACCAATATAGATACCAGGGTGTACCCAAAGAAAACAGGATTCCTCCCACCAAAAGCTATGCATTTAATTTCTCCCCCACAAAACCCTTATCTCCTTCAAAGTACTTTCCATTACACTCAATACATTTGTAGAACGTGCAATTCCATTCTTGGAAACATATTTCAAACTCATCTGTTTGGATGGCCCCACCCTCATTTTTCTTCACCTTTTCTACATCATCAAATCACTGTCCTTTCATGTTCCTCTTCATTCACGGAAAGAGAAGCCACACAGAGTGAGGTCAGGTGAGTAAGGCATATGGGGCCAGAGAAGCATTCTTTTTTCTGCCAAAAACTGGAGAACTGAGATGGCTGCATGAGCGGGTACATTGTTGTGGTGGCAAAACCAGTCCCCCATCTGCCACTAATCAGGCCTTTTTAGTCGCACACTGTTAACACTGCTCTCTTTACAGAACCTCTAAATCAGCGGGTTACCTAAGACCATAGGAAAACACATATTTCCGATGGTCTTAGGAACCGATACACCGCTCCTCTGTCTCCGGGCGCATCCGCCCACATGCAGATACGCCCACCTTTGAGAACCTGGCATGATGATAACATCACGCCGAACCTATCACATACACCCAGTAAAAATACAGGTGTATATGACAGGGTTGGCGCCATAGTGTACTGATGAGGACCAGTCACACATGAGCAGAGAGCAGCTACTGTGTAGAAAGCAGCTGCTGTGTTGAAAGCAGTAGTATTGGATGTGAAAGGACTCTTCATGAATTATAATTATTGGATAAAGGTAAAATCGTGTATTGTAAATTCATCGACTACGGCCAAAAAAAATCTGTACCATGGGAACTTAATCTGGATGCTGATTGGATTTTTTATATTCAGCTGTGGTTGATGTGAATACTGCCCCCTTGTGATAATAACAGGTATGTTTAAAAACAACAACAACAACAACAGAGAATGGTAAATCATAGGAAACGTTAATGAACTGTATTGACTGATCTATGCCATGTATCATCTTTTGTATTATTAAAGCTACTGTTATATATTATTTTCATTAGAAAACCATCCCTTGACAATGGATCATGTAGAGAACAACGTTAAGAAAAGAAAATATAGTGAGGATTTTTTACAGTCTAGTTTTATCTCAATAATTACAGCAGGAATTGAGAAAGCACAATGTTTATTTATTGTGAAGTTCTATCAGCTGAATCTATGAAGCCATACAAGCTAAAATGCCATTTTGATAGCAGGCATCCAAGCTTTACCGGCAAGGATACCAACTGTTTTAGAAGCAAAGCTGATGGACTCAAGAAAGCCAGACGTGACACGGATAGCAAGCACCACAAACAAAACCTAGCAGCCACTGAAGCTTCATATTTGGTGGCGCTCTGAAGACAGCACAAGAGGAGCTCATTGAACTTATTCACAGCAATGCAGCGAGAACGGATTTCTCTACAATGCCAGTTACAAAATTCTGGATCGAAGTGTTTGCAGTCATATCCTGTTCTGTCTGCGACTGTTGTGCCTTCTTCCATTTCCAACAACATCTCTTCGCGAAACAGGGTTTTCCAGCTTATTGGTTATCAAGTCTAAAATCAGAAGTAGACTTGTTGTGGAAGATGATATTGCAAAGACTGACTGGAGAATTTCTGATCTGGTGAGAAAGAAGCTATCTCAACCTTCACAGTGATGTTGGCTTTTTTACGCATATTATAGCAATATGTAGCAACGCAGTTTACTGTTGCTACATTAAGACTGTTATCCATGCTACACCATGCTTCACGATAAAATTTAATTTATTTATAATTAGAAAGAAATATTTCACAATATATAATTACATATTGTTTTGTGATTAATCACTATGCTTTAATTATGTTCAATTTGTAACAATGAAAATACATACTGCATAACAGATGTTTACATGATGATTCATAACCATAGCAGAATTACACTTATGAAGTAGCAAAAAAAATTTTTTTATGGTTTGGGGTCACCGCAACATGAGGAACTGTATTAAAGGGTGGCGGCATCAGGAAGGTTGAGAACCACTGCTTTAAACAGAACACTTGGTTAACAGTCTGACCTCGTGGAACAGACTCCAAATGCACTAGGGATCAACATTTTCATTCATTCAGGAAGTTGATGGACATCCAGAAGGAGGTTTGCCATCAATCAACCTTTCACCTTTTTTGAAAGGAGAACCTCGCATACTTAAGTTTTTCCCATTGCGCTGTCCTTGTAAGCTGTGTTCAGTGTCACCTACAGTTCTGTGGCAGTTTTCCTGAGCAGGAAAAAAAATCATAGCTGCACGCTGTTCTCTTAAATTGGGCATCACCAAAAAAAAAAAAAAGAGAGAGAGAGAAAAGGTTCAAATGAAACTGCTTTCACAAACAAATTCACTGTGACCAGAGAGAACCTTCCCGGGTGACCCCATAGGGTGCCCTAACTCAGAGAGGGTTGCTGGATTCTTGCCTAGTGGGGGAAAAATGCAAACTGAGAAAGCGCCACTTCTCCCAGCGCAATTCCTTTTTGCGGGGTACCCCCCGTAGATAGATCTCGATACAACGGCAATGGTGGTGTGGTTGTTACAAGTCAGGCTGAGATTACGCATGGTCAGTAGTTCGAAATCACCAGCAGCTCCTGTGTGCAGTCACACACAGGCTAGGAAAATGCAGTTGTAGCGATCAGTCAGCATTGACAAGTTGGCACTCCGTGACTCTTGGACGAGCCCTGTTGGCATAGTGGCAACACATTGGGCGACTAACTGCACCGTCAGTAATTCAAAACCACCGGCCACTCCCCAGGAGAAATGCAAGGACTTGATGGCATTAGTGTGCGTTTACAGTGACTCCTGTGCTGTCCCAGAGCGTTCTGCCCCCTGTCTGATAGTATTTTCCTGTCGACTCAGTGTGATGGCTTCCTGATTGCACTCAGTTCCTTGAGCTAAGCAACAACGTCTAAGTTTTATATTTAGAATACTGCTTTTCAAATGCACACATGTGACCTGAAAGTGAGGGAGTTTCCTAAAGCTTTTCTTTAGCTTTCCAGTGCGCTTAAAAAATACATACTCCCAATCCTTACTTCCACCGGGTCCATTCTGACAAATGGAGACCTTGCTGGACAAAACAGAACCGCCTCACTGATGTTCTGGAGACTGTAAATCTAGAGAGTAGAAAGGTTCATCTTTTGCCAAAAGAGTGGTTTTGAACTGCTGACCTTGTTAGCAGCCTAACGTGTAGGGCTCCTAACCAACATGTGCATTCCGAATGACTGAGATACGGGGTTGCTGAGTCTCCATGAATAGGTCTGAGGGTGGGGCGCTAACATTCACATGTAAATAATTCACTGTGCCAGTTAGGTGAGTGTAGCACATAATTTATCAACAGTTCATAGGCCATAGTTGAATGTGAGAACTAGGAAGAGTAGAAAATAATGTGCAAAGAAGTTACAAAAATTTTGTTTTGGCAGGAAAACAACAATAACAACAATTTTGTTTTGGCAGGAAAACAACAATAACAACAAAACAGAGTACTAACTGTACAGGTGTCTAAAGACATCATTTTTTGTTTGAAATAGTAATATGAGTAGTTTATGAAAATTTTGTAATTTTAAAATCTTATTTTGTTTCTATGCACTTACTGAGGAAAGCAACTATGAAAATTTTTTCTTTTCCTTTACTCTGTTTGATCTCCCCACGCCCCCCTTTTTACATAGTGGATGACACATCTAAACTTTAGACTGGAAGCTGGAGAGTACTCTATTCAGAATACATTTTTAAAACTTTAAAAATTAATGTCAATTTAGCCCTACTCAATGAAATTCAAAATGGGATGTTTCTATTTCAGTTAAGGTGTTGGGAGGATGGTGGGTTTAAGAGATTCAGCAGTAAATAGAAGCGGGCACAGCAAGTCATAGCTGAAGGACAGCATATGCATTTATGTCGGATGGGAAGGACCATTAGTCACACATCCATCTTTTCAGTCACCGAGAGAACAATCCCCATTAGTAACATCATTTTTGAATAATAAGAACAAAATGTATGTATGTCCTTGGAAGTTCAATAATAGTGAACCTTACACTTGAAAAATCAGTGGACCTTTGGGAAAGCATATTAACTCTTTTATATCCCAATCTCATTGAAAATCTTCTACCTACAATGGCATACTAAGGTGTATCTAGGCAACTAAAAAACATAAATAAATGAAACAGCTGAGAGAAAAGGTATATAAAAATTATGTAGCATGATGCTTGCTCCAGTAAGCTTCTTAAAATGAACATATGAAGAAAGAAATGATTTCCCAATCCATTTCTCAGTTAATGCTTCTAATGTGAATCAAAAAGAATCCTGCATTAGAGTCACTTGATTTGCTTCTGATTTTGTTTACTGCTGTGGACCAATGTTATGAAAAACATAGATCCCAGTGCTGATCTGGATCAACCTCATGGTGGCTCAGCTTTCTGCCCAGGGTCTTCTCCAAAGCTCAGAAAGTCCTTGCTATTGAATTTATTTTTAAGAAACTATGTCACTGCAAATTACCCTGACTGGTGCCTCTATTTAGTTCTGTAGTCAGAATCAAACTCTAATTTGATTCTTTAAAGGTTTATAAAATACAAAAGAGCAAATGCTATATTGAAAAATTTACATACTTTGTTTCATTTTATACTTACCTATATATTTTTTAATAAATCATTTTACTGGAAGCTCCTCTTACAGCTCTTATAACAATCCATACATCAATTGTATCAAGCACATTTGTACATATGTTGCCATCATCATTTTCAAAAAGTTTTCTTTCTACTTGAGACCTTGGTATCAGCTCCCACAAAACTCTTTAAAAAAATCATTTAATTGGGGGCTTGTTCCTATATTTATGAAAATTTACAGCTTGGATATTAAAGAAATACTTGAGTTTAAAGAGATAGGGATCTTTAATTTAGAGATTTCTCTTTGTACAAAGATTATTTTAAAAAGGGTAATACAAGCCTGATCCCAAAGAGGTGGGGATTAAGGATGTCCCAAGTATCCAGCTATTCCAAAGTCACCAATATCCCGGATATCAACCATCATTTCTTCCTTTATTAGAGACCCCCATTTCTTAAGGTTCTGCAATTCACTGGTGTGTTAGTATGGGTACTTTAAAGAAACAAATCCACAGAAACTCATGTATAAGAGAGAGTTTTATATAAAGGGTGAGTGCACATCAAGAAAACATCCCAACCCAGTGCTGCCCAAGCCCACAAGTCCAACATTAACCCATTAACCCATATGTCCAAAACCAATCCACAAAGTCCTCCTCCATCTCACAAAACACATGCAGTGATGCTGACTGCAGGAGGAAAGCCGAGTCAGTGAGTGTGTAAGTATCTCAGCCGTGGCAGGGGTCTCCACATGGCTGCTCCAGCACCCAGGGCTGCTTCAGGGTAGGTCCATGTGGCTTCTCCTTGGGGATGTCTTGCAGGAAGTGAGCCTTTCCAGCTGAAGCAGGGAAATGGCTAAGGCAGCTTCACCCTGGTCTGACCATCACAAAGCAAGAGATCCAAGAACTAGAAAGGTGAGGTTCACCGAGCCATTTATCCCTCTGCCCTTCAATTAATCCCACATGTGTTTATTGGCCAGGTTGGCACAATAAACTACAACTGGAAAGTGTCTCAGAACTCACTAACTATTAAGGAAATGATTTCTACAGTTGCAGAGGCTGGCAAACACAAATCCAAAGTTCCGACATCTGTCTGTAGGATCTACCTCATTCACATCAATTTGGGGTAATTGACTCACAAGTTTGCAGAAACTGGTGAAATACGCTGGAGATTAGGCTGCTGCCTCAAGTCCCCAAAGCTGGAGGTCATCTGGAGGCAAGTCAAACACAGGATCCTGATTAGGAGAGTGAACTTTGATGAAGCTGCTCTGTGTAAGCACAGAAGGAGGAAACGTCCCAAAGGGGCACGTCTTGCTAACCTTGCCAGATAAAGGAATGCACTAGCTCTCAAGTTAAAATGGCTACTCAAGTCCGGAGTCGCAGTCTTTTAGTGGGACATTTAATTTTACTAGTAACTGATTGGGGTCCAGTATCAGTGACTCTTATGCATCTGCTCGTTGGGGAATGGGAGGTCATAAAGATGCCCGTGTCTGGGGTTTTGATGAAGATGTTGTTTGTGCTTTCTGATATCAAATTTTAGGTATTTTAATCACTCGATTTGTTTCTGATTTTGGTGGACTACTTTTGTGCATCTCAAGTGGCCAGGTCAAGTTTCAGCCAGGTCTATGACCCCAGCCTGTAGTTTTTCTCAAAAAGCAAGAAGCTGGTAATTTGCTTATTAAGGGAGCTGGTTAAAACTGGAATTCAGTTCTTGATGTAATACAGACTATAGCCATCCATGGAGAGGCTAAAATTTACAATACTTCACAAAATGGAGGACTTTAGCTAAATGGGGCCATTTAAAGCAATTAACTATATCAAACAGTCTTCATGATGATTTAAGATGTTTAGAATTACTGTTATCAAAAATATGGTTTTGATCTACCATTAAAGAATGAACAAGAAAATATAATTGTATTTTTACAATGAGTTGAAAATAATGCATGCTTATAAATACAAGATGATAATTACCTAAAACTTGATTTCTTTCTATTGGAAGTAAGCAATTATTGATGTGAACCACCAATATAGGAAATAATATTTTAAAGTAAACATCTACTCTGATTTTACTCTTTAGTTTATTTAAAACATTCACATTTTATACTCAGATTTTGTCAGTATGTTTTCCAGAAACATATCCTGCTTCTCAGTGGACAACTCTTACATAAATAATTATTTCTTTCATTTAGTTAGAATTGGTCAACCACATAAGACTCTTGGGAACATACTATAGCTTTCCACATTTCCACAGAAACAGACATATTTACCTAAATCAATACTAAATATACTTCATCAAAATGGTCATAAAATAGTAACACATGGATGTGTGATATACTTAGGGAAAGAAATAAACTCAAGAGTCTACCAAATCTCTTAGATATTTTGAATTTATACATAAGTGACTACTCATTTACTCTCTTAGAGTTTGTACCTAACAGCCTACTTATTTACTATTATTCTATAATTTATAATAGAAAATATTTGTTCTATATATTTTGATTTTCATTCTCTGTTCCTATTAATAATATTATAACATATTGAAATCACGTTCTATTCATACATATGGATAGTATATGAAAGAACTTGAAAAAGTTTATGGAGAAATGGAGTTAAAGATAATGAAATTGTCTTTTTAAAAAGCACTTTCAAATGTCAGCTGAACCCTTTCATGATGGGAATAAGGAAAATTAAATATTCTGCTTATTATGTAATAAAATTCTCTAAAGTTTCAAAAGGCAAAGTTATATCTAGAGCCAAATGAGACCAAATTCATTTATGGTATTGAATTATTAGCATTAGCATACAAAAGATAGGGAGATAGGAGTAGTCAGCCTCTGATGCATGCAATAAGAGCATACATCATTTGCAGAGACTCCAAATGCAATTCCAGAACTCATTAAAGATGTCTGTTTTTTATTATTGCCCTGCCCAGTGTTTTGTAATAATGTCAATGGTAAAGTCACGAACCTTCTTCTTACAGAAAGGTTTTTGTATATTTTATCTCTAAACAATTACAGAAATGTATACACACACTCACATGCACACATATTTGAAATTTGTATATTACTTATCTCCTCATAACACACTGTATTCTATATGGAAGTTATATTTTTAGTTGAAGTGATGGCATTTGACACATATAGGACAGACACATATTTTCATTTAAAGAATGCATGTGTAATGGTTTGGAATTTTTCTTTTTTGTATATATATATATTTATATTGGGTGGAATTGTGAATTAGGTGGGAGTTCACATTTCAGATAATAACTTATATTTTCAACACTTTAAACTACTGATCATACCTCCCATTAGCTCACCCTATCCCTAAATAGTGTCAAGATCATTTCAGGAAGAGTCTATGTTTCACTTCTTTGTCATTAAAGCCAGGGTCACAGAGTCAATTTCAACTTGTCTCAACCCTCATGAGGGTTTCACATATCTATTAAATGCTGTGAACATGAAAAGAGGGAATACTTAGCTTTTTCTAATAATTTCTATATATCCTGTGTTGCAATGATGACAAAATGTACATAAGATATTTTCATATAAATTTGAACAAACCACTTTTAGCCATACTTACTCTTGGATCTCATGTGAGCAAGGTGGATTTTACCTGTGTGTGTGTGTGTGTGTGTGTGTGTGTGTGTGTGTTGACGTTGAGTAGATTCAGACTCAGGGGAATCCCATTTGTGGGAGTAGAACTGTTCCACCGGGTTGTCAAGGTCATGGTCTTTTGGAAGCAAATTGCCAGGACTGCCTCACAAGGTGCTTCTTATGGACCGGAAGCACAAACTCCTCAGTTAGTCATTGAGTTCTTATTTGTTTGTATCACCCAGGGATAAACCAACAACCAAACCAAACTGATTGTCATTGAATTGATGCTGAATCGTAACAACCCTACAGGACAGGCTACCGTCCTATAGAATTGCCTTGTGAATTTCTGAGACTCTTTGTGAGAGTAGGAAGTCCCCTTTTTATCTCTTGGAGCAGCTCGTGGTTTCAAACTGTAGACTTTGCAGTTAGCAGCCCAACCCATAACCACTATGCCACCAGGGCTCCCTCCCACCCAGGGATACACTGCAAACAAACCAAGATCTTAAATTCACACGGTGCATACATAAACAAACGTTGGTAAATAATTGTGATAGTGTCTCACTCTATGTTTGATGCTTGCAGATTTGACTGCTGGCAAATGTCGAGTGAAGAACGCACCACCTCTTACTCTTTTCTGCCGTATCTAGGCAAGCTAATTAGCAAGCCTGCAAGCACTGGCACTGCCAATGCCTTCAAATTATTCAAGACCTGGATTGCCACACTGTTACATCTTTCTCCCACAGACTAGGTGATGGATTAGAACTGCCATTGTTTAGGTATCTGCCTCGCAGTACCCATGGCTTTACCAGCAAGGGTCCTCTGGTTCGCTTGTTTGTTTTTCTATCACCCAGGGACGCGTGACATTGTATTACGATTAAGGGTATATGATTAGGAGTATAGATGAGCTATTGTGGCAACAAAGAAAGTTCAGGAAAGGTAGGGGACACATAGTCCACACATCTGTCCCCACTAGGTTACACATTTCCAAACATTTGGAGATACACTGCATGTGCAAAACAACTGGCCAGTGGTTGTAGGAAGGTGGTTGGGATGTTATTCTTGTTTCAAAGCAGTTTGTTGCTGAATAAAGTGGAAAGTTTTTCTTTTATGTGGGAGGTGGTTATAAAATCTAATACAGAACTAATCTTATTACAGAGTATTAAAAGAATTTTAAAAGAGCTTAAAGAAAAAATGTTCTAAATAGGGCATTGGAAACCCAAACCTAACCTGCTGCTATTAAGTGGTAACCCTATAAGACAGAGCAGAAGTGCCCCAAAGAGTTTCTAATACTATAATGCTTAATGGAAGCAGAATGTCCCATCTTCCTGCTCTGGAGCAGCTAGTGGGTTTAAAACACCAGGCAGAGACTGAAGTGGGGGGTGAAGGTGGGGTGGGATGTGCGTCTAATTTCAATGAAAAAGAAGAAAAATGAAGTCAGTGGAAATTATTCCACCAGAAGGAATCACATTTAAAAATTGACA
Source organism: Echinops telfairi (assembly GCF_000313985.2). Lineage (NCBI taxonomy): Eukaryota > Metazoa > Chordata > Mammalia > Afrosoricida > Tenrecidae > Echinops > Echinops telfairi. The sequence continues at coordinate 21,612,538 of NW_022111369.1, read as the reverse complement.
AGGACCAGGGACACACTTTCAATACTATTTCCGGAATATGATTTTGAAAGGAGTAATTCAGTGAAATTTTGGAAAGTCCTTATTTTTGTAGAAAGGAGTACTTAGTTTTGTAGATAATAAGAACAAATGAAAAATCTGAAGCCTGGTTTCTTGTATGAAGAACGCAGAGGATACATCCAGACTTAGACTATGGGAGAATTCATTCAAAAGCTGTCCAAAATAAAATCGAAAATCCTAATGGTTTTCTATGATTCAGTGTGAGTTCTCTGGGGCCAGAAAACAATGCACCTAATAGATGATGTATTTATTTATTAACTTGCTTATTAATCTATCTATCTATTCATATTAATTCACCGAACTCTTATTGAACAAACTTATTGATTGAATTATATACCTTCAAATATGTAGTTTTCATCTTACATCCTCTATGCTTGTGTTCATAATCCCATTTGGGAATGAGTTGCCTTTGCTATGTTAATGATGCAGGTAGAGTAAAAGCATATCTTGAGTCAATATCTTTTGAGACAAAGGGGAAATGATAAGAAAGCAGAGCAGAGATGGAGGATGAGCGATGACTGTGACTCAGGAGAACTTTAAAAGAGACAAGGTCCTTCTTTCTGAGCCTCCAGGGATACAACGCCTTTTCTTAGGGACAGCAGCATGAATTCAGTTTTAACGGCTAGACTGTGAGGAAAAAAAAAATCTGTTTGTGAAGGCCACATACTTGTAGAATTTCTGTTATGGCAACACTAGATCACTAATGTGGCAGTTACATAATCTCCTGTCAACTTGCAAAGGGGTGGAGACTAGTCTGTCAATCAGGTCATAACCAATAATACCTCTGTGTGGGCATGGATTTCTCCTGAGGATTCTGGGAACTCCTGTCTTCCTCCCTGGAGGTAGGACACACACTCTCCCTGAGAGACATTCCTGTTGACAGTCACATGGAGCTACAATAATGGAGCCAGAGCCCTGGAGTTGGAGGAGCCATGTGGAGACCCATGACAGCACTGAGATGCTTCCACTGTCAGTGGATCTCCAAGACTTTCCACCCACTGGCCTGTGGTCTCCCTGCACTCAGTGTCATTGCATGGCTGTGAGTCTAAAGACGAATTTATGAACTAGTCTTGGACATATGGGTTAATATCAGACTTATGGACTTGATCTGGACTGGGCTGGGATGTTTCTAAATATACAATTGTTCTTAGATATAAAGTTCTCTCTTACTCATATATGAGTGTCAACGGATTTGTCTCTCTAGTCAGCACAGACTAATACAACATACATACATATATGTGTCCGATAATTGACTATGTTCTAGCCACACAGTTGAGCAGGAGAACCCATTCCCTTCACCTGCATCTCTGCTTTCCGTTTTGCCCGCTGACACATGCTATCTGTCTCCATGGATCTCGGCTTACTTCCAAATGGTGTTTATCCTTTTTGAGGCCAATATGTTTGTGCCTGCCTTTAGGGAGACTTGTACCTTGAAAGCATCATCTTTGCTGAGGCTCAGATTCCCAATGAATGAGTCCTAACTCCGGCTCTAAGAAAAAAAACAACCTCGCGCTACCCAAACTCTTCATTAGTATAATGGGTATTCACTAATATTTACCAAATAATAGTTTTACTCAAAATAATTTAAAATACAATGATCATGTATTTAAAACCTAGAAATTTATTGAAACAAACAAAAAAATCAGAAATTTCTATTGGTTATAAGAAGTGAGTATAATTATCCATTTCAACTAGTAGCATTGATTGGAAAATTCTTTTATATGGCATCCGTCCACTTACAGTAGTGCTCTTGTGTGGGTGACTTTAAAAAGGCGACTTATTTTTTGTGTGTGTGGAATGATATCTTTGGAGGAAAATGGGATGCATGCAAAGCATTCTGTCTTCTTGATGCTGTGACATTTTCAGCATTATTAGGAAGGCAGAAAGATGATCTCAGTTTGAATTTTTAATTACATATATTTTTTTCCTCCCTGTAGTCATGTCTTAATAAATTGGACTAAACCAAAAACCAACTTGTCTCTAGAGTTATACTTTATTAAACACAGCAGCAACTCAATATCACTCGCAATATATTTTTAAACAGTATAATGCGAATTAAAAGAAAACAGAAAGAAAAAAATATCATTCACTTCTTCCTTGCCTTGGTCCCTTGCTTCATTGATCAGAAATGATGATGTGATTCATCATCTTCACTTCAACTGTTGGGGTTAAACCTTCCAGAAAGGCAGGCTTTATCAGTAGGACAGCTCTTCAGCCTTGTCTCCTCTAAAATTCAGTCACGGTTAATTTAGTTATGGTGAAAGGAGCTATCATGAAATCCTAAGGTGACATTCTTTCAAGCAAATTATACTGATGAATCCTTCTGTTGCCCAAACTGACTAAACTAAACCACTATCAATTCACAGTAATGAAAAGATGAAGAAGACTTTACACATAACTTCAAAAATAATTTTTGCTCAAGACCAGATTGACTCCTTCAAAATGATTGTTCTTATTCTTAATTGCCTAGGCAAAGACATTTGATTATGTGACTCATGACAAATTATGGGTAGCATTGTGAAGAATGGGAGTTTTAGACACATAATTGTGCTCATATGGATATCTGTACATAGAAAAAGGGCAAGAGATTCAAACAGAACAAGATATTGCATAGTTTAAAATCAAGAAAGGTGTTTTTCAGGGTTATATCCTTTCACCGTATTTATTTGATTTTATTGAATAATCTGAGCAAATAATCTAAGAAGCTGTACTTTATGAAGAAGACTATCATAGTAGGATTAGAGCAAGTTTATTTACAACCAGGAATATGCAAATAACACAATATTGCTTGCTGGAAATGAAGACAATTTAAAACAGCAATGAAGGAACAAGACAGCAATCTTCAGTATTGGTTACAGTTAATGTGAAGAAAGTGAACCTCCTCACAACTTGAGTCATAAACAGTAACACAAATGAAGAAGAAATGAAAGTTATCAAATGTATTATTCTACAATCACTGACCATGGAAACAGATGGCAAGAAATCAAGCTGTGCTGTAAAAGACCGCCTTAAGGTGTTAAAAATCAAAGATGCTATTATGAAGACTACAAGACCCGTGACTTACCCTTAGTGCCAGATCCACCTATACGTCAGAACTTGTTCTGTCAATAACCACCTGTTCTTGACACCTTTGCAGTGGTATTTTCTAACAATAATGCCAATGAACTCATAGTGACCCACGAGGACACAGCAGAACTGCCCCTCAGGATTTTCAAGGCTGTCATCATAGCCCCCGTGAATCCGTCTATCTTCTCTCAGTTACTTGCATTAGAGTAGTCTAAACCCTGTTTGATTGAATCCACTCCCAAGATCAGCAAAGTGCTCAAGGGGGGAAAGGAAACCTTACAGCCATGGAGCCTACTCCAACAACACAGCGACCCTAAAGACAGAGCAGAACTGCTCCTGTGAGCTTCTGAGACTGTAACTCTTTACAGGATTAGAAAGCCCGATTATTCTCCTGATCTAAGGTGAAGCTGTGAACAAATATGAGCAGATTTAAGAATTACCTCTTTTTTTATGCCCCAATAACCTGGGTAAAAAGAAATCTCCAAATTAGCATTAAATACTTAAAGCTATAAAAATCTGTTCTCTTAGTCCCAAAGTGCACCCTGTTTGAAAGGATGCAGCTCTTGGTTTACTATTGGTACCAGAATGTTTCTTACTTTTCTTTAGTTAAATAATAAAAGCTGTACGGATTTGTGTTTGAGCAGTAGATGTGCTTAAAAACTGTCCTTTCATTGGTTGAGCAGTCACGAGGAATGCAAATTTGATTCCATACATGGCTGATCCTTGCATTTGGAGATGTGGCCCAAACAAATAAGGGCAACTCTCCTTTGAAGGCCTTTCAAATGTGAGTGTTCCAAAAAAGTATTTTTCTTGCCCAAATTGTTCCCTTAGTTCATATGTGGGGAAGCCCTGAATATTTTCAAAACATTTCATAATATGGTTCAAGTCACTGTCCTGAGAAACCCGGATATTGGCAGCAATGGACCGGCTAAGGAAAAATTGATAACGAACCCCTTCAATGTGTATAAAATCAGTCCTTTAGAGGAATGTGTTTTAACAGAGAAACAATGACAAAGTAGCACATTTTTATCAGATTATTTCTAATGTGAGGCTTAGGTGTATCTCCATTTTAAGTAACATAAGGCATGGAAACTCTTTAATAAATTAAAGTTTACTCAAGGAGAGAAAACAAAAAGCAGTAATAATAGTACAGTATGTAGTACTGAGGTGTAACAGTTTGCGTTGGGCTGCTAAGCCCATGGTCCACAGTTTGGAGCCACCAGCCTTTCCCTGGGAGAAAGACAGGCTTTCTACTCCTCTAAAGAGTTACCATCTCTGAAACTCCAGGGGGCATTCCTGCCATGTCATATAGGGTCGTTATGGGTCAGCATCTACCTGAGGACAGTGTTTTGATTTTACTTTATTTTTTCAAAAGCACCATTGCATTAATTCTTGCACAGTCATGTATAGGAACTCATAAAGGAAGTTTTCAAAAAGATTTGGGATTATGAATTTTTTTCTGGAAGAAAATTTAAGTCAGCTTTAAAAGATATGACAAAATAACAATTTATAAACTATCAAGGGCTCATGAGGGAGGGGGAAGCGGGGAGGGAGGGGAAAAATGAGGACCTAATGCCAGGGATGTAAGTGGAGAGAAAGTGTTTTGAGAATGATGTACAAATGCGCTTTATACAATTGATGTGTGTATGGATTGTGATAAGAGTTGTATGAGCCCCTAATAAAATGATTTAAAAAAAAGAAAAGAAATAAGAAAAAAAAAAGATGAAGAAGAATAATTAGATTTTAAATAGAGGGATAGATTTTCCAGTTAGATAAAACAGCTTGCAGAAAAATAGGACACTTTGAAATACCATGCTATTCTTAAAATTATAAACAGAGTAATATGGCCAGAGCAGTAGTGACAAGAGAGGAGGGAAACAATTAGTAGGGCCTGATCCTAAAGGCCTTCCTCTATTTAGCTAAGAAATGTGAACTTGTTCCTTGACAGCATTAATTAAATTATAAAAAACTTTAATTATATATAAAAATAATTTTGATGCTACTATGGGGCATGAATGTAAGCCATTGGGGTGAGAACGGTGAAGATGTTCTAATTCTGAATGTTGTATATTGAAGATTTGCACTACCTACCGACAGTTGAGATTGAATTAAGAGTTCATCTGTAGAGTAGCTCACAGTGATACCAAGTTTCCTATCAAAATTGGAGCCATTCTGAGTAGCCAGATCAACATATTCTTAGATTTGATGGATATATAGGATTATCACAGATGAAATTTCATGAAACATATTTAATCTTAATAACATATTTCATTATATTTTTACTTCCAAAACACAGACCTACCTTCATAACAGAATTGTACGGTGGTCTATTTTTCTATTTTTCCAGAGCTCATTTGAATAGAGTTTTCTTTGTACATTGGCACATTTAACTCCCACTTAGCTTTATAAAAGCTGGTGACTTTGGGGTCCAAACACATACTTGTAACTCTAGTCACATCTTACTCATGGAAGGATTTTCCACTACTGGGAGCCAAAAGATGTGACAAGATTAGGACTCACCTGTTGTAACTTACCTGTGTTTGTTTCAAATACAATTTCTTCCCATTTGGGCTGGGGACTATTAAATATATTTCAAAATGTTGTTTTTAGAAAATTGGCTTGCTCTATTAATTTAAAATGCAAATTATTATATTGCAGTAGATCCAAAATTATGATAAAAATCACTTCTACAAATGAAAACTATGTTGTTTGAAAAGTGGTTTGTTTTATGAATCATGGATTCATAAATGCAATATTACAAACAAACTGGCCTGAATTCAAAAATAGAATAGTTATTTTATCTAAGTCTGACTGAGATTGATTAGCTGGCAAGCAACCCCACTTTTTCTTCTTTTTTCCTTTCTGATGCCCAACTTGGCCACAGTTTACTGCCTCTCAGTTTCTGGGTCATGCATGTGGTCATGAGAGTCAGTTTGATTAATGGAAGATAAGCCAAAGTGACGTGCACCCTTCTATGTCTGGCCCTTGGTAATTTCTCATATCTGACTCCCGTTTCTCCTGTCTCACCAGTGGGACACAGAGGCCTGTGACCCCTAGACTGTGGTGGAACCACATGAGGAAGGATAACTGGATCCTTAAATCCAACAGATTAGGATCATCACTTTTGAACTTTAAGTCTGCAAGGCATTTTTGTGTGTTTTTTGTGTATTGTTTAATAATTAACATTTTGAGTTTATGTATTTTGGCAACTAACAGAATCAAATTATTACTTGATTCCAGACAATATTAATGGCTCACTGCCCTGAAGGTTTCTCAAACATAAGGATAACCATTGTCAGAGGA
>NW_022111369.1:21604056-21605251 GCF_000313985.2 Echinops telfairi | reverse complement strand
AATACAGGAGTTCCCAGAATCCTCAGGGGAAGCCGATGCCCACACAGAGGCTTCATTGGCTAAACAGTGATTGACAGGCTACACTCCATCCCTTCACTCGTAATCTTCTGAAGTCCCAAGTTGACACCAGGTTATGTAACTACCATAGTTATGTTGCCACCATTTCCTAGATGCTGTACTTGACATAGATCCTTGCAGAAGATAGAAGATTCTGGTGTCAGAGGAAAGGACTTCCTTATTAATAGCGAAGGAGGTAGCACCACATTGGATCACTTTACCCTCTATTTTCCACAAATGATGTTGGATATAGACTCAAGTGGCTTCCACAGAATAGTGAGTTTGACTGACAGCCAAGGAACCCTGAGTTTAGTTAGGAAACATCGAAAAATGATTGTTTTTATTTTGTTCATGAAATAAGTCTTCCCTCTGACCTACATAATTTTACTGTTTCTTTAAGATTTAGTTACTATACAAACAATCCTGAAAACAATTTTTTCTAATTGTCTTTTTGTAGACTCCAATCATAGTTTTACCATAACGAAACTTTGTCTGACCTTGCACTATCTTCATGATCCTTGCTGTGTTTGGTATCTTTGCGATTGTTTTACTCCATCACTCCAAAGGCCTCCCTCATCTCCAGTGATCCACCACTTTAATTACCAGGATTTCAGAAGTGGAGCGCAACCCATTTGTTCAGTAGAAATCCCTGATGAAATAGGGGGGCAGTTTCCTCCAGCATGTGCCCTAATTCCTGTAGAAGAACCAGGGGGTATCCCCGCAAGCAAAACAAAACACAAACAGGAAAAGCCTCCACTAGGCGGGGCTTTCTTAGTAGGCAATTTTCCCACTAAGTGAGCATCAGGCAACTTGCTCTGAGTTAGTGCACCCAGTGGTGTCACCTAGGAAGGTGTTCTCTGGTCACAGTGAAAATTGTCTTAAAAATAGCATTGTCCAAACCTCGATTTTTGTGATGGCTGATTTAAGAGAACAGAGAGTGGCTGTTTAATTTTGTTTCTTGTTCAGGAAAACTGCTGCAGAAACTGTTGTGATGTTGAACACAGCTTACAAGGATAGTGCTGTGGGAAAAACTCAAGTGTATGAGTGGTTTTCTCATTTCAGAAGGGTGAAATGTTTGATTAAAAACTTTGTTCTGGATCTCATTCAACTTCCTGAATGGATGAAAATGTCGACAAAA
>NW_022111369.1:21594587-21603804 GCF_000313985.2 Echinops telfairi | reverse complement strand
TCCCCCAAGGTCATTGCTGGTAACAGACATGGTGCTGTTCTTAGGACCCTGAAAGCAAACATCAATCAAGCCAGTGGAAGATGCCATTGTCACCTCCTTCAAAAAAAACTTGTCAAGTGAAATCGAAGATCAAGATGATGCTCATTTGTTTTTATGATTTCTATTTATTTATTTTTAATGTGGGGGGGATAGTGCATTTGAGTTGGTTCCACAAGGTCAGATTGTTAATCCAGCTTTCTATTTAGAAATTCTGAAAAGATTGTGTGACAAAATAAACCTGACAGTCCGGGGAGTGGTGTTGCCACCAGGACAATGCACGGGCTCATGCAGCCATCTCAGTGCGCCAGTTTTGGGGAAAAAACAGCATGTCTCTCTTGCTCCACACAACTTACTCACCTGACCTCGCTCTGTGTGACTTCTTGTTGTTTCTGTGAATGAAGAGAGGCATGAAAGAACAGTGATTAGATGAAGTAGTAGAGGACAAGAAAACAAACAAACAAAAACAAAAAACGAGGGAGGTGCTGTCAGCCATCCCAACATGAGTTTGAAAAGTAGTTACAAGAATGGAATTGCAGATTTGATAAATGTATTTAGTGTAATGGAGCATACTTTGAAGGTGATAAGTTGTTTTATAACAATATTTTAATACATAGCTTTGAAAAAAACAATCTTTTTTTTGGCAGGGGTGGGGGGCGGCGGCGGGGGTTGGGGTATAACCACCTTGTAGACTCTGTAGAGAGCTTGCCTGCCTCTTACTGGTCTGGAGCCTGCATCTGGTTCATTGATCTCTGGTACTTGGTACTTGAATCAATGTCCTGTCATATTGACTGCTAAATCTGGGAGCCATCAGCAATAGGCCATCTGACCTGTCATCTGAATTGCTGACCTTGACTATTTAAATTTAGATCAGTGATCAGCACAGCAGGTTATAAGGATTTCTTTTTAATCTCAAAGAATTCATCTTTATAAATTATTTCAAAAGGCAAAGGATAATCACAGGGGTTGTGCATCATGGATTAAAACAATATTGTCCACAAACTGGTTCACATATTGAAATTTTTGTTTAATAAAAGTGTATATCTGTTGTGAAAGTACCTTTTGACCTATGATATTTTATATGCCAGATAGCTTCAAAATGTTCACGGAAATTTTTTTATCATCTTTTAATTGCATTTTTCAATAAATGTAATGAAACCCTTGTTTGTGTATATGTATATATACATATATAAACAAACACCAGGCCTCTTCAATATGCTTATGGAAAATAGAATTTAAAATTATATATGTGTATATTTATTTCCCTTATATCTGACTTTTAATTTTCTAAAAAAAAAACTGTATATACAAATGGTATCAATAAATTGAGAAGCATATTTGTGAGAAATAAAAAATATACTTCACTTACTACTTGATTACTATATATCAGATCTCATAACCTATGTTTTATCTTGGCCATGATTTATTCCATATTTCAGTTATGTTTACGTGTCCAGCCCCAAACTGAATAAAACATCATCTTCATTTTTTCTGATGTTACCTTGGCATGTAGACTCAAGACCATGGAGATAATAATGAGTTTGGAGAAATTTGCCTGTGTCTTCCATACCACACTAATAATCCAATTTTTATAACTAACCAGAGTGCTACCATTACATTTCTGCAATTGTTTTCTACTCCTTTGAGGAATGAGATTGCTAAATTAGAAAAACAAAAAAGGCAAAGAAATACATTTTTCATAACTCCCAGGGTACACAACTGGCATGTTCAACATGATTAAGTAGCAAAATTGCTATTACATTATACGGTTAAAGCAAACTCAGCCCATCCCCACCTCCACTCCGTACACCCCCATCTAGAAGTCCTATTTTCTTATGTATCATTGAAAGGAGATGGGAGCACACACAGGCAGAGCGGAAAATTAAGGAAACTTCTGTTTCCTCTAGAGTATCCCCTTCGAAACTCTCCAAACTCCACCACTGCTCTAAGATGCTCATTTTCTAATCCTCCTAGTTAGTGTACCAGGAACAATGAATTCTTTAATTGGGCAATGGTATCGATTTAGTGATTGGACATTATTGAGAATATACATATATATGTTACATATGTCACTTAAGTCACTATGCCTCTGGGACGTCCATAACAGCATCACCAGGAGAACACACACACACACACACACACACACACACACACACACACATACATAGCGGGTTATGTGTTAGGTCGCTAACCTCAAATTAGTGTGAATCCACCAACCACCCTGGAGAAGAAATGTGAGGTTTTCTGCCCTCATAAAGATGTATGGGTTCAGAAATCCACAGACACAGTTATTCTTTGTCAATATGAGTCAAAATTGATTGCCTGGAAGGGAGTTTGGTTTTGCTTTGGTGGCACCACAGGGTAAGCTTTTTCTGTGCTAACCACAATGTCAACAGTTCGAACCCACTAACCACTCTGCAAGAGAAAATGAGACTACGTGCAATAAATATTTACAGCTTTGGAAACCCTATATAGTTGTGGCTATGAGTCTGAAACTACTTTATGGCAGTGAATTTGGGATATATATATGTATATATATATCACATATACTATAAATGGATATCCATAATGGCAAAATTATGTGAATATAATCCTCTTTGTTGTTATTTCTTCATTTACTAAAAATCCACTATATACATGAATTGTATATCATTTCTATAAATTATCATAAAAATATTGTTCTCATATCATAATTATGATAATTTATACTTACTAATTATAATCAGATAAATAATATATATTATTTTTTAAAATCTCAGGTTAGGGGTATACAAAACCCTTAACTTAAGGGTATACAAAACAGCTCTAGTTTCTTAGAAGGCATAAATAATGTAATGGTAGAAATCAAAGCTGTTTTACAAAACAAAAGGAAACCTCTTGTCAATTCTGAATCCTGGTGACACAGTAAACAGCATGAGTGCTGATGTTAGGTTCCATCGAGCCAGCTCCCACCCATGCGCACCAGAACAAAATGCATCCGTGTTCTGCGTCCTCCACACAATTGTTCCTATGCTCGAACCCATTGTTTTAGCTAAGGCGTCAATCCAGTTCCTGGAGGCTCTTCCTCGTTTTCACTGCCCCTCTACTTTACTGAGCATTAGGGGGCACCATATATGACCTCCTCTGGCTTCCCTACTGCCACGAGGCAGGGGTCAGTCTGGAAATTACAGACAAAACTTACAACTGTGGGGTTTCACTAGGGAAGTTAATATGTTATCACAAGTCAGGTTCAGTAAACGGTACAGAAACAGTTATTGTATCCTTAGTAATACTTCTATTTAGCCAGCAACCAAGTCTCTCTCCAGTCCCAACCTCTCAGTCTCTCAGCCCTTGGTTCCCTTGGCCTCTGCTTCTGGAACTAGAAGCCTGCTGTTGTCTCTGTGTCTCACGATCCTACAGTCGCAGCACAAATCCTCTGATCTCTCTCAGAGTTGCCTTGCCACTCTCTCTGGTGCCTCTGGTCTAGCCATTTCATCTGGCGATCTTGATCTCACTCTTGCCATGGTCCGAGGACTTCTCTCTCTCTGTCCACATGGCTCTTAGAACACAGCAATGGATTTGAGGTGTGACTGTTGTCTTTCCACAGACCGTGCCCCCAGGGAAACAATGTATGGGACTTCATTCACCAAATCAAGAACCCCAACTCACTGCTATAAGTCAATGTTGACTCATAGTGATTCACTCGGGGTTTCAGGACGCTCAGTAGTTATGGGAGTAGAAAGCCCAGTTTTCTTCCCCGGGCTGCTGGTCATTTTGAACTCGGGTCCATGCGAATCACAACCCAATTCATAACCACTGCACTACCAGGATTCCTTTGAGTTGGTTCATAACCTTTACTAAATTATAGACTTAATAATGCCTTAAGCCATAGCAGAGAACTCCCTCCTAAATGGGATTATAAGCACAGGAATTGCATACAGAATTATGATATATTACATAAGGACTTAAGGCTAGAGGGGACCTATTAATTGACTACAGTTCAGAGACCCTATAGGACAGACCAGAAGTGCATCCCTTTGGGTTTCCAAGGCTGTAAATTGTTAGGGGGCAGGAAGTCTCGTCTTTTGCTCTCTGAGCAACAGGTGAAGTCAAACTGCTGCCGCTGATGTGAAGAGGGGAACCTGCCATGCCCCAGAGTGCCTTTAATGAAAGAGTGAAACCTGCAACCGAGGCAGAACTTGTGAACTTCTGTTCCCTTCTATGAAAGTCTCACTTCCTCAACCCTCCCTCTGTTTAGTGTAGGAAAGAGGGTATAATATATTTCCTGCCAACTGATAATGGATTTAACCATGTGATCTGCATTAATCAGTGCAAAGAAGCAGAAATATGAGGCTTCTGATTTAGACTAAGCCTTGGAAGTTTCCACTGGCATTCTTAAATTCAGACATTGTGATGAGAAGGCATGCCCCAGTGGGCTGGCTGGTCCCAGGAGTATGACAGGAATCGCATGGATCACAGGCAAAACTGCCTGATTACGACTCAAGACTAGACGCACCAGCCCCTAGGGACCCTTAAACATGAGGGAAAAAATGAATGATATTTGTTTAAGTTATTGAGTTTGAAGTAGTTTGTAATGCTGTAATAGCAAATCATGCATTGTCATCTAAAGTTTCTGTTTGTTTTTTAACTGATAAAGTGATGCATTATAGTGATTTTCAAGCCATCTTGATCTATTTTTTACTTTAAAACCTAATTCTGGAAGTTGTTTAAGCTCTCGTCTTCCTAAGAAGAATCTTTCCTCTGTAGTGACAGCCTTCAAGGTCTTCTCCTTTTTCTAGAAGGTCAGACATTCACTAAACACAACAGGCTAAAGGACCAAGAGCTAGATTTTCTTAATTTGAAAAGATGGTGTGCTATTTTAATCAGAATTTTAAATATCATTTTGTGCCATAATCCTCTATGCTAATATCCTGGATGGCTGCCTATGTTATTTATATTCTCTCTGATAAAGTTTCTGAAGCCCAATGGCACCGGCGGAGCAGCAACTTCCCTTGAATTTGCCGATGGAAGCATTGGGCAGGAAGAAACCATCTAGTTTAGTTCCTTCACCTCAGTTTCTTTTCTTTCTGATGTTTTATTTAGTGGTAACTCCACTTTCAGATATTTTGGCAAAAGATTGCTAAGACTCAACATTCTTGGGTGCATCTATAATGCTGGTGTTCTACACTCTGATTTAGAGAGATGAAGAGAATAAATAATTTGGAAAAAAAAACCAGAATCAAATTTTATACTCCTTTCAACTATTTCCATACCAAACACAATATCGTGGAGTCATCTGCTTATAGCAAACCAAGGGTAGAGCTGCCCCTGTGGGTTCCAATATTATAACTCTTTTTAGGAATAGAAAGTCTCATTTGTCTCACACTTCATATATTTAAATATTAAATATTTAATAGTTCTTAAATATTACTCATACTGTAACATTGGGCATTAAGTTACGAAACACTTTTCAAATGGTACATAGGAACAGGAGAACAGAAGATGTGAAATTCATATTAATGATGAAGTTTTAATTTCTGAACTTCATGTCCATTGACCTATAAATTCCATGAAGACTCAATCAAATCTACCTTGATTTCTGTTTTATCCACAGGGCTTGAAATGAATGTCTACACTCTTTTAGGCCTGATGAGTTATTCGTATTCATTGCACCGGAATGAAGAGTCCACTGCTATAAGATGACCACAGTCCTCTCTTCCCGAAGAAGACAAAGAACTTAATTGCAGACATGTCTAAACACAAAGTTATGTAAGAGAACAATTTTGATTCTGATCTGTATCTGAATTAGCATATACACTGCTTTCAAACTTGGCATAAACTGTCCCTTTGAAGCATCATGTTAAATTAAAGATACATAGTTTCAAGTGAGCAAATTTTAAAATATGATCAAGAGGTTCTTATTCATCAATTCACCATTATTAATTTCCTAGGATATTTTACCCAAACATGATTATGCTAGTATGAAACTTTTTGCATGTACACTACACAATTTGAGTTATAGTTTATGATATTAAGTCAGTAGATTGGAGACAAAAAGAAAAAAAACAAAGCAGTAAAGCTGATTTTCTTTTACTTTAACATTTTCCTTTAGACCACACATGAGGAAGATCCCTCTCTCTGCAGGGTTCAAGGCTAAAGTGTAGACTTTTCTCATTGTCTGTGGTGAAAAGATGGAGTATCCTGAAAGACGGTCAGTACTCGGGAATGGCACCAACTGAATGTGCATTAGATCAGACAGCAAATTAGTTATTGATAGAAGTATTTTGAGCAGTCAATATGCTTTCTGATGATTGATATCTTTGCATTGCTTGGTAATATCAATGCCAGCATTTGGAAACTGGAGAAAGAAACTGTAATATAATATTCTCTTTGTGGAATCTCTAAGTGTAACCTAAGCTCACAAGTCTCATTACTTAGATATCAGGGTGTACTGAGTTGACTATCAGAAGACACAGGAAGGAAAATTAGAACATTGTCCTTTCCTTCGTGAACAAAACTGCCCTTCCAGCCACCCTGCAATATGAATCAGAGGGCAACGCATTCATGTGTTTTAAAGTTCTTCTGATATATATATATATATATATAACATTAAGTTAAATTGGTGTATAGAAGCAGTCAGAAAAATTGAATCTTGGAAAAGAAAATAAGCTGTGGAGGAAACAGTACATTTCATTAGGTGACTTCTTCTGATATAGCATTAGCTAAAAACCAAATCCTCAGAAAACCACAAAATATATCACTGTCTGTTTCTAAATAATATTTTCAGAAATGTAATCAGGAAAGTGGGAGATGATGTAAAGAAAGTGCTGTGATTTATATACCAGCCTCTTTTGTTCCTTCATCTATTTACCTTCATCCTCCATCTTGTCTTTCAAAATGACCTCCAAGTTCAACAAATTAATTAATGGCACATTCGTTCATTCATTCATTCATTGATACACTAATCATAGCTTTATAAAATACCAATTGCATGTCAACATTATTTTAGACATGGTAATCAGTGCACAAAACAGATAAAAATCCTTACCCTCACAGAGTTGAACTTCTGGTCAGAAAAGACAAAAAATAGCCAGAAAGTAAATCAACGACAAAGTGTCTATTGTGAAAAAATGTTAAGTTGATTAGCGATAGAAAAAACTAAATGCCACGAGGTAAATCTGTTGTTGGAAATACCAAATAAAATTTCAGTTAAACTTAGATTTCAATTTTAAAAATAACTTTTTTTAATGAAACAAATCTCAAATATTTAGAAATTCTTTAAAAATTGTTTATATGAAATTCAAATTTAACTGAATATCTTGTATTTTCACTTGCTATGCATACCAACTCTAGACTGTATCTTAGAAAGTCAAGAGACCTATCCATCCTTCCCCAAACCCAAACTTACTACCATCAAGTCTTCCTGACTCAATAGGGCCCCTGTGAGTTTGTGGGTGTTTGGAACATCCCATTTCCCCTGCTTTCTCCCATAGAAGTGCTGGTAGACTAAATGACTGCTCTTGCGGTTCGCAGCCCAATTCATAATCTACTATGCAACCAGGGGTCCTTGCACAATAAATGACACAAACCATACAAGTTTATGAAGGAAGAGCATTCCAGAAATAGGAAATGGAATAGGGATAATTTTAAAAATGAATGCATTTAAAAATTACAAAAGTCTGGAAGGAGGGTATTGTGAACAAAGAGGCTTAGTGATCAAAAGTGAAAGTGATATAATACATCATAAAGGATATGGCAAGAAGACACAACGTCTTTTAGAGATGTTGAAGAATATTGATAAAATGTTGAGCAACTAAGCAGAGATATGTGTGCTATAAAATTCAACTTTGAAATACAAAAAGAAAAATATATATGATAGGAAATACTATAGAAGACCAATGCCAAATGAGATATTATTAAGGAAAATATTAGTGAATCTAAGATACAGCAATAGAACATATCTCAAATAAAACACCATTGGAAATAAAGCACCTATTTAAAGCACATCAATAGCGAATTATCACTTGGCAAATTTTATGTGAACAATTAACCTATGGAGATGAGCTTCAATGAATTCCAAGGATAAGGAAAAAACCATGTGGCATTATTATAATCATTTTAAAACCAGCAATTAAGAGATTTTGCTAAAAGCAGATCAGGGGGCTGTTGTTATTGTTAGGTGTCATAAAGTAGGTTCCAAACTCATGTCTACTTGATGTACAATGAACAAAAACAAAACACTGCCCGGTCCCGGAATATCCTCATAATTCTTCCTTGGCTGGAGCCTTTGCATCCAGTCATGGTGACAATCCATTTTCTTGAGGACGGTCCTCTATTTCTCTGCCCTCTACCTCATCTAACGTGATGTCCTTCTCCAGGGACTAGTCTCTCCTACCTTGTCTAAAGTATGTTAAGTCTCACCATCTCAGCCCTATCAGGAGTACTCTGGCTCTACTTCAGGAAAGATCTGTTCCTACTGTTAATTGTCCATGGTACTTTCAACACTGTTCTCCAGCATCACAGTTAAAATGCACTGATTCTGCTTTGGTCTGCCTTATTCAAAGTCCAGCTTTCACATACAGATGAGGCAATGGAGAATGTCATGGCTTGGGTCAGGCATATCTTAGTCCTCAAAGATCTACCCTTTCTTTTCAGTAGTCTAAAGAGGTCTTGTACACCAGATTTACCCAATGAAACTTCTCTTTTGATCTCTTGACTGCTGCTTCTATGAGCATTGACTGTGGATCTAAGCAAGGCAAAACCTTTGACAAACTTCAAAATTCAAACTTTTCTCCATTTGTCATGATGTGACTTACAAGCCGAGTTGTGAGGATTTTTGTTTTCTTTACATTGAGTTGAATACTTCATATTCATGAGCAAGTGCTCCAAGCTCTCTTCACTTTTAGCATATAAGGTTGTGCCATCTACATTTTAGAGGTTGTTAGTAAGTCTTCCTCCAATCCTGATGCTGAATTTTTCTTCTTTTAGTCTAGCATCTTAGATTATTTTCTCAGCGTACAGACTGAATAAATATGAGAATATACAGCTCTGATGCACACCTTTCCTGATTTTAAATCATACAGTATTTCCTTGATTTTTTTTTTTTTTGTACAACTGCCTCTTTATCCATGTAAAAGTTCCACATGAACACAATCAAGTTTTCTGGAATCCCATTTGAGTTAGTTAATTGTGCCAGCCTGGC
>NW_022111369.1:21591976-21593858 GCF_000313985.2 Echinops telfairi | reverse complement strand
TGTGCAATATCAATGATATTGCTTTACAGTTAGAGCATTCTGTTGGGTCACCTATCTTTTGAATGAGCACAAATATGATTTTTTTTTCAGTCAGTTGGCCAACCAGCTGTCTTCCAAATTTCTTGGCATAGATCAGTGAGTACTTCAAGAGCTTCAACGGCTTGTTGAACCATTTCAATTGTTATAATCTCCTGGAACCTTGTTTTTGATTAATGCTTTCAGTGTAGCTTGAACTACTCCCATCAGCACCATTAACTCTTGCTCAGATGCAACCTCCTGAAATGGTGGAATGTCTACTAGCTTATTTTACACAGTGACTCTGTGTATTCTTTCCATCTTCGTTTGAAGCTTCCTGAATCATCCAATATTTAGCCTATAGAATCTGTCAATATTGCCATTTGAGGTTTGATTTTTCTCTTGAGTTCTTTCCGTTTAACTATATTTCTCCTTTATGGTTTTCTATCTCTAGGCCTTTCCACATTCTATTCTCGTATTTTACTTTATCTTCTGGAGCTTCCCTTTGACATTTTCTATTCAGCCCTTTGATTTCACTTTCTCTTCCATTTGCTTTAGCTCCTCTATGATTAAAATCATGTTCCAGGTTCTCTCCTGATGTCCTTGGATCTTCTCCTTCTTTCATGCCTTTTTAAAGACCTTTGACTTTCTTCCTGAATGATGTTCTTGCTGTTCTATCACAGCCCATCAGGTCTTCTTTCATTAATGTTCAAAGAATCTAATAGGCTCGTGAGAAGTTCTGGGAACTTAGGTGGGATAGAGTCAAGGTCATATTTTGTTTTTTGGGGACTTGTACTAATTTTCTTAAGCTTTAACCTGAACTTACCATGAGCTAATGATAGCCTGTTCCACAACCATCCCCTGGCCTCATTTTAGCTGCTGATATTTTCCTTCTCCATCTTCTCTTGCCGTAGATGTAGTCAATTTGATTTCTTTGTATTCTATCTGAAGTCCTGTGTATAGTCACCCCTTTTCTTAAAAAAAAAAAAATCTGTGACCTTGGTTTGGCGAAATTCTGTGATACAATCTCCAACTATTTTTGTCTATCACCAAGTCCATATATTCCAACTTCTGTTCCTCTTGTTTCCATCTTTTGCATTCCAATTTCCAATGATTATCAATGCATCTTGATTGCATGTTGATCTATTTCAGATTGAATTTACTGGTAGAATTCTTCAATTTCTTCACCACTAGCCTTTGTAATTTGCACATATGTTTGAATAATAGTTGTGTTGATTGAAATTCCATGAAGGCAGATAGATATAATCCTATCACAGATGACCTTGAATTTCAAGATTGATTTTGCAAAAGTCTTTTTGACAATGAACAAATTCCTATTAATTGTGTTTTCATGGCATAGTAAATCAAATGATTTTCTGATTAAAAATCACAAATAATCAGTTCACAGTCACATTTCGAGTACCCTGTCACCAGAGGGTCCCATCTGTGGGCACCCTCTCTGACACTGTTCTCTTTTGTCTTTTAAACCTTCAGTGTCTAGCCTTGTTTGGAAGCTAAGTATACAGTTTTCAGCAGCTTCCTTCTTCATAGTCTCTTCTTAGATTGGAAGCTCCACTAAAACGTGTGTGTTGTGGGGGACCCTGTCAGGATTTGAAATACTAGTGGCATGGCTTCCAGCATCACAGCAACAGACAAGCCACCACAGCACGACAAATGGACAGATAAGTGGTGTAGACTAAGGGGCAGTGGATATTACATACTGAGGGACAAGGGTAAAATATTTTGCAGAGTTATGATCACAAATAATGCAAACCCATAAGCACTGGAATAACAACTTTAAAATGTTAGAATGAAATAAGTACAAGAAAGCTTGAGAACCTGTAAATCAATGTTTTCTTGTGAGATG
>NW_022111369.1:21583407-21591605 GCF_000313985.2 Echinops telfairi | reverse complement strand
GAAACAATAACATTATACTTACAGTAGCAAGTAAGACTATCTACTTTATATCCTATTTAGAAATAAAGTATATGACACAAAGAGCAATAAGATCAGGAAAACAGAAATGAAAGTATGCTGCTATTAGTTTCTGTATTACAACATTTAAAGTGCCATGAGCTGCCAAGAGCACAAACAGATGTGATGGAAGAAGTACAGCCATAATTCTCCTTAGAAATAAGGATGTTGATACTTTGCCTCATGTACTTTGAATATGTTATCAGGAGAGACATATAATTATTGGTAAATAGAGGGACAGCAAAAAAAGAGAAAGACCCTTGACACTATGCCTTGATGGCATGGCAATGAGCTCAAACAACAGCAATTGTCAGGATATTACCGAGCGAATGTGTTTCCTTCTGTTGCACATAGAGTCACTATAAATCAGAACTGGCTCAAGGTGACTATGGACCTTGGAAATTATTTTCTGCATTTCCTCCCATTTGATGAGTATGCTTCTCTGGTCTGAAATCTCGTGTAGGTTAGCTAGGCACCAGCCAGTTCTGGTCTTGCGGCAAGGGATGCAGTTTTTATAAGACAGTTGGCCACATATTCTATAGTCTCCTGTTTCATTAACTCAGCTTGTTCCTCTGTTGTCCCACGTACATAATTCTGAAAATAAATGTCAAAGGACAATCTTCCTTGTCTCACAATATCATCAGTAAGTATTTTGAGGAGTACATTATAATATTCACTACATCAGAAGCTAGAGAGTTGATCAGAATGGCACACTGTAATAGTTAATAATACATTAATAAGGACTTAGCTAGATGTCTCTGGACTTGGAAGGAAGAGAGTAAAGGACTGATCAAAACTGCATTTGGAAAACAAGCATGTCAATGCATCTCTCGCATGGTTGTGCCCCACATAAATGCCCACAAAGGGTCATTCATTGCTAATTAAACACCAAATAATGATAATAGGCAAATAATTAGTGTACAATATTATATAATCAATGGATATTGATTAGCATTTTGTTTAGTCACTCCAGTTCTTTCTTATTAGGACCATGTACAAAGCTGCCACAGTGGTATAAAATTCTATATGTAGGTTCAAAGCCATGTGACTTCCCATGACTAAGGCTGATAGGGATGTTGATGGTGATGAGTGACTCATATGGCAACTGATAGCAGAAACCTATATATTGAATCCCTAATATGGCACCATTCAATGGGAGGCATGAGGAGTCAACTGATTTCTGGTGACAGATTAAATACACTAGACTTCTTCTATCACTGTGGGGGCAAACATATGACCTCACTAGAACAGATATATATTCCTAATATGGATATGACATTTTTCCATCATTCTTTTGTGACAATCCCCATTTATAGAATGTCTTATTCACTCTCATGACATTCATATAGGGTGTGTCAAATCAATAGACTCATTCCATAACAAATAAAAATTCAGCAGTGAAGTTAGGCTCAAAAAAGTCAACTGTCTTATATACTACATTGCCTAGAACGAGTTGTCCTTATTTTAAAATTTTAATGGCTTATTATAGACACTATTTGGAAAATATTGCCCAAAAAAGGAATGTGTGTACTGGAGGATCCCGCTCACATTTGGAATCTTAGGTCACTTTACGATGCTACTTCTCCCATAGTGAGAATAAATGAATTCAGAAAACAAGCGCTGGGATTGGCAATGGCTCCTTTATTAGTGCATCTAATAATTCACTTGCAGAGTTTGATTTTTTTTCACATTAGTAAATTAGAACTCTGCGAATTGAAGATATTTGAAGTGAAAGGTTGAAGGTGATATTTTCAACAAGGAAAACAATAATTTTACTAAATCAGAGGATGAGACATCCATGTAACCATTTTTGGTTGCTTATTCCACTTAACTAACAGTGTAAATAGGCATCAAAGAACAACAAAAAAAATCATATCATTGTGTGCCCACCTTCCTGATATAATTGCTGAAGACAAATGTGAGCATAAGCAAATGTGGTGAAGAAAGCTGATGGTGCCCGGCTATCAAAAGATATAGCATCTGGGGTCTTAAAGGCTTGAAGATAAACAAGTGGCCAACTAGCTCAGAAGCAACAAAGCCCACATGGAAGAAGCACACCAGCCTGTGTGACCATGAGGTCTAGAAGGGATCAGGTATCAAAGAACAAAAAAATCATATCATTGTAAATGAGGGGGAGTGCAGAGTGGAGACCCAAACCCAATCTGTAGGTAATGGGACACCACCTTACAGAAGGGTCGCAGGGAGGAGAAGAGCCAGTCAGTGTGCAGTGTAGCAACAATGCAACATACAACTTTCCTCTAATTCTTAAATGCTTCTTCCTTCTCACTATTATGATCCCAATTTTATTTACCTTACAAATCCGGCTAGACCAGAGGATGTACACTGGTACAGATAGGAACTTGAAACACAGGGAATCCAGGATGGATGATCCCCTTCAGGACCAGTGGTGAGAGTGGCAATACCAGGAGGGTGGAGGGAAGGCGGGGTAGAAAGAGGGAACTGATGATAAGGATCTACATATAACCTACTCTCTGGGGGAAGGACAACAGAAAAGTGGGTGAAGGGAGACGTCGGACAGTGTAATACATGACAACATAATAATAACTTATAGATTATCAAAGGTTGATGAAGGGAGTGGAGAGAGAGGGAGAAAATGAGAAGCTGATACCAAGGGTTTAAGTGGAGAGCAAATGTTTTGAGAATGAGGAGGGCAATGAATATACAAATGTGCTTGACACAATTGATGTATGTATGGATTGTGATAAGAGTTGTATGAGCCCCTAATGAAATGATTAAGAAAAAAGAAGATAAATCTATTTGCCAGAATGTTTGATCCTAGTTATCAAAGAAGAATCTAGGTGGCTACTACAGGATGGAAGCTAAAACAAAAAAAAGCTATGTGTGTTACTCAGGAGATTCCCCTGAGTGTCTCTGAATGCTTCCAGAAGCAATAGTAGAGATTACTGGAAAGTTATAATAATAGTAACAAGCAGAACATCTGTAATTTCAGACTCTACAAGGTGAATACACTAGATATAGCCAATAGATTCTTGCTAAGTGTGAGAAAACTATTGAATGAGTAGTGAAGAGGAAAATCATAAATCGTAACTGCACGTTCCTTTAAAATTCACTTCAAAAAAGAGCACAGTTGCTTGGAGGAATCTTGGTGACACAGTGTGAAGTCACTCTGTTCCTTGAACAAGTACAGCTGACTGCTAGCCAAAAGGCTGCCTGTTCAAATCCAGCAGCCACTTCAAGGGCTAAAGATACGACAGTACGCTTCTGTAAAGAGTTAAAGCCTTGGGAACCCTGTGCTTCAGTTCTACCCTGTCTTATAAGGTTGCTTTTGGTATGATTTGACTAAACAGTATTGGATTTGCTTTCATAGTTACTTTGCAGATTTACTCTACATTGCATGGATGTGAATATTTGTATATACAAATCATTCTTTTATTTTTAAAATTTAAAAAATTGTATCTTAGGTGGGATTTACATTTCAGATCGGTAATGTTGTACTTCATAGTCTAAACTACTAATCAACCTCTCCATAGACTTTCCCCTGTTCTACTCCTTGATTTCCCCTCTCCCTGCTGTGCATCACCCTCTTCCACTTTACTTACGCCAATACCCCTCAATCATCTAGCCTATTGATGTCCCTCCCCTTTGGCAAACTCCAAAATCTGTTCAGTTTGGTATGAAAGTCTTCATCTTGGTCTTCTCTCTCTCTCTCTAACTGTGGTACATAGAACGTTTGTTCTTTGGTGAATGGCTAACTTCGCTCATTCTAATGTTCTCCAGGTCCATCAATATCATGAAGTGCTCAGTGGTTTTGTCTTTGTCTTTTTCTATAAACAGTGTATAGTACCCATTGTGCATATGTACCAATGTTTATCCATTCTGCTGATGGGAATTTAGGTGTTTCCATCTTTTGCTATTGTGAACAGTGCCACAATGAACATGGGTGTGCATATCCCTGTTTATGTTATGACCCTTAATTCTTGGAGTTATATATGCACCAGAGGGATTACTGGGTTGTATGTTATTAATATTCCCAGTTTTTGAGGTAGCACCAGATTGTTTTCCACAGTGGTGGTACATATTTACAATCCCACAAGCAGTGCTTGGGGGTTCCATTCTCTCTCCACCCTTTCCAGCATTTGTTATATTCTACTTTATTAAGCTTATCTGTCATTGCCAGTATAAGATGATATCTCATTGTTGCATTGGTTTGCATCTCCCAGATGCCTAGTGATCATAACCATTTCTTCATATATTTGCTGGCTGTTGAATGTCATCTTGGGTCAACTGTCTGCTCATGTAATTTGCCCATTTTTTAATTGGGTTGTCTTTTATTATTAGTGAGGTGTTGAAGTTTTCATTAGGTTTTAGAGATTAATTCCTGCTCATTTGTGTCTTTATCAAAGACTTTCTCCTATTACTTTGATGCACTTAAGTGTATTTTTAGTAGGTCCCAGTCATCTATTTTTGTCATCTACTGTGTGCGTTTCTTTCTTTATATTTGATAGATCATCTACGCCCTCCAATTAGACCCTTTTTCTCACCAACAATCTTTATAGCTATGGAATTTCTTTACTTTGATTCATCTTGAGTTGATTTTACATTGGATATGTTGTGAGGAGACAAGATTCCCTGAAAAAGAGCATCATAGTTACTGAAAATAAAGGCTGAGAACAAACACCACGTGATCCTCAACAAGATGTATTGATACAATAATCGCAACAATAAAGCCAAAATCAACAATTGTGATGATAGCATGCAACTAGGTTGTTTTTAGTTTTGTTGTGCACAAACTTGCTATGAGTCTAAATAATGATGATGAATTTCACAGTAATAATAATATCACATAGGAAAATTAACTTAAAGTGTATTATATATAGTATTACAGACATATCTAAAATCTAACAATACAAAACATCTACAACAAACAAAGGAGAAATATTTATGTTCTTGGTATAAGCAAAGATTTATGGTATACAAGTGTGCTAGTTAAGGTTTATTGTGCTAACCTGGCCTACAAACACATGTGGGATTAATTGAAGGGCAATTTAATTGAAGGGCAGAGAGATAAATGGCTCAGCAAGCCTCATCCTTCTGGTTCTCTCGCTCTTTGTGGTGGGACCAGTGTGCCGCTGCCTTAGCTAGTTCTCTTCCTCAGCCAGCAAGGCTCACTTCCGGTGAGACATCTCTGAGGAGAAGACACATGGACTTACCCTGAAGCAGTCCTGGGTGCTGGAGAAGCCACGTGGAGACCCCTGCCAGCACTGAGGTGCTTACACTGCCACTGGATTCAAAGACTTTGTACCCACTGGCTTGTGATCCTCTTGCATTCGACGTCATTGTGTGTGCTTTGTGAGTTTGAGTAGGACTTTGTAGATCAGTGTTGGGCATATGGGCTAACTTCGGACTTATGGGCTTGGACTGGACTGGGTTGGGATGCTTTCTGAAGGTACACTTACCCTATATATTAAACTCTCTCTTATACATATATGAGTTTTTGTGGATTTATTTCTCTAGTTTACCCAGACTAACACAACAACACAAAATGCATGATCTACAAAAATGTACTTGGGACTTCATCAAAATTTATAAATCTTCACTTTGAAACAGGCAGTTTAAGAATGAGGAGACAGAGTACTGATTGGGGGAATATATTTGCAATAAAATATTTGTAAAATATTTGCATATTGGATATGTTTGCAATATTTAAAAATCAGTAACAAGAAACTAAATGAGGCAAAGATTTGAAGAGATATTTCACCTCATAAGATATATGGATTAAAATAAGCACATGAAAAGGTATTTAGTAATTTTAGTCATTGGCAAATTGAAAATGTACACCACATTGAAAAACACAGCCTACCTATTATTTGTTGCTTCTTTTTAGCAACATTCATTTCACCTAATGGTAAACCCACATAGAATGCCTAAAATTAAAAAAATTCTGACCATACCAAGTATTGGTGTAGTAGATATGCAACAAAAAATGTTCATATGTAGACGGTGGATAATCTGATATGGGATTATCATTTTGAAAAATAATTGCTTGACAATTTCTTTCAAAATTTAAGCAAATAGTATATAATTTAGCCATTTCAATTCTAGGTATTTGTAGAGGAAAATTAAATCATATATCTATAAAGAGATTTGCATACAAGTGTTATTGGATTAATTAGGAGCTTGGAACAACTCAAATGATGTTCAAAAGGTATGGATAAACAAAATGTGTATTTTAGATAAGAAAGGTTGAACTACTGAAGAATGCAAGACTATG
The DNA here is from genome assembly GCF_000313985.2 of Echinops telfairi. Classification (NCBI taxonomy): domain Eukaryota; kingdom Metazoa; phylum Chordata; class Mammalia; order Afrosoricida; family Tenrecidae; genus Echinops; species Echinops telfairi. Next base: position 21,585,295 of record NW_022111369.1, on the reverse strand, counting down.
AATAAATATCAAAATTATTAAGTTTAAAAGAAGTAGATATCAAAGAGAAGAGAATACACTGATTATCCCATTTAAAAAAATCTTTGGATAAGGCAAACTAATCTAAAACAGACCAGTGGTTGCTAGGGAATGAGAATGGAAAAGGGGGGCTGAGCAGAGGGACTTCTCAGAGACTTAGGAAACTATATTTAAATTGCCTATTTTACTTTTTCCATCAGCACTGAAATAGATTTCATCTTTCCATCTTAAAATAATTCATTTGGACTACACATTGCTACCCAACTCTCAGTCTTTTCTCATTCACAGCCAGACTTTTAAAATAATTGCCTTCATTCTCTATCTTGCTAGGTTGCCTCACATTCATTATTCAACCAGATGTTACAGGCTTCAGTCTTCGCCATTCTATTACATCCGTTTTTTTACTAAGGACAGTGTTCCTTTATACATGATTATTGTTAATTCTTTCTTTTACCTAATCCTTCAATAATATCTAACGTTTTTACTACTTTTTTTCCTTGACATACTTTGTTTCTTGGAAAACTATGAAAAGACACTTTTTTTGGGTCTATATAACTTCTCTGCATGCTCTCTGAGATTCGATGCTGGTTTAGCTATTCCCTGGGTAACTTTCAGCAGTTTTACTGAAGCACAATTTTCAAAATGAAGTCTCATGTTTAAAAAATATGCTATATTTAATAATTTTGATGTATGTACACATCAGTATTTCATGATTGATTGTTGGTACTTCTATTTTGAAAGCATGATTTGAAACATTGACATTATTGTACCTAACAGATCTGGACATATTTATATTCTTCTGGGACATAGAAGTTCTAAAAGCTACCCTTCCATTTTCCTCCACTCAATCTATATTCCATTATCAATGGACAATACTAAGTACATGATCATTATGAACACAAAGTCTGTAGTTTTGGTTTGCATTGTTATTATTGTTTGTCCCATTGTTCTTTGACTTCTCAGAGAGGTATGCCTATGCTTATAATCGCATTTGGATTCATGAAGCAGGAGTCGTATAGGGTGTGTCTTTAGTCATATCATTAAAGTTAAGGATAAAGATATTAAAGAATTCCACCAATTTCATCAGTCTGAAATTGAAAAAACATGCAATCAATTCACACTGATAATTACTGACAATTGGAATGACAAAATTGGAAACAAAGAGAATGGAACAGTATGGAAAATATGGAATTGGTAATAGAAACAAAGCTAAAGATCACATTAAAGAATTTTTCAAGACAAATAGATTCTTCATAGAAAATGACTTTTGAACAACATAAATGGTGCTTATATGCAAGGGCTTGACATGGTGGAATGTGGTGGATGTGATGGAATACACATGAATCTATTTGATTTTATCTGAGGGAAGAGACAATGGAGAAACTCAGAATCAACAGTCAATGGAAAGCTAGTACTCTACTGTGGAAGAGATCATCAATTGACCCTGCTATGGAAGAGATCATCAGATGTACTTTCAGAGTCATCTCAAAGAAAATTTAAACAAGTCTACAAGCCTCAAAATACAACTTCAAGTACACAAGGGTTACCCTTGTGTAGGCGGAGCAAAGTTTTCATGGTACACATTTTTCCAGCTAGGTGTGCATTAAGCAACTCTTTCTGAATTAGTGCACCCAGTGGTATTGCCTGGAAAGTTTCTCTCTGATCACAACAAATTTTTTAATAAAAGCATAGCTTTGAAAATAATTCTGCTTTTTTTGTAAGGTGGGGGGTGCTCATATTCGACCTCAATTTAGAGAACATCTCAAGGACAATTTTGATTCAATAAAAACTAATCACACACCTGATGGGTTATGGGATGATGAATGTAAAGGCAACAGAATTCAAGGTCAGCAGTCCAGAGAGCATGCTG
>NW_022111369.1:21578528-21580208 GCF_000313985.2 Echinops telfairi | reverse complement strand
TTAGCATTGGCAGGGGTCTCCACGTGGCTCCTCCAGTTCCCAGGGCATGGGGTCTCTCAGCATAGTGCAGTGTGTCATCAATAGACTGTCTCTCACAGAGTGGGCAGAGAGAGAGATGTCTCCCGCCTCCAAGGAGGAAATACAGGCTTTCCCAGAATCCTCAGGGGAAGGCCACATCCCCACAGAGGCCTCAATGGCTATACAAAGAATGACAGGCTAGACTCCATCCCTTCACTCACAATCCTCTCAAATTGACAACAGATTAAGTTGTAAACGGTGTGTGTGTAGCTACCACACTCATCATAAAAGGAAAACCCACCAGGCAGGCAGTGTCCCTCTCCCAAAGTGCCCATTTGAAGCACTGTCAAGCGTATTAACATCTCTTTTGCTTTCAGTAAGTCTTTCCTGTGCTTTGATGTCCTCTGTGTCTCTTGGCCAAATTATTTTCCCTAAGAAGACTAAACCAAGGATTAGAAACCGCCTGGGATGCACTGTAATACTTCCAGATCTAAATGTAGAATGCAAGCCTCAAAAACAAACACAAACAAAGAACTAGTTCCTTTGAGTTTCATGAGACTGTAATTCTTTACAGGAGTAGAAAGCCCGTATTTCTCTCATGGATGGTGGTTTCAATCTGCTGGCCTTGCAGTTGATGCCCAACATGTAATCACTATGCCAACAGGACTCTTTCTGGAATATATACTTATTATTGTCACCGTTGGTACACACTCCCGACCCATAGCAACCCTACACACAACAGAAGGACAACACACCGCACAGTCCTGTGTCTTTTCACAATCATTCCCACATGGAGCCCGTTGTTCTAAACACTGTGTTCACCCGTCTCATTGAGGAGAGGGCCTTCCCCTTGTTCACTGCCTCTTCACTTTACCGAGCAGGATGTCCTTCTACAGGGACCTAACTCTGCTGACAACATGTCTGAAGTATGTGAGACAAGTCTTGCCATCCTTGCCTTTACAGAGCACTCGGGTCTTACTGTTTCCAACACAGATATTCCAATGGACATATGTCCGCGTTGGTTCGTACCCCACTCCTGGTACCAAAATGTGTTAGACAGGGTTCTCTAGAGAGATAAAACCAGATTGCTGATAATTTTATATATCTATCTATCTGTATGTAATTTAACAGTTCGTTTCTTGTGTTATATATCTAACTATCTATAGTTAGATATTAACAAATATTAACTAAAATAGCTATCAAAGTAACCAGAAGTGGAAAATGGTTACTATTCCAACATAGATTACCTTAAAAAGACTAACTGGAATACCAAATAAAAATGGTCTGGTGGACTTTGATGTGAACTTCTTTATTTATATTTTAAAATATTTGTTAAGCCTAGACACACCAACAATTTATTTCTTAGATTTTATTTTAAGTTACTTTTTATAACTTTATTTTTATTTTATATTTTATTTGATAATACATCCATCCTCAAACCAATTGAGTATAAATGTACTTTATACTTTGAAGATTTATTTGACTTACAGTTGTGCAATTTCTTTGGCTCATCTTAGTCATTGTAAATCTCAATGTATTTGACAAGAAGCTTCCAATAAATACATTCTTCTGAGAGAAAGATAATAAATCCCTGTTAATATTAACATATCTCCCCAAACTGGACCATCACAGGGATGGCTGATCCAGCAGTCTCTAGCCCAG
>NW_022111369.1:21567204-21578060 GCF_000313985.2 Echinops telfairi | reverse complement strand
AGATTCAGAATCATACTTCCACAGGGAAAGGGGACATTAAAATACAACAGAAAACAGAACCCAAACTTACAAAAAAGGAGAACAAACTTCACTAAAAGGGGTCAATAAAGGTTAAAAGAAAAAATTTTTTTTCAGGAAGCAATGTTCATAGTCAAAATTTGGAAGCAGGCATAGTGGGTGGAATAATCTCTTATTTTACTTTTGCATTTTGTCATTTTCTTATTTAATAAAAACTTAATATTCTGGGATTTTCTCATCACACTCTTGCTTCTCCTTGTCACTTGCCTTTAACTGATTCAGTATTCATTACTGCTTCTTTTGCAATAAAAATTGCTATGAATCTGATCCAACAAACTGGTAATTTTATACCTCAAATCTATACTTACTTCCTAGATTTCAGATCAACCTAGACATTTCTTTTACTGAGCTATATAAATAGATAAATTCAGGACCCTGAATCGCTATCACATGACATTACATTTCCTAGAGGTCTGCCATTTAAAAATCTGAAATCGGTACCACCTCTCCTTTAATAAACAAACAAACTAAAAGACCTGTTGTGTTCCTAATGTGAGTTGTTTAAGAGACTTTTTTCCTATGTGATATTAACCATCCAAAATAAGAACTTGAAATAATCGCAGCATTCGTGATGACCCAGACAGTGACAGAGAAAGAGATTTTAAATGCTCTGTGGTCACTGACGCTGGGATTGTACAATGAGGCTTAAGTTTTATGTCTCAATACACTTATACTCTCTGAAGAGTCAATGTGAAAATTATTGGCAGCTAAACTTTGTTTTATGAATTATGCTATTAGTGAAGATATTTTCAAGCATTAAAATTTTAACTCTAATCTTTCATCCTTTGTAATTAGTTTTCAAAATATGGATTTTAAAAACAAACACAAATTGTATATAAAAAGACCTGTCATGTGGATGTTGCACAAATTTGAATTTGTAAAATTAAAAAAAAAAACCTCTTTCTCCTTCATTATTTTCTTAAATCCTATATTCAACCACTTGGTAAATAATGCTTTGATCTATTCTAGCTCCTATATAAAGACCTAGAAATTATGTTCATCAAATTCTTCCTATCCAACAGAAAATGACTATTACATTCCATTATTTTCTATTAGCTCCTATTTTTGTAACTATTTCCTTACTGATAAATAATCCAATGGTTCCCCTGCTGCTAAAGAGACTAAGATTCTAGTCTATCCTTTCCCTCCCCAATGCTAAAGGACAAACACTATCATCCACCAGCATGGAATCCAAGGCTTTGCAGGATTTAGCTTCTCTTAAAACTATTTTCTGTAGGCATTTCCTCATTTTTAAAACTTTGCTACAATATCATACCCATGTGTTATCTTTTGTTTACAGTTGACTGTACCTAAAACCACGTGTGAGTATGAGTGATCTAAAACAAAACAAAATCCTTGACAACTTCACTCTTTCCCCATTTAACACGATGCTACCTATTGACCCAGTTGTGAGGATTCTGGCTTTCTTTTCATTGAGTTGAAATGTATCCTGAAGGCTGCGATCCTTGGTTTTCATCTGAAAGTGCATTAAGTCCTCCTCACTTTCAGCAAGCAAGGATGTGTCATCTGTAGATGTAATAATTTTCATCTAACCCAGATGTAGCGTTCTTTTTCTTATAATCCAGGTTTGCTATTTTCTCCGGCTGCAGACTAAATAAGATTAAATACACTCTGATGCCCATCTTTCCTGATTTTAAACAATGCAGCATTCCCTTGTTCTGTTCACCAGCTGCTTCTTGACTCAGGTACAGGTTCCTTATAATGCAATGAAGTGTTTGGGAATCCTCATTCTTCTCAAAGCTATCCATACTTTGCTATGAACCATACAATCAAATGTCTTAAATTGCCAATAAAACACAAGTAAACATCTTTCTGATATTCTCTGCTTTTAGCCAAGCTTTATCTGAATCTGACACCAGCAATGATATCCCTTGCTCCACATCCTCTTCTGAATCTGGCCTGAATCTCTGACAGTTCCTTGTCAATGTACTGCTACAACTATTATTAGATAATCTTCAGCAAAATTTGACTTGCATGTGATATCAATATTGCTCTATGCCTGTGCATTCTCTTGGATAACCATTCTTTGTAAATTGGTGCAAATATTCATCTCTTCCAGTCAGTTGGCTGAGTAGCTGTCTTCCAAAAATTTGGCAGAGGTGAGTGCTTCCAGTGCTTCATCATAATCTTGAAATATTCTATTTGGCATTGCATGGATTCCTGGAGCCATGATTTTGGCTAATGCTTTGAGTGAAGCTTGAACTTCTTTCTTCAGCATCATTTGTTCTTGCTCAAATGCTACTTCCTGACACGGTGGAATGTTGACCAATGCTTTTTTGGTACAATGAGGGATTTACAAGTCACTAGCTCATTAAATATATTTTCTATCCTCTTTTGATGCTTTCTGCGCCGTTTAATAGTTTATCTAATTTTTCAGTATTGCAATTTGAGGCTTGATTTTCTTCTTGAGTTCTTTCATTTTAAGATGTGCTGAGTGTGTTCTTCCTTTTTGATTTTCTAGTTCTAAGTCTTTGTGTAAATATATGTTTGTGAAAATGCATATATTTCAGGTTATCTTGTTTGCATTGTGTAGTAATGAAATTTCCAAGAATAAAGTTGAAGAAGAGGTTGTGACCAGGTCCCTGGCATAATCTCTGGTAATTTCTCATGGTCATACTTATACTGCTTCAAGTGCAAGCATATATTTTACATAAATGTTTAGTTTTTCTTTATGTTTTCTTATTTATGTCAGAATTTTACATTAATAATATTGTTAGAAAGTTACTTTCCTCTTCAGACAGTTATTAATAAAGGCAAATGAGTGGCAGAGAAGGATAAGACATGGTTATTCATTTTCTCAACATTTCCAAGCAATTTGTTTTACGTAGGCAGCCTTTTTCAGGAAATCAAAAAGAGAGGTTACCATTTTGTCAGATGCAGTTAAAAATTAGAAAAGATATCTTGCGTTTAATGAGCTAGTGACTTGTAAACCCCCGGCTGTCAAGTCAATTTAAATGCACAGTGAATTTAGAGAAATGCACAGAAGAAAAATTTAAAATAACAATTTGGGAGCCAAAGAAATTAAGTTAAGGATGGATGGTTTAAAAAGAATTAATTACAGGAGCATTATTCTTTGAATTAGTTATGGAGAATACATGATTTATATTTCTTTTATGAATGGATTTATTTTTCTTTCACAAATATTAATTCGATACCTGTCATGAAAATAAGTGGAAGAGATCCATATTTCTACCCATTCCATTGAAAGGTGATCCAAGAGAATGCTCAAATTATAGAACAATATCTTTGATGTCACATACAAGTAAAATTTTGTTGAAGATCATTCAATGATTGCAGTCGGACTGTGACAGTGAGCTGCGAGAAATTCAGGCTGATTATTGAAGAGAATGTGAGACAAAGGATACCATTGCTGATGTAAGACGGATGTTGGTGGAGAGCAGAAAATCCTAGAAAGATGTTTACTCACATTTCCCTGACTATGCCAAGGCCTTGGACTGTGTGTGATCATAACTAGGTATTGCCTTGAGAATGATGGGGATTCCAGAACACTTCATTCAGTCTATGAAGAACCTGTACTTGGATTATAAGACAGTTATGTGAACAAAACAAGGGAATACTGTGTGGTTTACAATCAGGGGAGATGTGTGTCGGAGTTATATGCTTGCTCCATTGAGCAAATAATCAGTAAACCTGGACTAGATGAAGAAAATGTGTTACCAGCATTGGATAGGGCTTATTAACAACCTGCTGTAGGCAGAGGACATAATCATTCTTGTTGAGGGTGAGCAAGACTTGAAGCGTTTGTTGATAAAAGTCAAACATTGATTCCTTTAGTTTGAGTTACAACTTAAAGAAGACCAAAATCCTCACAATTGGACCAATAGGGAACAGCATGATAAACAGAGAGGATTGAAGTTGTCAATTATTTTTATCTTGCTTGGATACACAATCAATGCTCATGGAAACAGCAATTAAGTAAACAAATGAAATATTGCATTGGCTAAATCTGCCAATCTCTTTCAAGTGTTGAGAGCAAAGAGGTCACTCTGAGGACTAACGGGCACCTGACCCAAACCATGAAATTGTCAATCATTTCTTAGGCACGTGGAAGTTGAACACCGAATAAGGAAGACTGAGAAATAATTGATGTGTTTTCATTAGGGTATTTGTGAGGAATATTGAAAGTACTACAAACTGCCAAAATAACAAACATATCTGTTTTGGAACAAGTCCAGCTAAAATACTGTTTAGAAGAGAGGCTAGAAAGACCTGGTCTCACCTCCTTTGAACATGTTACCTGGAATAAGACATCATCTCTGGGAAGGTGTCTGAGCAGTGAACAAGAAGACTTCCAACATGATGAATTGATACAATGGTTGCAATAATGGGCTCAAATGTAACCATTGTGAGGGTGGCATAGGAACAGGCGGTGTTGTGTTCTGTGTACATCAGGTTGCTATGAGTTGGAACTGACTTCACTGAACAACAGCAGCAGCAACATTATGAGCGAGGTATTAATCTAACCAGTGGAGATAGAGGAGTGACTGAAAAGATATAAATGTATGCCTGCTTGGCTCATGAAACTTTATTTGGAATGTAGGAGCAAAGACATTAAACTGTGAGTAAAAAGTATTTACATTAGTTAGTGATACATGTTTTTGGGAAAAAATAGCAACGAGAGTTTGGAGAATAAAGGTTTAAGAATGGTAATTAAAAATAAAATGGTTGATGAAGTTCTACGAGATGTTGTGATATAAGAAAATTCTTGACAATCAATGGAAGTGCGTTCTACTGAAAGAATATTCTAGAAAAACGTAATAGCAAGTACAATAGCCTCAAGCTAGTTTGGCTTGGCTATTCAGTGAAGGGAAAGGATGGCAATGAATCTGCACCGAGAGAGGGATGAACAGTAGGAGTTGACCTCAGTGTGGTGACGTGAGATCTTATCAGCTCTGTAGGCCGTTGAGAAGACTGTGGCTTTTCTTCTGAAGCTATGTGAGATACTGAAGGACTCGGAGCAGAATGGAGCCAAGATCTGATTTCAGGTTTCACAGGGTGACTCTGGTTAAGAGAATACAATAGTGAGCTGGGAAGGGGGTCAGTGGTTGAGGGAACTTCTGAGTGAGACAAAATATTGTGGCAAAATGAATGGGGTGGAACCATTGTTCACTATCAGTGGGGTGTGGGTGTCTGAGGAAGAGGACCCAACAATCTTTATGCAAACAAAGCACTGTCAGTTGGCCTTAATTTAGCTCTAATAAAATATGCATCCTGAGTAATGAATATGGATGCACAGAAATTAATAAAATCTGCATTCTTTAACTGCATATTGATTTTATGGAGAGTTTCATAGTTATGAACTTTATTAACCAATGGATTCTAAGAATAGAACTACTATAATATGTGAGGCCTAGACAAGTTAATTAATAAAATGAGCCTTGCTGTTAAAAATTAGAAGCCACTGTGCGACTTAAGAGGGCTTAACCTCCAAAAGAGTCCTCCTTTATTTTCAAAGGAAGACATGCACAATGACCAAGTTCCCAAGGAAGTCAGGAGAATGGCCAGTGCTGTCATCTATTCTGCTCTCTCCAGGGTATGCCCCTTGGACCTGTCTCTGAAACAAGGATCTTCACTGGGAAATGGAGAGTTTGCCTCAAGTGATACTACTTTCGGAGCTCATTTCTTCAAACTTCATGATCAGAAAGCACTGAAAACCTTGGACTTCTGCTAAAGAACGAAATATGTTCATTGATATATGCTGTATCTCATTCTATGTATTTAAGGTTGATTGCCCTGTACAACTATGCCAAATTCATTCAATATTTCAAAGTAGACACACACACAATTTTATACAATTATTGAAATATGTTATTGTCGCCAATTGTTCAAACCTTATTATATGCTTTAGCATGGACTCTTGGAATAAAAATAAATTTTAAAAATGGTGCTCGCTTTACTATTTCCCATAATTATCAGGGATTTGATATACTGATAATGAATACCACTGGATAAGCATCATTAGTTTTTCTTATTTGGCAAAACTTACAGAGCATTGATAGGATTCAATAAATTGCATAAGCAAAATGATCTTTGTTATTTATGCATAAGTATAAGGGTACAGATCATATGAACCTTTGTAAATATTTAGATTAAAACCTACAGATTTGGGTCAGAATGAAGTGTCTTTTGCCTACAATTTCATTTTGTGGCACTTTCTGAATCTTCTTTCTGCTAGTGCCCCCTAAAATCACACTGTAGCTAGTATGGTTATATTTTTGTTTTCTCAGAGAGTCCCTTTTATAAAGGCCTGTCCTCTAGTTCAAGGACAGTGCCTTCGTGACAGTGTATCACTCTGTTCTGTATTACAGTTCAGCTCCTGGGTTTGCAAGACATTGAAATTTTGCTAAAAGCATTTCTTCAATTAATTGTAACTATTTGGCAAGTTCAAACTCAAATATTCCCACTGTATTCCCCAAAGGGACTATAGAGTTGAAAGAGAATCCCTCTTTAAACACGAGTTTACGTTTCACTTTGCTTTAGAAATGGCCAAAGAAAACTGCTTTCTCTTTTGCTTCTTAAATCCCTTATGGTACAACATGGGGCTATTCTCTGTTTCTGTTCCCGCTTTATCCTCTGTCTCCTGGCACTGAAAGCTTGCTTCTTTATTTGCCTGATATTTCCACTGCATAATCATAATTTATATCCACTCCTAAACTTGTCTTCTTTCAACACTCCAGTTTAATTAGACACAAATCTTTGTGTTAGATAAGCAACAAAGACAGCAATACAGAGGACAAGGTTGATGGGAATCTGTCCACATTATTTAGCAAATGGCTCAGTATTTCCAAACAGCTGATGACAGACCAGTTGTCAATCCAAATTCATTTCCAGGGAGACACATAAAAACTTTACTGCTTAACAGAGCTCAAAATATCCACCTGTCTCTGTAACTAAAGTGCTAGCACAGGCAGTTCTGCTGATGCTGGGGAGCGTCTCTAATCTTTTACATTGGGCACCACTATCTGATGTTAATTACCTTGTTGATGTTTCTAATTCTAGCTTAGACTTGAAATAGTTACTTCTCTAGGGTTGGGTATTGAGTTGTTAGGGTGAAAAAATCAAATCGTGGAAATGTGTATCTGCCTGTGTGTACATGTATGAACATGTATATTACTGTAGCATACTCCACAAAGTTAAGCTAAAACTACACTCACATCACTTTGATATCACTACTTAATCACTTAGGGAGCATCATTTATCCTTAGTAGGAAGCTTTTTTTCCCTGGAGAAATCTTTATCTACCAGTTGAAAGAATTTAAATTCTGAGTGCCAGTGCCACTTGTAGTTAATTCCAACCCGTTGTGACCCCATGCATAATAGAGTAGGACTGTGCTGCATAGAGTTTTTATTGTCAAGTTTTTCAGAAGTAGATCACCAGGCCTTTCTTCCAACACATGACTAGGAACTCTAGACTCAACAAACTTTTGATTAGAAGCCAAACTCATCAACCTTTTGTACCACCATGAGACATGCACAGTTAACAAGAATTTAATCTGTGCTGAGCAAATAATCCTAAAAGCAGGACTATGTGAAGAAGAACTCAGTATCAAGATTGATGGAAACTTCATTAACAATTTCCAATATGCAGATAATACAACCTTGGTTCCTGAAAGCAAGAAGAGAGGACTTGAAACATTTATTGATGAAGATCAAAGAATATAGCTTCCAGCATAGATTGCAGCTCAATGCAAACAATAGGAAAATACTGACAATTGAAACAAGAGACAACATCATGATTAAGGGAGAAAAGATTGAAGTGATCGAAATTTCATTTTACTAGGATCTATAATCAACACCCATGAAAACAACAGAGAAGACATCAAATGACAGGAAGATCTCGTTAAAATTTTGAAAAGCAAGGGTGCCACTTTGGTACATTACCAAAGTAGCAAGGTGCAGCAGACCCAAACTGGAGTACTTTCAATAATCTCATTTGCATATAAAAGCTGGATAATGAATAAAGAAGCTGAGAATAATTGATGCATTTGAATTATGGTATGTTGGTGAAAAATGTGGAAAATGTCATGTGTGTACAAACAAATCTGTCTTAGAAGAAATACAAACTAACATGATCCGTAGAAGCAAGGATGGCAAGACTTTGTCCCATGTGCTTTGGACATGTTAGCAAGAGAGACCAGTCTCGGAGAAGAATGTCACGCTTGGTAAAATGAATGCTCTCCCCAAGAAGAAGACGCCTGACGACGTGGATTAAAACAGGGACTGCAACAGAGAACCGAAGCCTGGGAACAGCTGAGAAGATGGCCAAAGACAGGCCAGTGTTTCGCTCTGCTGAACATAGGTTCTCTATGAATTGCAGTTTCTTGATAAGACCTAACAATAACAGCAATAGTGTGGGCTTCCAGCCAAAGGCGGAGGAAACTGGGGCTTGATTCATTTGTTCGTGTCACAGCTTCTTGCTCCTCTACAAGGTGCTGCACAGTCTAATTCTCTGTTCCAGCTGGCTGGACATTATTAATCTACCCTTCCAGTTTCAGAAGGTAGTTTTTTCTGCTCACAAACACGTACATCGTACAGGTGTCACCGTGATTCCGAGGTGGCAACAAGAGTACCAGGGCTGACCTGGCCTCCCTGCTTCTTTATTCTTGTCAGTGCTGTCATGGTGATTCAACTTAGAACAGTCAGAGCAACTTACTAGGCTATATGATACACCCAAGGATACACCCAAAACGTGTGTGTGAGGTGCTCATATTACAGCATGATCAATCTGTGTGAGTTTAAACACATGCGTAAGAAATGACATTTTAAAACATGAAAAAATTGCACATACTCATAAAATAGATCTGTCTTGCTACTCTGGTAATGAACTAGTGGCACCAAAATGCACATAATGCCCCAAGTGTTGATAGCCTTTTGCATCATCTATATCAAAAGAAACAAATAGCTAGGAGACTTCGGAAGTATGTATTCTGCTCACTTGAAGAGCCATCCTACAGGGCATGGAACACGAGCTACCAATCTTATTTATATACATTTTTAATGCAGTGATCTATTTTAAATTATTTGGAACCATTAGATGAGAAGAGAAATGTGCAGCAAAATTGAATCCTGTCTAAAAATCCAGTAATGATTTTTTAAAAATATTATGCTATGACACATTAGGCTTTTACACAAAGTGAAATCACTATGCCGGAAACATAGACATTTAATAAAAATAAAGGAAAACCTTTACAGGCAAATACCTTAGTCTATAGTAATATCCTTTCACCTTTCCATGCAATTTCTTCACTTGGCACAAAGGATCTAGATGCTTTTAAGTGTTTTTATGTGGCTGGCAGAATGGATTTTTCAATATATCTTGATTCCCAGAGGCTTTACGGGTTTTGCAAACCTATGGCAAAGCATAATTTGTGTAAGTGTTAGTTTCTTGTACGCATGCCCTCATTCCATAGAGATGGGCTTGCTGAGTGTACAGAGTGTTGCATTTTCTTCTCTGTGGTATCCTCAGAACCCAGTGGAAGCCTAAAACCTAAACTGTTGAATAAAGGAAGAACAGGATGAAAATGAACAGAGTAGAGCAGGCCCGGCTGAGGGAGAAACAAATGGCTTCATACACATTGAATTGGTGCAGTGTAAGAAGTCATATTAGGGCTTGGAACACCTGCTAGAAGATCTTTTTCTTCTCTCTATAAGAAATTTATATAACGGTATCAGAAAGTTCCCAAATCCCCATTTGTGGTGCAAAAATTGGGTGATTAACCTGACCTAAGTAAAGATTTGTCACAAATTTACTAATGTCTCCCTGCCATCCCCACCCCTATTACATTCATTTCACCACTTGCTCAGCATCAACAATCTTTATGGGAATAGACTGCCTGGTCTTCCTTCTGTGGAACACCAGTGGGCCTGAAACACTGACCTTTTAGCTAACCACCTAGGGAAGTGGTTCTCAACCTGTGTGTCACGACCCCTTTGGGAGTCGAACAACCCTTTCACAGCGGTTGCCCAATTCATAACAGTAGCAAAATTACAGTGATGAAGTAGCAAAACGAAAATAATTTTATGGTTGGGGGAGGGTCTGTATTAAAGGGTGGTGGCATTAGGAAGGTTGAGAACCACTCCCCTAGGGCATAACCATTGCATCACTAGGACTTAGAGAATGAATGTCCAATAAGGTTATAGCCATTGAAAACCCGAGAAAACAGAGTTCATTCTGAACAAGATGACTCCAATGGGGGGAATCAGCTTGACAGGAGTAGTTTATTTATTTCTTTGTGCTGTGTGACATATAGAATCCCACTACCAGGGGCCTAATAGGACAATGTCGAACTGCCCTCCTGTGTTTCTGAGCCTGTAATGTAACTCTTTATGGGAATAGAAAGCCTTGTCTTTGTTCTGCAGAGTGGCTGGTGGTTTTCAAGTGCTGACTTTGAGGTTAACAGTACAAAGCTTACCCACTATGTGACCAGAGCGCCATGGGATGCCATCTTTCTCCTGCAGACGCGGTGATGGCTTTGACTTGCAGACCTCATGGTGAGTAATCCAGCACCCTACGGTGCCAACAGAGCGACAAGATGATCAATAGTAGAGCAGAAATTTGAAATGGTATCTAATGCCACAGCACATTCTCTAGAATATGGTTTCATATGGCCTCTAGATCAGCAGTTCTTAGCCTGTGGGTTGCAACCCCTTTCACAGGGGTCACCTAAGACCGTCGGAAAACACTTATTTCCGATGGTCTTAGGAACCGAGACACCGCTCCTCTATCCGTCTCCAGG
>NW_022111369.1:21565802-21566887 GCF_000313985.2 Echinops telfairi | reverse complement strand
CCTGCATATCAGATATTTATATAACGATTCATAACAGTAGCAAAATTACAGGTATGAAGTAGCAGTGAAAATAATGTGATGGTTGGGGGTCAGCACCACATGAGGAGCTGTATGAAAGGGTCGCGGCATTAGAAAGGTTGAGAACCACTGCTCTAGTGTCTGATGGAAAACCTGGGAGGAGGAGACCTCAGGGAAAAACTAGCCTTGCAAGACGACAGCGTGGGGATACGGGCCCTTTGGGGCTGTGGCCAACATGACCAGTACTAGCTGATGCAGGTAAAATGCAACTCACAGATTGCAGGAACTACCGGAATGCTGATTCCTTTTTCTCCAAACTCTTACAACAGATGTGAACTATCTTATCCTCACATAATTCCAACTCCCATGTCATTGGCTGACCTGATTCACCAGGCCACAACCAGATTCAAAAAAGAGGGTCCGAGCGTTTTATTATGTTCCCAGAAAGAGGAGAATGCAAACATTTGAGAGTAAAGATATGGTAGCTACAGAAGCAATTAGTAGTAAATGATCCCAGTGACTAGAGCAAATGAAAAACATGTTTTTCTTATCACTGTGTCAATAGCACCAAGAGTTGTATGTGCGTGTGCGTAGTGTGTGTGTGTTTAGCAATCTGTTTCACACAAGCATTTCCACATTCTGATGAGCTACCTTTCTTTGGAATGGGCACATGCATGGATCTGTTCCAGTCAAGTAGCCAGGAAAAATCCTGGCAACAATGAGTAAACACCTCCAATGCTGTATGTTTCTGTTGAGACATTTCCTCTTGTAATTGGTCAATTCCTGGAGCTCTCTCTGTGTGGGGGGGGCGGGGTGGGGGTGTCCTTGCTTTCAATGAAGCTTGGACTTTTTCCTTCAACATGATTGGCTCTTCATCACTTGTTACCTCCTGAAATGGTTACATGCTGATCAATTCTTTTCTATACAGGGCCGATGTGAATGACTCCCATCTTAAAAAAATGCTACCTGCATTAAAAATTTTGCTCACACCAAACCAAATAAAAAAACCAAAACCAACCAAATTCTTTGGTCATCTCACAGATTCCAATTCATAGGGGCACTGTACA
>NW_022111369.1:21564643-21565702 GCF_000313985.2 Echinops telfairi | reverse complement strand
TTTCCAAGGCTGTAAATCCTGACAGATTCAGACAGCTCCATCTCTCCCGTGCAAAGCGGTTGGTAGGTTTGAACCACTGGTGAGTAGTCAAGACTCACCAGAGAGACTGGTGGCTTCAGTGTCTGGTCAACTCCCAGCATGGAAAATGCCAGGCGCGTTCTTCCCTCTTGGGTTTTTGAACTTCAGGTGCTTGCACATTTCATTTAAATACTTTAGCTTCTCAAATTAAAGAGTTTCTTTCTGTTGTACACAGGGTTGGTTTGAGTTTGAACTCAGTGGGTAACACCAAACACCAACATTCATTCTTCCATTTTGTGGCTGTGCCAGACTTCACGCAGATGTTGAGTTGGAAAAAGAAGCAAGGTACATAGAACGAACTCATGGCTGCTGTATGGAAGTGGCATACATGTTTTCCATTCCCAGCCATTCTTAATTCCCAGAGAGGCTGAGGAAATTCTCTGTGTTCCCTGGAAGAACAGGCAAACACATTTTGGATAACCAGATGAAAACTTGACAGAATCCACGTCTCTAAGGAATCGGCATCTCACTGGCAATTCCTCTGACTTCAGAGAAATTAGGCCTTTAATAGAATCTGAGGTCATTTACTCTAGAAAAAAAATCAAAGAAAGCCTTTCCACACTCAGTTTCAGAAGTCAAACTGAAGTAGAAAAGGGTGAATTATCAGCGTATTGCTCTTGATTCCAGAAGAAAATATCCTTGCTCTCTCTCTCTCCTACAAACTACCCGATAACCTGAGCACATGAAGAAAACATTAGCTTATTGAACTGATTCCAACGTTATGTGAAACAAAAGGTTTGTTTACAAGAGGCCTTTTGACTCAAGAAGAGAATACTAATTTAAGTAATAATTTAATATACATTCCTTTTGTACAGAGGGTCAGAAACTATATGAATAAGATACCCATTTTGTTAAGTGATTTAAATTGATAATTTCAGCAAAAACCCCCAAGATATTTGTTTATTTCTCTGGTAATATCTCAGATTTGGGTAATGCCATATGGCAAACTTTATCTCGCTTCAAAGGTAATATGAGGACGAT
>NW_022111369.1:21556078-21564004 GCF_000313985.2 Echinops telfairi | reverse complement strand
TCTCCATTTGAGAAACTCACCCCATGTGTGTCTGCTATAGGCTACAATGGCAAAGGGAAATGGTTCGTTTTATCATTTTAGGAGGCGCGTTACAGACTGCTGTAACTGGAAATACTAGCAGTAATAATATCAAAGAGTGACTAGATGGAATAAAAACTATGCCTGGAGCTTACATTGACATTTCTTCTTGGATATTTATAATTTTCGCTAATATTAATCAGTTGCATAAAAATGATCTTACAGGGCATAGGCAGAAGTCCTATAATGCAATTAGATATTCTTTTTATTCTATATTATTGAATGTTGATTTTAGGAATCCTGTAATACCTGTCTGTCCCCTATATCCCAGTTCCAATACCATTGCCGAGGGAAGCGTTTGAATTGTGGCGAGGGCGAAGAATATGGAAAGTACAGACAGCTTAGAGAACAAATAAATGTGTATGGGAAGAAGTACAGCCAGAATGCTCCTTAAAGGCGAGGATGGTGAGACTTGGCCTCACATGTTTTGCACATGCTATTCGGAGAGGTCAGTGTCTGGAGCAGGATATCCCAGTTAGACAGTAGGAGGGCAGCGAGCAGAGGAAGGAGCTCAGTGAGGTGGATCGACACCGTGGCTGTAAGAGTGGGCTCAGGCCTAGGGATAACTGGGAGGATGGGATGGGGCCGGGCAGGGTTTCCTTCTGCTGTGCATTGGGTTGCTGTGAATTAGAACCGACTTGGTGGCACCTAACAATATCATCATCATCATCAACAATGACAACAACAATAACCAATTATCATTCATTGATTCCAAATTCTTCAAACCCCATGTGTGCCAGGGTTGCACTATAATCTAGAGGGCTTTGAGTGACTTGGTTTTGTGGAAGTAGATTGCCTGGCCTTTCTTCTGAGGCATCATTATATAGACTCGACCCTACAACCATTCAGTAAGGAGTCAAAAAA
The DNA here is from genome assembly GCF_000313985.2 of Echinops telfairi. Classification (NCBI taxonomy): domain Eukaryota; kingdom Metazoa; phylum Chordata; class Mammalia; order Afrosoricida; family Tenrecidae; genus Echinops; species Echinops telfairi. Next base: position 21,563,062 of record NW_022111369.1, on the reverse strand, counting down.
GTTAACTGCACCATCCAGGCTCTCCATATCTAAAATAGCCTATTTTTAACTGTAAATTAAAATTCCACCAGTGCTACCTTTCTTTTCAGAACCTGCTGTACCAAAGATGTGACAAGACTTTCACAAAATGTTAACCGGAAGAGGGCTTTGATTCGAGGACTGTCTGATTCTGTATTCCTTTCTCATTCTACCTCATTAAAAAAATTATTTTTGCATAGATATTATCATCAACTTAAAATATGCTGAAGGCAGAATAAGAAGTTGAAATGAAACAAATAGTGCTTTTATTTATTCAGTGTTGGGAATTTCAACCTTTAAAATTAATGACTTAATATCTAACGCATCCCTCGGGATCACTTGTTGTTTGGTAATGCTATCAAAGTTTCCCATGCAATGCCTTTGCCAACGTGTTTCCTTATCTGGAAAGACTTTCACACCTACTTTTCCTGATAAACATCCACCTTTCATTTTCTGTTTCTTTACTTTTAATCCTCTGAATTATTCATTGTTCCTATTGTGTGTTTTCTCTGCAGTTTGTATCTGTGACGAACAGTTTTTGTTGTTATGTGCTGTTCATTTCCCCAACTGGATTATGAGTACCTTGAGGAATCCCTTAATGCCCATTACAATGAATACTTATAGATGCTAATATACATAGTCATACACAATACATATCACCTAGGTGTTCCCATAAATAGTTAAGAAATACTCATGTCTCTGGAGTGACAGAAGCAGCAAAGGCCATGCTATACTAAGACTGGAGGCACCAGAGCAGAGAAGCCACAGTACAGAGCCCAGAAATCATGAGACCATGAGGCAGAGTTCAAGGGTTCCCGTGACTCATAGACTGAGGACTAGAGAGATGTGGGTGTCTGAGAAGAGATGCTGCCATAGAACAATGGCTGTATCTTTAATATTTTCTAATCCTGACTTAAGTTAACCTGTTAATTTCTCTAATAAACCCCTATAATTGTGAAAAAAAATACTTATGTCTCTCATTTATGTGGATTAATGAAGAGAACACCCTAATTGTGTGTCACCTAACTGGACTTCTATTACTGCTCTGGTAAATTAAGGATGTTAAGCTAAGTAACTACCCATGTTGTTTTCAACTCTATTATTACCTGCAACCCTTTTACTGTCAGTAGGGAGTATATAGAGAAGTAATCCGAGATATAGCCTTCTTCTATTTTTGATTTCCTCTTCCTACTGTGTCAAACAATATGAGAATCCAGACCTTCTCAATGATGAAAATCAAGTGTCTACAAACGTAGCATAGGGAATAATAGGTCGCTCTCTGCTTGCAATGATCACTTCCTTTGGTTATGATACTGAAAATTCTACCAACAGGAAATACATTTGGTATTTCAATTCAGATGAGTACAGTTAATTTTTTTCCAAAGCTCATTTTTAGACACAAATTTATGTATAAATGAACACCTAACAGTAATTACATCAAAAGTCTATAATTGCTGTTGAAGTTCTTGTCTCTGAGTTCTACCTTTACCATGTCTTTGCTCTTTGAGTTTAGACAAATAATTTAAAATTAAAGGCTTGTTTTCTAGTAGACAAACTGAGTCATCCATCCATTTCCTTTCTACTATAGAATCATGTGAGATTATAAAATCACCTTATATAGATACAAGAAAAGAGTTTTTCATCTATCATTTTAAGAATTTTCTTTAAAATAATATGATCATTACTTTAAAAAATGAACACAGTAAAAATCGTATTTATATTCATCCTGTCAATAAAAATGTGGATATATTTCAGTTGACTTGAAACATGTAACGGAGAAAACAGTTTCACCCAAATGACCCAAAGTAAATAAGCCATAATTACTTGCCATGTACTCATCTAAAATACTTGAATATCCAGAACTGAAGGGCAGAGCTGAAGGGTGCAATAATGCACCTCTGTTTAGCCAGAGTAATGAATTAAATACATTAATATGAGTATTTCCATCCCAAAACAAGCTTCATAGGATTTCTGGCTCTCAAGGTCCCTTTTATTCTGTGATGGCAAATCTTCAAGGCTCTCAAAGGGAGACCACAGATTTTCAAGTATCGTCATGCATCACATGTTTGGAAATGTCTGACTCCGTATGCCTCAGGGTCCATACTTCCACAGAACCTTCAAGAGTTAAAAATGTAAGGTATTCACCGCTCTCCATGACACCAAATGATCACTAAAATTGTGACACACATCAAAACAGTTCATCACTGCTGTTTTATTGTATTATTATGCTAAGGACCTTTTAGTTTATATTGAAATGCTCTTTTATTTTTGAAACGCTCTTTTAATGTTTCTTATGCATTGGGAAGCACACTCTATATTATATGCTTAAACAAATATTTGATTAACTGACATTAGTAATAAACCTTATCAACATTTCCAATTTATGTAAATATTCCATTTAAGGACAGATCAAAGAATAAAGCTCCTTTGTAATCTGAGGACTGCTGTTACACAACATGGTGTCAGCACAATATCCAAATTACAAAAAATCCTATTTCACAAAACATATCGTGGACATTAAGTGGCATATAACCATATAAACATGATAACGCTCATACAGATATGTTTACAAGTCTATAGATTAAATATTTGAACTTGGTGGCTTTTAATAAAAGGCCAGTTTGATCTCTAACATGTTGCTAAAGAGGTTCTAGCAATTGATTGTCAGATGAAAAAATTAGATGCCCCAGCTTTTGTAGAATTCAAAATATACAAAGAAATGTACGTATATGAATTAAACGTGGAAGATATATTTTTTAGCTACATAAGATAGTATTTAGGGTTTTGGTGGTAAGTAAACGATAAGATAAATATTTCTGTAAATGGGTACAAATAACATTGAGAAAGTTAGACTGTAAGGAATGGAGAATCAAGAGCCCAGATTATTATTGTTTTTCTTCACAAGATTGATACCGACTTGCTAAAGTGGTTGATCTCAAGAGGTGCTTTTAGCAGTGCATAAAGCATGTTAGAGACTTGAGATTTAAATTCAGAAACGTTGATTACTAGTACTGCCTGCATTCAAAGCAGAGAGCACTTCCTAAAAGCTGGTCAATAAACATTTTAGTACTGCTCTTTTCTAGTGATCTGAATTCAATAAGTTACCTTTCCAGGAGCTGCAAAATGGAAAGGGGAAGAATGATTTATGATGTGTGACTTTGCATGGCCAGATAAGAAAGCTTTAACTGATGCTTGCCCGAGTCTCTTTAATGAAGTACAAGTGGCCGAGGTAAGTTTAGGTCAACGAAGCCCCTGTCACACCATAGTGAAGAAACGACAGACACAGCTCAGCAGATGGGGCTTCATTCAGAATGGCCACGTTGAGCAATGTAGTCTAGGTAACTGCACAAAGATGGAGCAGATGCATTAGTGTTATTACTATAAACAAGTTCATAATACCAACATATAGTCATGGAATCCGTTCAAATTAAGCATAGCAGCTTTCTTTGTTTAAGTTGTCACGCAGCCCACATGCAGATCACATTTCTGAGCCATCAATTCCTTTCAAGTAAAAGCTCCTGTATTCAGCACTAACTCCTATTTAGTCGGCACTGTTAACCTTAAAACCTTCCTTTTCAATAATTTCTGAAGGCGATGTCTGAATACTTTGTTCAAAATGTTACTTTCAGAGCTGTGATTTAAATGAATGCATGTCACCCCTTCATATCTCCAGGTTTTCTCTTTTTGAATGCAAACCAGAGTCCTGCGTACAATGGATTGGGAGAACTCAGCTGTGTCCCTTAAGCAAAACAATGGGGACTGGGACTGGAAACCTAAGATGTAGTTTGTGATTGCAGTTCAGAAGGGTCTCAGGGTTGACTTTGCTTGAAAGGGGTAATTGCCTTACATCCATCTTAGCATTCCTCTGTGGGGAAGGCTGGAAGGCCCACAACTCCAAGGAGAAATTGTCAAGGATAGACAGAGGGAGTTAATTGCTCTGTGGCTTTTGACATTGAACTTGCCTAACAGATAAATATTGGATTTCTGTTAGTCATTATATTTTCACAATTCTAGATCTCTTTCTATGTATAACAAAGAAATATAACTGGCCAAAATAAGAGGAAAAAAAAAAGCTCAATTCTAAACCGAGTGTTGGTATATACGTTGTTGTTGTTTTTTAATTCCAAAATTGTGCCTTCCACACTGAGCAAAGAGCTCCTCCGGGGACTTGCTGAAATTACAAACCGAGCTGTATTTAGAAATGTACAGGACATTTGAAAGCAAACATAAAGAAAAGATGCCAGATTTTTGTGACATGCATGAAGCTTTTTTTTTTTAGTGGTACGTGAAGAGCCCTGGTAGTATGCTGGTTATCCATTGGGCTGCTACTCACAAGCTCATCTGTTTGAAACCACTAGCTGCTAGGCTGGGTGGGTGGTGTAAGAGAAAGACTCTCTACTCCCGTAAAGAGTTACAATCCTCTAAACTCAAAGGGGCACTTCTACCCTGTTTTATAGGGTTGCTATCAGTTGGCATACACCCCCTAACAGTGAGTTTTTGGGTTTTTTTGGAGTGATATATGATGATGGACTGTACAGTGCTAACTATTCTATTTTAAAACTCTTTTGATTTATGTTTTATTAATATGCTATTTTAAAAATGTGCCATATTCTTATCCATCATCTTATTCCTCCTCTTGTTCTCCCTTCCTCCAGTTCCTCCCTCCCTGCCTCTCTCCTTCTTCCTTCCTTCCTTCTTCTTTCTTTCTTTCTGAAAACAAGTAAAATATTAGGTATACATAATCTTCAACTTACATGCCCATAATTTAGAACCTGGACATCAATAGCTCCATGTGTCATTATCATCATGGGTGAGAACGGAAGGCATGGTAGAATATTAGAAATAGTGTCTGGATCTCCAAGCTTGTCTACAAATGTCTGTAAAATAGAGCAAAAACATACTATTCATCAATCCGACATGGGCCATCTGGACAAAGAAAAATAAAGTAGTTTGGAATATTTAATTAAATAATTTAATTAAAAAATTATTAGGGGAAAGTATAATATTCAAGCTGTAAAATAGAACAGTTGGCAGCACATAAACATTCCATCACCCTCTGCTAGTTCCCATTTTTAGAAATCCTTGATCTAGTTAAATCTTAGTTTGTAGGTATCTAGCATTTTCAACAATAAAGTATTTCTCACTAAGCCCTTTAAGGAACCACGGACAGGATAAAGAAACTACCATCAATCAGGATCTCTTATGAGACCACCATTCATCCCAAACTCTTTCTCAAAGGTCCTGCCACTCTCTCTTTCTTTCTCAAGGATCCAGACCCCAACTACCAATTAGCACTCTCTTTTAATATATATATTTATAGTAATATAAAATATATATAATAATATTCAATATATTTACAGTAATAACACAACTGTATATGGATTATCTATTTATTTATTTACAAATAATTCATCCCCAGATAGTGCCCTATCAAAATATACACCCCAAGGTGCAACTCAATGGTGTTTATATCCCCCAGACCATATAATCTGAAATTATTTTGAAAGAGTCCTTCTTGTTGCAATTCCCTCCCATAGGAAACCAACCCACCAAACAAACCCCACTGCTCTGTTTCTGCGAAAGCCTAGTCCTGTAAAGCCTTATCTCTGGGACTCACATTCCAGGGCTCTGAGCTAGGCCATCGATGACTGTGAACTCTGTCATTGTTTCCTAAGTTGTCTGAAGTCAGAAGCACATAGTTGCCTCAGTGGTTTAAATTAAGACACAAAGAGACTGTAAGCAATGAAAATTAAGTTGTAAAACATATTCGATGCTTTCCTATCCTCTACAGCATCGTTATATCATTCCGTCTGTACTCAAAACCTCACCAAACTTAAGTCCTTGTAATATTCTTGGGCCCAGCTTTCTTGAGTTTCGGGTCTCCATATGCCATGTTTTAGCTCCTTCACGAAGCTTCATAGGCATTCGCACTGCCCGGTCCTTATTCCAGCTTTCCTGGTTTCTCTTACACCGGCCTTACTCATTCTCCTGACTCCACTAAACTCATCCTTCCCTTAGGATGATAATTAAGCTCCAATATTTGATTATATGAATCACACACACCCCCTTCCATTCTGTTGGCTTTTGAGGATCTTCTTATATAAGCTTGAACTTTCTGCTTTCTTCTTTTATTTTTTTATTTTTTGGGGGGCTCTTACAGCTCTTATTACAATCTACCCATACATATATCCATTGTGTTGAATACATCTGTACATCTGTTGTCATCATCTTTTCCAAAACATGTTCTTTCTACTTGAGACCCTGGCATCAGCTACTCATTTTCCACCCTCGCTCCTCCACCCTGCCTCCCTGGTGTCCCCTTGATAACTTATAAATTTTTCTTTCTTTTTTTTCCTTTCATGTCTTACATGGATCACTGTCTCATTTCATCCATTTTTCTGCTGTCCGTCCCCCTGGGAGGGGTGTCGTACATCGATCATTGTGATCGGTTTCCCCTAACTCTTCCCCAACCCCTTTACCCTCCTAATATCGCAGCTCCCCTTACTGGTCCAGAGGGGTTATCTGCTCTGGATTCCCTGTGTTGCGAGCTCTCATCTGTACCAGTGTACATATTCTGGTCTAGCAAGATTTACAAGATAGAATTAGGGTCGTGGTGGTGGTGGTGGGGAGCATTAAAGAACTAGAGGAAGGTTGTGTGTTTTGTTGGTGGTATATTGCACTGTGACTGGCTCTTTTCTTCCTTGTGACCTTTCTAGCAGGGGGTGTCCCATTGACTACTGATGGGCATTGGGTCTCCACTCTGCCCTCCTATTCATTCACATTGATATGCTTTTTGTTTGTTTGTTTTGTTTTGAGTCTTTGGTGCCTGACACCTGATCCCATCGACACCTCATGATCACACAGGCTGGTGTGCTTCTTTCATGTGGGCTTTGTTGATTCTCAGCTTGTTGGCTGCTTGTTTATCTTCAATCCTTTAATACCCCAGATTCTATATCTTTTGATAGC
>NW_022111369.1:21547472-21554196 GCF_000313985.2 Echinops telfairi | reverse complement strand
AGTTCCTATCTCACCACAGCCCCTCCAACACTTGTTGCTTTCTAATTTTTTGAATTGGGCTATCTTTGAGGGTGTTAGGTGGTAATTCAAAGTTGTTTTAACTTGCATTTCTCTTATGGCTAATGATCAGGAACATTTTCTCATACATTTATTGACAATTCGGATTTCTGTCCCTGTGAAATTTCTTTTCAGGTGCTTTGCCCACCTCCTCAGTGGGCAATTAGGTTTTTTCTTTTTGGAAATTGGATACCATATGTTGGCAGTATTTAATATATAGGCAGTCAGATTTAAAATCATATGCAAAATGCCAAGGAGGAAAGGATTTAAATAAAAAATATGGTATTTCTGCCAGATAGTTGCTTTTTCTCTTACTGACTTAAATATTTGAGTGCCTTCCCTTTACAACAACCACACCAATCCTCCTTGTCTTTCTCTGTGGTCTTTGCCGAGCCAGGTTTATAGTATTTTTATGTATGTCTGTTTTTATTGTCAACTAACTTGAGAGTCGCAGGAAGGCTGACGTGGTGCTGACAGTGATAATACTGTCATTTGTTAGGTACCGTCAAGTCTGTTCCAATCCATAGCGACACCATGGACAACTGCAAGGAACACTGCGTGTTCCTGCACTAGCCCCACAATTGTTCCCGTGCCCAAGGCTATTGATGCAGCCATTGATCAATCCATATCATCAAGGGATTTCCTCTGTTTTGGCCCTCCTTCTATTTACCAAACATCATATCCTTCTCTAAGGATTGGTCTCCCCTGAAAATATGTCCAAAGTATATAAGACAAAGTCTTGCCATCCTGGCCTCCAAGGAGCTCTCGGGCCTTATTTCTTCCATGACAGATCTGTTTGTCCTTTTAGCAGTTCATGGTACTTTCAATATTCTTCTCCAGCACCACATTCAAACGCTTCTATTCTTCTTTGGTCTTCCTTGTGCAATGCCCTATTTCACATGCATATGAGTCCATGAAGAATACCATGGCTTGGATCAGGCTCACCTTAGTCCTCAAAGTAACATCCTTGTGCTTCAATACTCTTACGATGCCTTCTGCAACAGATTTACTTAATGCAATATGGCTTTTGATCTCTTGACTGCTGCTTTCATGACTATTGATTATGGATCTAAGGAAGGAAAAATCATTGACCACTTCAAACTTTTCTCCATTTATCATGATATTGCATATTGTGAGGATCTTGGTCCTCCTTACATTGAATTGTAATCCATCCTGAAAAGCTATAGGTCATGACCTTCAACAGCAAGTGCTGCAATTCTTCCTCACTTTCAGCAAGCAAGGTTGTGTCATCTGCACACCACACATTGTTAATAAAGCCTTCCTCCACTCCTGATGCCACGCCCTTCATATAATCCAGCTTCTCTGATTATTTGCTCAGCAAACAGATGGAACTAGTGTGGTGAGAGAAAACAACCCTGATGCACACTTTGATGATTCTAAACCATGCAGTATTCCCTCATTCTGTTCACACAACTGCCTCTTGATCCATGTACAAATTCCAAATGAGTACACTGAAGTGTTCTGGAACATTTTTCTTAAGTGTATCCATAGTTTATTATGTTCCATACAGTCGAATGCCTTTGTAGAGTCAATGAAACACACATAAACATCTTTCTGTTATTCTCTGCTTTGAGCAATATCCATTTGACATCAGCAATGATATCCCTGGTTCCACATCCTCTTCTGAATCTGGCCTCAGCTTCTGGAAGTTCCCTTTCAATGTGCTCCTGTAACCACTGTTGAATAATCTTAATTAGAATTTTACTCATGTGCATTACCATCGATACCCTTCTATAGTTTGAGCGTTGTGTTGGGTCACATTTCTTTGGAATGCGTGCACACACGGATCTCTGCCTTCTGTTTTCTTTGGAGCTGACTTCCAAATTTTCTGGCAGGGCTGACCGTGTGCTCCCAGTGATTCTTCCTTCAGCCTTCCTAGACATTTCCACGGGCATTCCCTCAATTGCTGGAGCCTTGTTTTTTGCTAATGCATTCAGTTCAGCTTGAGCTTCTCCCTTTAGTGCCATTGGTTCTTGCTCATGTGCTGCTACCTGAACTGGTGTCCCGTAGACTAGTTCTTTTGTTATACTGACTCTGTGTTCTCTCCATCTTCTCCCACTTTCCTGCCTCATTCAATATTTTGCCTCTAGAATCTTTGGGCATTGCAAGTTGAGGGTCGAATCTGTCCTGAGTTCTTTCAGTTTCAGACATACTGAGCTGCTCTTCCCTTTCCGGTTCTAGATCCTTGCACACGGGTTTGTAAGACTTGGCTTTGCCTTCTTTAGATGTCATTTGAAATTTTCTATTCATCTCCTGACCTCATGCTTTCTTTGATTTTTCTTTAGGTACTCTATGATTAATAGCAAATTTCACAGGCTCTTCGGACATCCACTTAGATTTTTCCTGTCATTCCTGTCTTTTTAATGACTGTGAAGGCTGAGGTTATGGTGAATTCAAATAGCCTTTATATTCTATGCCACAAAACCCAACCTACATCTTTCTTTCTATGATATTGTCTCTTCCTCTGAAATAATAAATACAATAAAAATATCAAAGCACAATTAAAATACACATTTCAGTATCTGGTGTTGTCTAAAAATATTCATGTAGCAGCTTGCATCACATTTGTCCAACTTCTTCAGGAAAAAAAAGAATTAAAGATGAGGCAATTATATTAAAAGAAAGCAAGAAGTTTTTGAAGGGAGTTCTAAATTCATTTTTTTCTTGTTAAATTATGGTTTCACAGTCATATTTATATCTAGCAGTTTAGCTTCGTTAGGGCCTACTAATTTGTTAGATGTGGCTCTATTAGCTAACATAAGGAGGATCCCCACACATTCTTAGAAAGCATGATTACTATGATTTAAGAACATCATTGTTCTAAACATTATTATGTATACAAATATTGGTATAACTCATAGAATCACAGATTTTCCTTTGTTTCTGTAGGGAAGTGAACATTAAAATACATTACATTTAGAGGTGGTTTTCATTATTTTCTTTTTAAAGTAACAGTCCCACAAACACATAATAGCTTATGTATATAGAGTATTTTTATAAGACTGAACTAAATGAGACATTTGTAATACTTTATTAAAACCCCAGGAAACATTTATTAGGCCAGATGTTATTTTTCTCATTTTGTAGATAAGAAAACTCAAACTCACAGAGATTAATGTCACCCAGTATAATAAATGGCAACACAAGTTTCCAAACTATGTCTGGTTTCAGTACCTTTTAAGATACAATGATTTTATATTTAATTGAAAACTATTGACTAATTCCACAGCACATATTCTGGCTTAAAAGGGACATTGATGAGCTGAACTTTGGTTAAAAGACCAAATCTATAACACATGGAGTGAAGATCTTTATTTCACTTAATGGAGTTACAAGTAAATATATGTTACAATTCAATATATGGGATTGTGATACAATATATATTTTTACTATTAATTATCTTTCCTCTCATCTCAGTTCAGACATGTTGAATTGTATATAATGTAATGGTTGCTAGTTATGAGCATTATCCATGGAACAAGATTTCCTGGGCTTGAATTCCAATTTTGCCAAATACTAGGTTTGACAATTGGGCAAGTTACTTTCTCTGGCTGTGTGTCAGGCTTATATCTATTTAACAATAATAGTATCTCCTCCTTTGCAGTATTGTTTTGAGTTTAATTTCATTACTATATCTAGAGTTCAAAAAAATTAAGAACCTAAGCTACTCATTCTTAGCCAAAAGTAAAATTAAATCCTGTTTTTAATGTGTATAAATGCTTGGAAGAAAAGAAAAAAGAAGCAGAGAGTCGATCAAAAGCCTCATAGGAGGATAACAATGCAATCAGTCCACAATGGAGGACATTTGAAGTCTACACTGTATTGATTTAAAAGCATCTCTGATCTCCAGCAGTGGTTCTTTCTGAGCTGTGGGGAATTAATCATGGGTCCTCAGTTTCTAGCTGTGCTCTGATTGCCAAATGTACACACATGAAAAGACATGGCAGGTCTTCTATAATAACTCTCCTTATGCCTGAGGGAGTTTCCATTTACCTGTAGTTTTCACATCTCCCTAGAAGCATGCAAATTCCCCAGGACAACAGGAACTTCCAAATTCAGGAATTTCCAATCCTACTTTCATGCGTTTAGGGCTTGCTGAACTTTAGGTCCCTGATGTAGACATTTTATGAATTTATCACATTCTTCCACCACTCCCAAGTTTGTTGAACTAGGGTGACTTGCGTGTTATGTTGGTGCTCTAAGCTATGTTACTGGTATTAAAAACAACAGTGGGGTCTCCCAAAGTGAATAGGGTTCAGCAGAGCATCCAGATTAAAAACCAACTCTGAAGAGAGACTAGACTGCACATTTCTGATGAATCAGCCACTGAAAACCTAAGGACGGCATTGAAGCCCTGTTATTAGTGGCAGACGAGGAGTCCCTCAGACAGGCACGCATTCAAAATCGAGCTAAGGAAGAGCTACCTCCAAAACGTACAGCCAACCATACTGACGTGGATGGAGCAACGTCTGTGGGAAAGACCCCAAATGAGAAGAAACAGCTGCAAAATTGATGAATAATCAGAACTTGGAAGATACTAAGTATGAATCTAGGAAAATTGGAAGTCATAAAAAATGGGATGGAATGCATAAAGATCAATTTTCTGGTCCTTAGTGAACTGTCATGAGCTACTGTTGGCCATTTTCAACTTAAAAAATGTAGTTTACTATGTTGGGAATTAGACAATCAAGTGTAGTGGCGTCACATTCATCATTAAGAAATATATTTCAGGATCTATCTTGAAGTATAATGTTGTCTGTGTGATAGGACAATATCCATCTGCACACAAGGAAATCCAGTCAGGACAACTAGTCTTCAAATTTATGCTCCAACTCTAAAGCTGGTGATGCAGAAATTGGAAAAATTTACCAATGTCTTCAGTCTGAAATTGATTAATCATGCAAACAAAATGCATTGAAGATTATTGGAGACAAGAATGCAAATGTTGAACAAAGAAGAAGGAATACTAGTTGGAAAATATGACATGAAGTTCAAATTCTCATGGTAGAATTTAGCAAGACCAGATTCTTCATAGAAAATATTTTTTTCAACAGCATGAAGGAAGACAATGCATGTGGACTTCACCAACGGAAGAGACAGAAATCAAATTGACTACATTTGTTGGAAGAGACTATGAAGAAGCTCAATATAAGGAGCTCAAACCAGATGAGGAGCTGAATGTGGAGCAGACAAAAATTGCCCATATGTAAGTTCAGGTGGCTTATTCCAAAGAAACGTGACCCAACAGAATGTTTAAACTACAGAACAAGATCATTGATAACACACACAAGCAAATGTTTACTTAAGATCATTCAACAACAGTTCCAGCGGTACATTGACAGAGAACTGCCAGAAATTCAGGACGGATTAGAAGAGAATGTGAAACAAGGAGTATCATTGGTAAGGTCAGAGAGAGCTTGGCTTAAAATAGAAAATACCAGAAAGATGTCTACTTGTTTTTCATGGACGATCCAAAGTCATTTGGCTGTGTGTAATAAAATGCATTTTGGATAACCCTGAGAGAATGGGACTTCCAGGACACTTCATTGCCCTCATTCAGAACGTGTACCTGCATCAAAAGGCAGTTGTGTGAGCAGAATAAGAGGATACTTCAGGTTTAAATTCAGGAAAGATTTACATCAGATTGTATTCTCTCACCATTTTTGTTCCATCTATTTGCTGAGAAAATCAGCAGAAAATCTGGATTATAGAAAAAAGGAGTGTGGCATCAGGTTTGGAGTAAGACTTATTAACAACTGTTGGTATGCAGATGACACAATTTTGCTTGCTGAAATTGAAGAGGAATTACAGCACTTGCTGCTGAAGATCAAGAACTATAGCTTTTCAGGATTGATTACAACTTAATTTAAGGAAGACCAAGATCCTCACAACTGGACCAATATGTAATATCATGATAAATAGAGAAACGTTTGAAGTGGTCAAGGATTCTACTTCCTTGGATCCACAATCAATGGTCATGAAAGTACCAATCAAGAGATCAAAAGCCATATTGCATTAAGTCAATCTGCTCCATAAGGTCCTTGCAGAGTATTGAAGAACAAGACTGTTATTTTGAGGACTAAGGTGAGCCTGATCCAAGACATGATATTCTTCATTGACTCATATGCATGTGAAAATTGGACATTGCATAAGGAAGACCATCGAAGAAAGATGCATTTGAATGTGGTGCTGGAGAAGAATCACGAAAGTACCATGGACTGCTAAAAGGACAAAGAGATCTGTCATAGAAGAAATAAGGCCAGAGTGTTCTTTGGAGGCAAGGATGGCAAGGTTTTGCCTTACATACTTTGGACATACTTTCAGGAGAGATCAGTTCCCGGAGAAGGGTATGTTTGGTAAAATGGAGGGGGCAGCAAAAAAGAGTGTATTAGTCTGGGTACTTTGGAGAAACAAATCCACAGCAACTCATGTATAAGAGAGAGTTTTATGTAAAAAAAATGGTGCATCACGAAAACATCCCAACCCAATGCTGCCCAAGCCCACAAGTCCAACATTAACCCATTAACCCAACACCAGTCCACAAAGTCTTCCACCTCACAAAACAGAGGCAATGATGCCGACTGCAGGAGGAAAGCTGACTCAGTGAACGAACAAGCATCTCAGCACTAGCAGGGGTCTCCACACG
>NW_022111369.1:21536433-21547185 GCF_000313985.2 Echinops telfairi | reverse complement strand
CAATTGTGAGGATGACAGAGGACTGTAAAATATTTTATTCTGTTTGACATTGAAGAAGATGAAAATAAATAATGAGAACCCAAATATGACCTTAAGTCTATCCCATCTGAATTTTGTAAACATCTCATGAACAAATTCGAGGCATTGAACACTAATGAAACGTGACTTAATGAGCTTCGGGTTGATATCAAGAACATAATTCTTAAAGAAAGTGAAAAAGGCCATTAATTACATTATAGAGAAATGTGCAAATACCGCAGTTCATCTTAAACAGAAAGAATTTGAAAAACAAAACAAAAACAAAAGCAACCTTAAGCCGCCTGTTGCAATATTTTAAAAAAAGGGTGTGTGTGTGTGTGTGTAAAATATTGAATGATCCAGGAAGGGCAAAAGAAGGTGGAAAGAATACACAGGGTTATCATATCACAAATATGTGGTCAATTCCATCACTCCAGAAGGTAGCATTTGAGTAAGACCGAATGGTACTGAAGAAAGTTCAAGGTGCACTGGAAGCAAAAGTCAAAAACAAGGCTACAGGAATTGATGGAGTACCACTTGAAATGTTTCAAAGCAATCTGATGAAACACTAGAAGCACTTAATTGTCTATGCCAGGAAATTTGGAAGTCTGCTACCTGACCAGCTGAATAGAAAAGATCCCTATTTATACCCATTCTCTAGATAGGACCCAAACAAATGCATAGATTATACAACAATATCATTCACAGAACATAAAAACAAATGATTGCCGATGATTATTCAACAATGGTTTCAGCTGTACATTGTCAGGGAGCTGTCTGAAGTCCCGGCTGGATTCAGCAGAGAACATGAAACAAGGAATATCATTACTGAGGTCAGGTGAATCATGGTTGAAGGTGGAGATTACCATAAAAATGTTTACATGTGCTTTATTGACTATACCATGTGTACCTCTAAGTATGAGAACAAATTATGGATAGCCTTGAGATGAATAGGAACCCCAGAACACTTCGTTGTGGTTATATGTGGAACTTGTGTGAACAGAATAAGGGCATTCTTCATGATTTAAAATTAGGAAAGGCATGCATAAGCTTTGTATCCTCCCACTATACTTGTTTAATCTGTATGCAGAGTTAATAATCAGAAAAGCTGGGTACTATGAAAAAGAATGTGACATCAGAACTGAAGGATGTAAACTTTTTTTTTGCAATATGGAGATAACACAAACTTTCTCCTAAAAGTGAGGAAGATTTGGATCACTTTCTGATGAAGATTGCGGGTTGCAGTCTTCAGTACGGATTAGAACTCAATTTAAAGAAAACGAAAACACTCACAACGAGACTAATAGGTAACATCGTGATAAAGAAAGAAAACATTGATGCTGCAAAGGATTTTGATCTCTAACCAGTTCTATTGGAAGATGCAGTGAAAAGACCCTATGACTCAGTGAATTGATGAAGTATACTGCATAATTTTTCTTTAAAGCATTGAAAAAAAACAACATTACTTTGATAGCTAAGGTATGCCTGACACAGCCATGGTATTTTCAGTCACCTCACATGCATGTGCAAGTTGCACACTGAATGAGAAATCCCTAAGAAGAGTCAATGCACTTGGATTACAGTGCTGGCTGACGATTTCAAGCAGCAGGCTCTGACAGAATGTTCTTTAGAGGCAAGGACGGTGATATTTGGTCTCACATACTTTAGAAATGTTGTCAAGAGAGACCAATCTCTAGTGCAGAACATAATTCTTCATAAAGTAGAGAGGCAGTGAAAAATCGGAAGACTGTCTACAAGATAGATTGACAACAATGGTCTCAAACATAGAATCAATTGTGCGGTAGGTGCTGGAACAAGCAGTGTTTCCTTCTGGTGTACCCAGAATTGCTGAGTCAGAACCAAGTCAGAGCCACCAAACAACAACAAAACAATTCCTAGGGAAGGGATGGATTTGGGTACCTGGAATTATCTAGCTCTATTTTATTCCAGGTTGACCAGTGTACCAAAATATCTATGGATTTCCAGATTCCTCTTTGATTGTACATTGTTGATACTTTCAAACTCTTGCTCAATTTAAATTAGAAAACATCCTTTTCTGTAATTAAAGCTATTCAGCTCACCACTTAAAATTTGCTCTTTAGTCCTTATGATTTCTGCAACTTTGGCTAGATATAGATATCAATATGTATCTATATACAGCTATATTTCAACCTATTGTTTGTTGTGATTACATCTATTCGGACACATGGCAGACCCATGTTTGTTGGAATAGAACTGTGATTTACAGAATTTTTAGGTACAATGATGTATCAGAAGTAGACAATCAGGTTTTTAGTCAACAAATGAACATTATGTAATATAATGCCAGAAGGTGAGACCTTCAGGTTGCAAGGCAGTCCACATATACCTGTGGAAGTGATGCCTCCTCAAAGTAGAGTTGACCTTAAGAACGAGGATGGAGCAAGCTTAAGTACCTTAAGAGGAAACACTGCAACCAACCATTATTAATCAAATCATGCAATGTAGGGAATATCTCTCTACAAAACATGGAAGTCATCCAAATTTACATGGATGTATAAAGATAAATAGCATAGTCTTTAGTAAGCTGAAATAGACTAATATTGTCCATTTTTATCAGATAATTATATGGTTAACTGTGTCCAGAATGACACATTGAAATGAAATGTCATCGCTTTCATTGTCACAAAGAAAATGTCAAGATCTGTATTAAAATGTAATGCTCTCTGTGATAGGAATATTATAATAGATGGGCCAATACTATTATGATTCATTTTACATATCAACCCTTAAGGTAACTCAAAAAAATGACAAAATTCTGAAAATGTCTTCAGTCTGCAATTGATCAAATATGCAATCAAGATGCATGGATGATTGCTAGCAATTTGAATGCAAAGCTGAAATCAATATGGAAAGTTTAGTCATTGTAAAATATGGTCTTTGTGATAGAACTCTGGAGATTACATGCAGCAACTTTGCAAGACAAATAACAACATCATGACAAACATCTCTTTTTAACACCAGGAATGGTAACTCCACTGGCACACCTAACTAGTTGAAATACACATGGGTCAAATGAACTCAAGCTCAAAACCAAACTCACTGTCTCTGAGCAGGTTCTGACTCACAGAGGCCGTATAATACAGAGAAGAACCCCCTGTTTGGGTTTCTGAAATTCCGAAAGTCTTTACAGGACCAGAAAGCCTCATATTATTCTTACAAAATGGCTGATATGTTTGAACTGTTCAGATTCACAGCTCAGTGCATAACCACGACACCAGAGAGCATCTTAATAACAGATTTAATATGTTGAGTACTGTGACCAAAATACGACATGAGTTGTGGATGACATCAAGGAAATTTATATAAAGAAAAGATCAAAGTCGATATCAAAAGAGACTCTGAAACTCGCTCTTGAAGATGGAGTAGCTAAAGTGAATTGGAAATGCAATGAAGCAAAGAGCTGTAAAGAAAATTCAGGCTTTCAGTTATAATATTAAAGGCATACTCGTTTCATAGTAGAACATCATTGGGCTGATAATCACAAGGTTGGCACTTCAAAGCCACCAGCTGCTCTGCTGAAAAAGATGACTTTCTATTTTCATAATGATTTGAAACTCAAAAGGGACCTTGCTACCCTGCTCTACAAGGCCATAATTGACATGATAGTAGTGCTTTTTGTTTGTTTGTTTGCTTTTTAGAAGGGAAAAATATTGAACACGCACGAAGCATTGAAAGAAGATGGAGGAAATCACAGAATCACTATACTAAAAAAATTGGTTGACACTCAACTATTTCAAGAGACAGCAAAGCATATGATCAAAAATCAATGGGATTGAAGGAAGAAGTACAATTTGCACTGCAGGCATTAACAAAAAATAAAAAACAGAAAACAAAACCCAAGTCTTCAGGAATAGAAACTATACCAATTTAAAAGTTTCAATGAATAGCTGTAGCACTGAAATCACTCATTGGTCTAACTGAAAATAATTGGAGACAGTTTGCTGGCCATCTAAATGAAAGTAAGTCATATTTGCACCCATTCCAAAGAAAGGTGAATCAACCGCATGTGAAAAAAATATTCTAAAAATGCTGTTATTATTGCATGCAAATAAAATTTGGTAATTAAAAAATGATTGCAGTAATACCTCATCAGGAAATTCTAGAAATTCCATCCAGATTTAGAAGATATCTTGGAACTAAGGAAATCATTGCTAATGACAGGCTGATCTTGACTAAACCAAGAATGCCAGAAAGATGTTTGTGTTTTACTGACTGTATGTATTAGTCTAGGTACTTGGAGAAACAAATCCATGGCGAATAACATATAAGAGAGAGTTTTATGTAAAGAAAAGGTGCATCACGAAAACATCCCAACCCAATGCTGCCCAAGCCCACAAGTCCAACATTAACCCATTAACCCAACACCAGTCCACAAAGTCCTTCACCTCACAAAACAGAGGCAATGATGCCGACTGCAGGAGGAAAGCTGAGTCCGTGAACGTGTAAGCATCTCAGCACTGGCAAGGGTCTCCACACGGCTGCTCCAGCACCCAGGGCTGCATCGGGATAGATCCATGAGGCTTCTCCTTGGGGATGTCTTGTAGGAAGTCAATCTTGCAAGCTGAAGCAGGGAACTGCTAAGGCAGCTGCACCCGATACAACCATCACAAAACAAGAGACCCGAGAACTAGAAAGGCGAGGCTTCACCACCCATTTATCCCTCCGCCTTTCAACCAGCACCACATGTGATTATCAGCCAGGCTGGCACAATTAACTAACTCATTGTATAAAGGCATTTGATTGTGGGAATTATAACAAACCATGAAAAATCTCAAAAAATGGGAATTTCCTAACAATTAATTGTGCTTGTGAGAAACCCGTGTATATACTAAAATTTAGACCTTTGAACATAAAAAGAGGATATTGAATAGTTAAAAGTTATGTACCAGCGTTGCAACCCTTCTTCATATTTATTCAATCTATATGTTGAGCAAATAATATGTGAAACTGTATTACATGAAGAAATCATCTTCAGGATATAACTGTCATTAACAACGTATAGATGACATACATTTGATACTGACATATTGCACTGGGAAAATCTGTACAAGAAGACAAGTCAACATGTGTTCCAACTAAGACTAGAGCTCACACATGCCTGGGTTTATTCCAAACCAAACCTGTATAAGTATGTCTCTGTTACCAGTGACAGTCACAGAGAAATTATCTCACTAATAAACTTGTCTTGGTCACATTAGTGTGTCTGCAAAAAAAGTAAGGCCCAACCCAAACAGTTGCTTTCCAAGGAATCTGTTGGGTCACTTAAGTTCAAATCAAAGAGGTCAGCTCAAAAGCTTTGAAGAATTCCCGACTCACCCACACATCACAACAGTGCACTGACTCATTGAGAGTTATGCTATCCCATGGAAAAAATATCCCATCTACTCTACAACCATAGCCTGCCCTTTCATACTTCGGTTGTTGTTTCCAAAACCCAAGTAACTTTAAAAAAGAACACATTTAAGACACTGGACAATGCCAAAATTATTATTTTGACCTGGTAGAAAGTGAAGAGTCCATTCTTATTTGGGGAATGGTTGCTGTTGTTGTTAGGCGCCATTGAGTGCGCTATAACCCACAGTGACCCTATCAATAACGGAACGGTGCCCAGTTTTGTGCCATAGTCATAACTGTTACTGTGCCTGAGCTCACGGATGTGGCCACAAGGTCAACCTATTTCCTCCAGGGCCTTCCCTTTTTTCGTCACCCCTTCACTTTGCAGAACATGAGGTCCTTTTCCCGGGGCTGGCCTCTCCTGACAATATGTCCACTGTGCCTCAAAGGAGCACTCTGCACTCAGTTCTTCCAATACAGATCTGTTTGTCCTTATAGCAGTCCATAGTACTTTCAATATTCTTTTCCATCATCACAAGAGTTAGAGAAATGGAAACATCACCACTCAAAATATATACATTTTAATAGATATGTCGACAAGAAAGACTTTCACATTGTTACATTTCTGTTTACTAAAAGTTTCTATAATTTTGTAAACTTTAAAAAAAAACATTTTATTAGGGGCTCATACAACTGTTATCGCAATCCATACACACATCAATTGTGTAAAGTGCATCTGTACATCATTCGCAAAATATTTTCTCTCCACTTAAACCCCCGACATTATGGGGAAACATTTTGTAGACTTTTTGACTTACCCTTGTACACTTGCTACATATTGCTATTGGTTCTTAATTAGAGAAGTTTCATCCCATTATATACTTTAACCAACAAAGTAGAATCTACTTATTATCTACAGTTATGAATTTTAGCCAATACTTTGTAGCTCTGTGACTTTCTCTGTATCTCACTTTAATGTACTTTAAAAGTATGTCATAATAGCTGCCTCATAATTTATCATGCATATAGACTAAGTCAATAGTTGGAAGATTCTTGTACTAGTGCTTGTCAAATAATAACCATGGGGAAAGAAGGTTCAATATTATTTTGGAAGAGGGATTCTGAAGACACTAAACTATTTTTATTTGAAAGAGCTTTGGCTTTTAATAAATTATCTCTGTAAGTCTCAACCTAATCATGTTTTACAATTTGTAATGACACATGTATTAACTTAAAAATGAATTCATAACTAATATAATCTATATCAAACATAATAATAGAAAAATCATACTATCTTAAAACTAATATAAATAGAACATAAAAAAAGAAGTAACTTATAATAAACCCACATGAATTTCAATATCAACATAGGCATAAATACATTAGGAAATATAGTCTGATGTTTTTGTCTACTTTTATTGAGTAGGTCTGGATTTCAAAGAGAAACTCAATTCTTTGTATTAAGGAACACAAAGATAAATAATTCGGCAGTGTAGGTCAATAGTGGAGTAATTCTATGGCTATAATAAATGATACATACTACATTTAGAAAAGAAAGAAACTACTCCCTCTGAAGTAGCGATTACAAACCAAGCAATATCTCTCTTGAAGTGGAGAAAGTAATGAGGCAGCATATTTATGCACATACACTGAAAAGTATTTTTAATGAATAGCATTTATAAATCAAGTTATACTATTATGTAGCATGTGATACTAGAAACATAAATATCCCAAGTTGAGGCATATATTTAGTCTTTGAATGTGAAGAAAGATATTTGAAAGTTATTATCAGACATGAAAGTATTCTTATTTGTTAAATATGAGGGTATTTCAAATATTTACAGTAGCATTCAGTCAGAATTGATACAGTATCATTACTGGAACTGTGTACTTGACACACTTGTTAAGCTAGATATTAACCACTAAGTAGCTCAACTACTAAATGCTAGAAAGGCTAATATAAGAAGACCGTGCACAGATGTACACTTAGGAGGCACAGGTAAATTATTATCAGCCATTAAAGCAATATATCAATATTTTAAGAAAGAACACAAGTGTGCCAAAATGAACAATCTCAATATTAGGCCCTCTTTTATATAAAAGTATTCTGAGTAATGCAGACAAGAATATCTGTCTCTTGCCCATCATAACCACTAGGGTCTTCCCAAATATGATAACTGAACAAAAAAGGTTGAAGTAAAATTAAAAGTACCATGAGTGATATGAGGGTATATACATTATTTCAGTTAAAGTAAATGTAATATTGTAAAATAGCTAAATATTACCTTTTGCTTGCCACTTACAATAATATAAATTTGGTAATAAAATTAATATTTGATATGGATTTTTGTTTTAATAATAATGTCAAACTACTATCTCTTCAATATATAATTCAGTGAACAATGAAATAAATGCTTATGGGGGTGCTCGCTTTCTTTTCACATGAAATATGTGTGATCTGATGAATAGAGTCAAAATACACAATTAAGATGATTAACAACTACAGGCGATACAATGGATGAAGTTTAGGATGCTCCCTTTGACAGGTCAGTGTTTGAAACCCACTAGCCACTTGGCAGATGAAAGATAAGGCTGTCTGTTTCTGTGCACAGGTGCATTTAATCCCTGCCCCTTGGCAAGGTAGGCACTAGCCATTCCTACCTCCCAGAAACCCAGCAAAGAAGGTGGAAGCCATCCTCCAGCAATGAACGCCACATCTGTCTCCTATCAAGGAAGGCTTCAGCTGTCCCTGGGACCAGATAAGAGACACCCCAGCCATTTCATCCAGACCCCAGTATAGAAGACCCTAGCTATTTCACCAAAACAGCAAAGTGGCAAGGAAGGACCTGATGTCAATGCCCCTTGCAAGATTGTCTCTGCTCCAGAAGAAGAAATGACCCATGTGTTCCTGTGATCCAGGAAGGAAGGGCCTGACTGAAACCTAGTTGCACTTGTGATCTAACAAGGTAAGCCACAGTTGTCCTTGTCCTCGGGTAAAGCTGGGTTCAGCTGCCCCTGCAAAGAAGGCTCTGGCTTTCTTAATGACCCAGCAAGGAAGGCCATGGATATTCTTGAAACCCAATAAAGAAGACGTTGGCCATCCCTATGCCCCACCCCCACCCACTCCCCTCACCCTACTGGCAAGGAATGAAAGCCTCAGGTATCTTTGCAGCCCCATCAAGGAAGGCTCTAACCATCCCAGCAACCTGACAAGTGTCAAGTGTGCCCACAGAACCCAGCAGCCCACCTAAGGCTAAGAGCTGAATCACAATGCAGTGGAAACAGCACTCAGTCACAGTATACACCACAATACAAAGAAAAACAGGGGAAATCCTAGAAAATAAAAACTGAACTGCATGCAGAACCAAAGGATTACTCTGAAGAGGTGCCTTAGAAATATCAGAAATAGAATTTGGGATATGACTGCTTAGATACTCTGAATGGAGGGAGTAATAATGCAAAAAGCTAGAAACTTCACAGCAAATAATATTCCAGAAAAGAAACAAGGTAACAGAATTAGACAACACGGTGAAACATCTACATAAGAGAATCAAAGCAAAGGAAAACTGAGTTAGTGAGCTCAAAGTCAATTATTTTTAATACAACCAAAGAGAGTATTTCTAATACAACAATCAACAGATAAGCAAAGAAATCTGAATAAAGCCTATGAATGATGTGAGACACCATGAAGAGGAACAATCTCTAGCCCAGTTTCTCAGGTCACAATTATGATAAAATTAGATATCAACAGTAGAAAGATCAGCAACAAAATCAACAACAAAACACAAGCAAACAAAAACAACCACATGAAGCTAAACAATATACTGCTTAAAGATAATTGGCTAATAAACCAGATATGGGATGAGGTTTGAAATAATCCTGGAAACAGGTGAGAATATGAACACAACATACCAATACCTTTGTGAAAGAACAGAAGCAGTTATTAGAGGGCCGTTTGTAGCAATCAACCCACAGATGAAAATAGAGAAGACAACAAAATTCAATGCCTTAACACAGCATCTTCAACAGTGATCACACGTGTGACAAAGTAAATCTGCAACCAACAGGATTGAATAAATCATAAGGATTGGAGCAGAAATAAATGAACTGGGAAAGATAAAAGCAGGGAAAAAAACAACAGCACAAGAAGTTAATTTTTGAAAGAATGAACAAAGTTGACACACCTCTGGAAAAAATGAACAAAGGAAAAGAACATAAGAGGGAGAGCTATAGAACCACTGATAGAAAGGATGACATCACAACAGAACTGGAGGGAAGGGGAACCTGCTAAGGATGTCCCAGGTCACCATCCTTGTTCAGCATGGTGCTGACAGACTTAGCCAGAGTCAATGGATGCTAAAGAGAAATAAAAGGAATCCACCTGGGAAAAGAAGGAATGAAAGTATCACTATTTACAGATGATATGATTTTAAATGTATAACACTCCAAAGACTGGACAAGAAGCTTGTTGGAAAGAGTAGAAAGATTTGGCAATGGTTAACAAGTAAAACTCAATTGGATGCCTGTGTATTAACAAAGAGTGCTCTGAAAAAGACATTAAGGAAACAATAGCATTTACAATAGATACACCGAAGATGAAATACTAACCAGGGGGTGAGGGGGCAGTGGGAGAGGTTACATATACAAAGAAAAGTACAGAACACTATTACAAGACACCAAGAGACCTAAACAAATGGAATAATATTCCACGTTCCTGGAAGGCTTAATAATGTGAAAATGTCAATACTACCAAAAGCAACCTGGAAACACAATGAAATCTGATCCAAATTCCAGATTCATTTTTTGAAGAAATGGAAAAAAATATTTTATATGAAGAGGAAGAGACTTAGGATAAGCAGGCAAAGAAGTCCTTAAAAAAGAGGTTTCATACTGCCCAACCTCAAAATCGATTACATATCCACAGTAGTAAAAACGCCCTGGTACTGATAGAGTGATGGATATCTAGACCAATGAAACAGAATACCACCCCCCCAAAAAATCTACTGGCAACTGATCTTTGACCAAAAAACATTCAGTGGGAAAGAAGTAGATTCTTTGGCAAAAAGTGCTTGCAAATTGAATTTCCATCAACTGTATAAGATTGAATAGGAGCTATACCTCATCCATGTATGAGAACAAATTCAAAATGTATCAGAGACCTAAATGTAAATTCAAAGGTATAAATATTATCAGTGAGAAAATAGGGACAAATTTGAGGTCTCTTGCAGGGCATAAATATACCACCAAATATAATGCAGGAATCACACATGGAAGACAAAATAGATGACAGGGACCTTTATGGTGAAGAAGGCTGATGGTGCCCGGCTATCGAGACCTATAGTGTCTGGGGACTTAAAG
>NW_022111369.1:21532030-21534949 GCF_000313985.2 Echinops telfairi | reverse complement strand
TATATATATATGACAAATAGTATATGCTTAATAGAGTGGATGAATAATATGATGGCTAGAATGCACTTATTAAACTTAAGCTCTGTTTCAATTATCATGGTACATATAAACTAGACAAACAATAATATTGATGTTTTTATGGAAAAAAGTTAAATATTTCAAGGAAAATATAATATTTATAAGGTACTATGCAAACAAGGGACTTCAAAATGTTTGTGGAAATTCTCCATTATCTTTTATTACAATTTTTCATTACATTTTTGAAACAACTTCATATTGACCATGAGAAAAGTGAGGAAATACAGTTCTTTTTGTACAGCTAAATAATGTTTTATTTAAAATAATAAATTTAGTACTTTGAATATTTATCAAAAAGTCCATTTGTTATTTTAAAAATAAACTAGAATTTGTGTAGGCAAAAGAAGAAAAAAATAAAAATAAGAAAAGGAATCTGTGAAGGTTGTTTAATTAAGCTGTTAAAATCTAAACATAGAAGCCATAAGGTCTGATATATTAATCAGTAGTTGGCTCCCTTGAAAGCTCTTGGGATGAATATAATGTGAGTACTTTCAAAAACTGCATTTCTCACAAAATCTGCAAAAAAAAATCTGAAAACCCAGTTTTAAACACCTAAACTAAATGATATACTGGGAAAGGCACAGGGCTTTAGAAAGAATGACTTGTCATAGCAGAAGGTGATATCTTTCTATTGACAGAACAATGGGATAGTAAATCAGGGAGAAACATTAAATGCAATTTATCTTGACTTTAGAAAGCGTTTGATTCAACCCTGTATGATGCATTAATCAGGAAACAGGGAAAGGTGTACTGAAGGTCTCACAGCTGTTATGTCATTCAGCATCTGGTCCATTTAGACTTAGAATACTTCTATTAATGGTTCCATATGTCTGTATTTACAGAACAAAATGCAATTAATGTTTGTGATAGGTAGGTTTATTGTGCTAACCTAGCCAATACCATATTTCCCCGAAAATAAGACCTACTTACTGTTTTGCCTCTCGCTGAAATATAAGGCATCCCCCGAAAATAAGACCTCCCAGAACATAAGGCCTCCCTGATAGTAAGGCCCCCCAAAGCTACAGTAATTCTGGACTGTGTACCGTAGTGGCAGGCACCACCGCACAGCTCACTGTTGGCCGCAGTGCAGCTGGAGCAGACAGGAAGTGCGAGTAAATGAACCATAGATTATGAGTAAACGTACCATAGATTGTTGTACATGGAAATACTGGTGGTAACAAGAAAATCTTGATACTGTAGGATTCACAGTTTTTCTGGTTATACTGGTTTGTGATGACAACTACTACCGTACTGTATACAGATAATAAAGTTCCTTTTTTTGTTGTACAACAATAAATGTGTACTGTATTCTTCCTCATGGAAAAATAAGATATCTCCTGAAAATAAGCCCTAGCGCATCTTTGGGAACAAAAATTAATATAAGACACTGTCTTACTTTTGGGGAAACAGGGTAGGAAAATGTGGGATTAATAAGGTCACAGTTGACTGGAGGTTAAAAGATAAATTCCTCGGCAAGCTCCGCCCGTCTCTCTCTCTAGCTCTTTGGTGATCAGACCAGCATGTGGCTGCTTTAGCTTGTTCTCTGCTTCAACTTGTGAGCAACACTACCCGTGGGACAGCCAACCTGTGGATCTTGTCACTAGAACTTGAGGTTTCTTCAAGACCTGCTTTGCCACACTGTTGGTGTGGACATTGATTGAGCTCGAGGCTGATGGATCCTGTTGTCTTCCATTGCTTGAGTTCGATAGCCCATCTGGGCATGCTTTGCTAAGCTCTTAAACTGCTCACTGTTGGTGGCACCCCCTGCTGTTTGCTGCCTGCATTGCCAGAGGGAAGACTCAGCTGTCTGCTTCCTTGACCTTGGACCCAGCAGCCCTCTTGAGTTGAAAACTTCAGTATATTAACTCTTCCCTGGAAGTGAGTTGAACTGAGTCCTCTGTACTGCTGTGTAATATAATTAGCTATTATATTTCTTTGTGCTGTATAAATCTATCCTTACATATGTAAATATAATCATAAGTGTCCTGGTTTTGTCCTATTCTTATGAGCAGGGAGTGTGCCCCACCCACAGTGGGACAGACCATAGTGTCTGATTGCTCTAGATGGCTGATGCCCTCAGGGAGAAAACCTCCAAGTGGTTTGCTTCCAAGTGTGCAATCATTTACCATGTGTTGCAAGTAGCACCCTAGGTTTGGCATATATTTGGGGGGACCAAATACAGGTTTGGCATATATTTGGGGGGATATATATATATATACACACACACACACACACACACACACACTAGGGGATATATACTATTCCCTAGAATATATTGGCATACATACTAGGGAAAACCTTTCTGCATTACACAGATATTAGAAAATACATATTGAGAGACACTTAGGACACCAGCTAACTCATTGGATGAGGATTTAACACAAGCATATCTAATATGGCCAGTGAGCCATACAAATGGTGATGGTTAGTTACATCATAGGGGGAGCAAACATTGTCATGTGTTTAGTGATGCTTTATTCCTGCAGATCCCCACAGCATTATGGGAAATAACAAATGGGAGAAAGAGATAAAGTCAATTTGTTCAGTTGAATATACAGGAAAAGTTGAATGAGGGTTTTTTTTTTCATCTTTTTTTGGTTGTTTTATTTATTTTAATCATTTTATTAGGGGCTCATACAATTCTTATCACAATCCATACATACACACAATTGTGTAAAGCACATTTTTACATTCACTGCCCTCATCATCCTCAAAACATTTGCTCTCCACCTAAGCCCCTGGCATCAGCTCATCATTTTCCCCTCCCTCCTCGCTCCCCTTCCCTTATGAACCTTTGATAAACTATAAATTAATATTTTTGTCATATCTTGCCCTGTCCGA
>NW_022111369.1:21529279-21530809 GCF_000313985.2 Echinops telfairi | reverse complement strand
CCAAAGATTATATGTCTATTACACTGTTTTTGAGTGGATTTTGACTAATAAAACCCCAATAGAACTGAATAAACTACTCACAGGATTTTTGAGTCTGTAAATATTAATGGAAATAAACTGCCTCACTTTTCTCCCCCAGACTAGCCAGTGGATTTGAACCACTAATATGTTGATAGCATTCCAACATTTAACCTACTGAGACACCAGGGTTATATGTTTATTAGGGATGCATATTGTGTGTATACACTTTTCTGAAATTAATATTCCATTGAGCTCTTTCATTAGTTATCACTTTAACGCCTTCAAATGTTATTTGCATTTATAAATTTTCTTCTACTGGGACTCCTATAACAAGTATGATAGCAAGACTATCTTATAACATAAAAGAATTTCATGCTCTCAACTTCAGTAAAGTGTGTTTTTTCCTAGGAATTATTAGACCACCTTAAAATTAAAAAGTGTCATGTAGAACTTAAAAATGAAACAATTTATATTTATATGTTGGTGCTAAACTATAAAGCATGTTTTTAATCATCAGTGGTTACAGCTTATTTCTTTATCCTATGTCAAACACCTGCATTTCTTAAATATTAATTAAATGATTACTTGATTCAAACTAAATCATAAGTGAAAAATAATATTGTTGTTGAATGCCATCGAGTTGTTCCCAACTCATAGAGACCCTGTGTACAACAAAACAAACCACTGCCTAGTTTTGTGCCATCTTCACAATGGTTATTACGCTTACGCCCATCAGCACTGTGTAAATTCATCTGATTAATATTTTTGTGAACTTATTACATCATAGGTATAGTAGGTTTTTAAAAGAAGCATAGCTATAATAATTCACTTTGGTGGAATTTTCATTTATAGTTAACAATATGATATTTTAGATATGGAGGTCCTGGATGGTTCAGTTAACCTGCTTGGTTACTGAAAGAGCTGAAGTTCAACTCTATGCAGTAGTATCCCAGAAGAAAGGCTTGCGAATCTACTCCCACAAAACCCAGTCATTAAAAATCCTAAGGCGTACAGTTAACACTGACACAAATTGGATTGCCAGAATTTGGAATCAACCAATGATAATAATTGTTAGGTTCCACCAGTCAGCTCCAACTAATATCAACCCTCTGCACCACAGAAGGAAACCCTACCCGATCCTGGTCTTGACCCATCTTCACAATTGGTCCTATGCTTGAGCTCATTGTTGCAGTGATGTGTCAATCCGTCTCCTAACGGCCTTCCTCTTTTTCACTGCTGCTCTATTTTATGAAGCATTAGGTCCTTCTCCGGGGACTGATCTTTCCAGACAACATGTCCAAAGTATGTGAGAGAAAATCTCACTATCCTTGCCACTAAGGAACATTTTGGATCTACTTCTTCAAAGACAGTTCTGTTTGTTTTTTTTGGCAGTCCACGGTACTTTCAATATTCTTTGGCAGCGCCATAAATGAAATGCATCAAATCTTACTCAGTCTTCCTTATTGTATTAGTCTAGGTAAACTAAGGAAACAAATCCACAGAAACTCA
>NW_022111369.1:21527763-21528708 GCF_000313985.2 Echinops telfairi | reverse complement strand
GAGTAATGCCTTGCTTTTCAACACTTTAAAGAAATCTTATACAGAAGATTTTCTCAATGAAACATGTTATTTGCTCTCTGGACGACTGCCTGCATGAGAATTGATTGTGGATTCAAGCAAGATGAAATCCTTGACAACTTTTCGCCGTTTATTATGATGTTACATACTGGCCAAGTTGTGAGGATTTGAATCTTTACATTGAGTTGTAATCCATACTAAATGTTGCAATCCTTGATCTTCATCATGTGTCTGTATGGAATCAAAACACAAAGGCGATTATGTACATTGACTTCTCCAGACAGAATTCATAGAAATAAAATTGAGTATAACTGTGAGAAAAGACAATGGCTAAGGTGCATATCAGCAGCTAAAATGAGTCCATGGGCTGACTGGGAACAGACCATCAATTGCTCACATGTAAGTTGAGGCTGAAGCTGAAAATAATTAAAACTAATCCACAAGAGCCAAAATATGACCTGGAGTCTCTCCCACCTGTACTTTGAGAACGTCTTGAGAACAGATTTGCTGCATTGGACACCAATGGCAGAGGACCTGATAAGTTGTGGGACGTTATCAAGAACATCATGCATGAAGAATGTAAAAGGTCATTAAAAACACAGGAGAGAAAGAAGTGATCAAAATGGATGTCAGAAGAGAATCTGAAACTTGCTTGTAATTGCAGAGTAACTAAAGCACATGGAGAAATGATGAAGTCAAAGAGCTGAACAGAAAATTTCAAAGGGCAGCTTAAGAAGACAAAATAAAATATTACAATGAAATGTCAAAGACAATAGGTATTATGAAATTCCTTACTGTAGAAACAATTGTTTCTTTCTGAAAAAATAACTCTTCTGACTATGTTTTAATGTAAATGGAGTTTTTATTTTAAATATTTATAATTTTAACCTAGCACCAAATAAATGTAAGATGAAAGAGAAAGAAAGG
>NW_022111369.1:21525180-21527422 GCF_000313985.2 Echinops telfairi | reverse complement strand
TTTTATCTTTGCAATTTAAATGAGTATTTGTTAACAAAATAGCTGAAAATTAAATGTATTGAGGTAAAGTAAATGAAAACAAACAAAAATCATCCTTTCTTTGGCTATTCTAGTGATTCAGAAATAGATATAACTTTTTCTAGAGATAATTAAGATAGAAATAATTGCCAAAAAATTATGAATGTGTAATTGCATTACACATTCATACATTACACATTACAGACACATGTATATAAATACTGAGCTATTTCAAAAGCTATTAGTTTCACATGAATTGAAATAAATGACTTAGATACAAAAGTATCATCCATATGAATCTTGATATTTAACATGTGTGGCTATTTTGAATGCTATAAATATTTGGCTTTCCTTATTTGGGATAAGTACCCAATATTGCTTCTTGTATAGCACATACGAGAAAAGAGATTTCAAGAATTAAGAAGAGATAGAATTGAATGAATGAGAAGCTGCTGGCTATGGAAACAGTAAGACATCTGAAGTGGTGAAAGACATAGTAACTCTTGCTGAAATCCTGACTCTATGATTCAGACTCATGGAAATGCAACAGGATAGAGAAGTACCAATGTGGGTTTCCAAGACTGTACATCTTTCTGGGAGTAGAAAGTCTCATCGGTCTCCCAAGGAGCAGCTGATGGTTTCAAACTACTGACCTTGCAGTGAGCAACCCAACAGCTGTCCCAGGGCTCTTAAAAGACATGTTAGCATAAAGCAACTGAATTAAAGATATTACATCTAGTTTACTAGACAAGTTAGTGAGGCAAGTTTGACCAAATCAGGCTGAAAATTGTAGATTAACATAAGATTTTAATTAATTATCTAAGTAATAATATGACATCAATGAAGCTTTTGAGCAAGATAGTGAAATGACAATAATAGTATTTCTAAAATGCCATGTTGATGTGGAAACTAATAAAAAGAAGACAAGAATAAACCTGAAAAGGGTTGATTGGGAAGATGTGCACCAGCCCAAGTGAACCAGAGCAGCAGTTTAAATGAGGCAGGATCAATAGAAACATAGAAAAGCTAATATGATAGTTGCACTTATTTGGAAACTGTGGTAGCAATTGTACAATACCGCTTGGTGTGATTGAACTATGGAATGATATGGTATATGTATTAAGCCCTAATTTTAAAAATAAGTAAAAAAATTTAAAAGGAATAGATACGTATGATATCTACGCTTTGGCCTTCTAACTGAACAGTCAGCAATTCTAAAGCATCAGGCATTTCTCAGTTGAAAGCCAGGGCTTTCTATTCTCATAAAGAGTTATTGTCTTAGAAACACACAGTGGCAGTGCTACTCTTTCCTTCAAGGTCACGATGAGTTGGCACCAACTCGACAGTAGCGAGTGTGTTCATTTTTCTAATTTAAATAGATATTTAAGAAGTGTGCAAGGCAATGTGATAGAAGAGACATGGAAGGTGAGGGAAAAGGAGTAGTCAATCAATGATTACTCTCAGGCTTCTAGCTTAACAAAAGCAACAACAAAAAACCCTAATTCTTTTCAGGAACGTTGAGATTTAAAGAGAAAGAGTAGACTATGGTGACTGTGGAAGATGATGAGTTTTACCACTCAGCCTGTTAAATTGTTACATTTGATATACATATATGTATATATTTATATATATATAAATTAAAAAAAAAGAAAACTGCTGCAAAGGATTGATTGGGAAGAGGTGCACTGGCCCTGTTGAATCATAGTTGCAGCTTAAACTAGGCAGGATCAATAGAAAATTAGAAAGTAGTTAATTCGATAGACATGTTTATTTGGAAATTGATTGTGGTAGCAATTGTACAATACTGCTTGGTGTGATTGAACTATGGAATGATATGATCTATGTATTAAGTCCCAATTAAAAAATAAGTAAAAAATAATAAAATCAATAGATACATAGACTATCTACACTTTGGGTTGAGGCTTTCTATTCCCACAAAGAGTTACAGTCTCAGAGTCTCAGAAACGCCCAGGGAATTTGGACCCTGTCCTGTAGGGTCACGATGAGTTGGAAGACTCTATGGCAGTAAGTAAGTATAAAAATGATACTTATTTAAGAACTAGAGGAAAATTGCATATTTCATCGTTAATGTACTGCACTCTGATTTGCTCCTCACCTCCATGCAGCCCTTCTGCAAGGGGATGTCCAATTTCCCCTGGATGGGCCCTGGGTCCCCACTCTGCACTCCCCCTCATTCACAATGTTATGATTGGTGTTTTGTTTT
>NW_022111369.1:21517101-21523938 GCF_000313985.2 Echinops telfairi | reverse complement strand
CAGCCATTGTATCTGTCCAACGCTTCACAGGTCTGTTAAAAAATAATTCAACCTCTACTTTACAAAGCAATACGTTCTTTAGAGACCGGGCCCGACTGATAAAAACCAAAAGTACTTGAGACGAAGGATCCTCATTCTTGTTTCTAAGGAAAATTCTGTACGTACTTCTTCTAAGATAAATTCTTTGATTTTCTGGATATTGATAGCATATTCATTTTTCTCCTCCAGCATAATTTTGTTGTGTCAATTCTTTTCCAGTCTTCCTTATTCAAATTCCCGCTTTCCTGTCTGCATTAAGTGATTGAAAATACCACGGGTTGGATAAGGGTGAACATTAGTCTTCAAAGTGACATCTGTTATTTTTAGCACTTGAAAAGAGGTCTTTTTCAGCAGATTTGCCCAGGACAATCTATCCTTTGATTTCCTGACTGCTGCTTACATGGACATTGATTATGGGTCCAAGTTAAATGAAATCCTCGGCAACTTCAGTATTTTCTCCATGTATCATGAAGTTGCTTATTGATCCAGTGGTGAAAAGCTTTTTCTTTATGTTGAGTTATAATCCAAGTATTTCACTTCTCTTCACAGCCAGCAAACATGATTGTGTCCTTGTCATATTTCAGATTGCTAATGAGTCTTCTTCTTCTTCTTCATCATATAATCCAGTTTTCCAAATTATCTTCTTGGAATAAAATTGACTAATTATGGCAAAAGGATATAACCCTGGTGCAAATCTTTCCTGATTTCAAATCACATGGAAGCCCATTGTTCTGTTTGGAAAGCTGACTCTTGGTCTATATATAATATACAGAGTCCTCAAGACTATAAGTGCATGTTCTGTAATTGCAACTATTTGTGATCATAGCCATAAATTGTTATGATTCACACAGTCAAATGTGTTTGCAAAGTCAATGAAACACAGGTAAAATTTGTTTGCTATACACTCACTTCTTTACACCAAGATTCACCTGATGACGGCAGCATTGTACTTCACTCTATGGCCGCTTCTGTATCCAGCTTGAATTGTTGAAAATTCCCTCTTTATGTGCTGCTACAAAAATCTGTGAATTAGCTTCAGAAAAATTCACTTGCTTGCGATATTAATGATACTGTTATATAATTCTAGTATTCTGTTGGATCACCTTTTGTTAGAATGTACACATATGAATTTCTTCCTTTCTGTTAGCCAGGTAACTTGTAATTAAACTGTCCTTAAAATTTCTTGGCAAAGATCAGTGAGCATCCTCAACACTAAATGCATTTATTGGAGCATTAATAGTTGGTACTATATTTGATATAACCTTGGTTCTCTAGAGAAAATATAGTGAAGTACATATATATATATAATTTATGCACATGAATATAAATTTATATATGAAATGTATATATTATATGAAGTTTATGTGTATGATGTTAATATATAGATAAATGATAATATTGATATCACAGGCAAATAAAACATTTGCTAAACATAATTCAACTATTTTAATTATGAAAATATTTACCAATTATGAATGGAGAGGGAGATTAATATTGAGGAAATGGCTCATGACATGGTAGAAACACCAGAAAATACTTGATATCCTCTTCACTGTCAGCTTGGAGGCTGTGTCCTCTGAACATTAAAAGTGTTAATGAGCCTTCCTCCAACCCAGATGCCACATTCTTCATATAGTCCCACTTCTCTGATTGTTGGCTTGCCATACAGATTGAATATTATGGTGAAAGGATACAACTGTGGTGCACACGTTTCCTGATTTGAAACCAAGGAGTGCTACCTCGTTCTGTTCAAGTGACAACCTCTTGGCCCATGTATAGGTTCTGCATAAGCTTAATGGAGTCTTCTGGAATTGTTGTTCTTCTCAATACTCTCCATCATTTAATATCATTCACACAATCAAATTGCTTCACACAGTCAACAAAATATACAAACACCTTTCTAATATTTTCTTCTTTTAGTCAATATCCACGTAAGGTGAGCAATGATAGTTCTAGTGCTATATACTTTTCTGAATCGGGCTTGAATTTTTTGGCAGCTTCCTGTTAAAGTAATGGTTATTGAAAATATTGTGGAGTTATCTTCAGCAAAATTTTACTTGCATGTGATATTAGTGATATTGTTTGATGATTTCAGCATTCTGTGGGAGTCATCTTCCTTTGGAATACTTACAAATATGGTTCTCTTCATGTTGAATGTCCACACTTCTGTCTTCAAAATATCTTGGCATAGATGGGTAAAAATCTTGGCATAGATGAACTTTCCTCTTTTGTTTCCAATTTTCTCATTGAAATCATTAATAATTATCAATACATCTTGATTGCATATTTGAGCAATTTTAGAAGTTGGTAGCATTTTTCAATTTTTCAACATCTATTGTGAAGTGAATGCTGTCTGTGATCGGATAATATCTATCTTCACAGAAGGAAATCCAGTCAGTATAACTCTTTTCCAAGTTTAGGTACCAGCCATGAAATCTGGTTTTCCAGAAAGTGAAGAATTATACCAATATTTTCAGTCTGAAACTAAAAGAACTTTCAAATCTGAATTGCAATATTGAATGACCATATGAGTAAATATTGAATTATGCTGGAAGCATTAAAAGGAAATGG
Source organism: Echinops telfairi (assembly GCF_000313985.2). Taxonomy (NCBI): domain Eukaryota; kingdom Metazoa; phylum Chordata; class Mammalia; order Afrosoricida; family Tenrecidae; genus Echinops; species Echinops telfairi. Next base: position 21,521,328 of record NW_022111369.1, on the reverse strand, counting down.
AAAGAATATGGACACTGGGTCAAAAATAAGTGATATAGATTTGAACATTTCAAAACGTAGCATACATGTGAGAGCCAATGATGCTGAGGAAAGTTCCAGCTGCACTGAAATCATTCACACAAAAAGCACTCTGGGACTGATGGAATTCCTTTCTCTATACACTTTCTGAATTGTTAGAATGTACATATATGACTTTTTTCTACCAGCTGATGAAGCACTTACTACTCATCTATGCCAAGAACTTTGGAAGACAGTTAGTTGGCCAACTGACTGAAAGAGATCCACATTTGTGCTCATTCCCAAGAAAGAGGCCCCAGCAGAATGCTTGCACTATAAAAGAATAGCATTGAAATCATATACAAGCAGAATTCTCCTGAATAGCATCCAACATCAGTTGCAACAGGACATTGATAGGGAGCTGCCAGAGATTCATAAGAGTACGTGGAACAAGGGGTATCACTCTTCATTTGAGAAGGACCTTGGCTGAACGCAGGGAATACCAGAAACACGCTTATTTGTGTTCTATGCCAGGGCCTTCGACGTGTGAACAGCATGACACCTTGAGAAGAATGGGAGTTTCAAAACTCATCATTGTGCTCCTGTGGAGCTTGTACGTGGATCCAGAGACAGTTTCATGAACAGAACAATATCATACTGCCTCGTTTAAAATCAAGAAAGGTGAGTGTCAGGGTTGTAACCTTGCATCACACTTATTCAATTCAGTATGCAGAGCAAATAATCAGAGAATTTAAATTATATGCATAAGGATGTGCCATCAGCATTGGAAGATGGCTTATCAATAACTTGTGATACAAAAATGACACCCATTGTTCTTGAATGTATGGAAGACTTGAGACACTCGCTGTTGAAGATCAAGGAATATAGATAGCCTTCAGGAAGGCTGTAAGGATGACCCAAATCCTCACAAGTGGAACAATAGGTAACATCATGATTAATGAAAAAGAGATTCTAGGTGTCAAGGGAGTCATCTTGCTCAGATGCACAATAAATGCTCATGGAAGCAGCAGTCACAAAATAAAATGATACATTGCATTGGGTAAATCGTTTGTACAAAACCTCTTTCCACAATTCTATGTGCATATTCCTATCTCTGCAGGTCTATCTAGATAAGGTAGCCTGGATAGACAATGTGGAGAAGAAAACAACGGTACTTATAGTTCTGGGGGGGACATGGGAGAGTGGGAGGTGGGTGAAGGGAAGAGGTGTTTACCAACCCAGGGACAAGGGAACAATATGTGTTTCAAAACCAGTGGTAGGGCAGGGGTGGGAGGACTGGTAGGGCGTGATCAAGGGTAATGTAACTGAGAGAAATTACTGAAACCCAAATGAAAGGGTGAGCATGGTAGTGGGACAAGAGGAAAGCAAAAGGAAATAGAGGAAAGAAGTAAGAGGCAAAGGGCATATGTAGAAGTCTAAATAAAACATATACATATGTAAATATATATATGAGGATGGGGAAAAAGATCTATGTGCATATATTTATAGGTTTAGTAGTAGGGTAGCAGATGGAAATTGTGCCTCCACTCACGTACTCCCTCAATACAAGAACACTTTGCTCGACTATACGGACATTCCATGATACCCACCTTTCCGACACAATAGCTGAAGACAAAGTGGGTGCATAAGCAAATGTGGTGAAGAAAGCTGATGATGCCCGACTATCAAAAGATATAGTGCCTGGGTTCTTAAAGGCTTGAAGGTAAAAAAGCGGTCTTCTAGCTGAGACGCAACAAAGCCCACAGGGAAGAAGCACACCAGCCTGCATTATCACGAGGTGTTGAGGGATCAGGTAGCAGACACCAAAGAACAAAAATCATTATTGTGTGATCACCTTTCCCATACAAATGCTGAAAACAAATATGTGCATAAGTGTGGTGAAAAGACTGATGGTGCCCGGCTATCAAGAACTATCAGGTCTGGGGTCTTAAAGGCTTGAAGGTAAACAAGCAGCCATCTAGCCCAGAAGCAACAAAGCCCACATGGAAGAAGCTCACCAGCCTGTGTGGTCAGAAGGGGTCGAAGGGACCAGGTATATAGCACCAAAGAACAAAAAGCATATCATCATGAATGAGGGGGAGTGCAGAGTGGGGACCCAATGCCCATCTGTAGACAACTGGACACCCCTTACTGAAGGGTAGTAGGGAGGAGATGAGCCAGTCAGGGTGCAGAGTAGCAACGATGAAACGTACAACTTTCCTCTAGTTCTTAAATGCTTCTTTCCCCTCACTACCATGATCCCAATTCTACCTTACAAATCCAGCTAGACCAAAGGACGTACACTGGTACAGATAGGAACTGGAAACAGAGGGAATCCAGGACAGATGAACCCCTCAGAACCAGTGGTGAAAGTGGTGATACTGGTAGGGTGGAAGGAAAGTGGGGTAGATAGGGTGAGCCGATTACAAGGATCTACATATAATCTCCTCCCTGGGGGATGGACAACAAAAAAGTGGGTGAAGGGAGACGTCGGGCAGTGTAAGATATGATAAAATAATAATAATTTATAAATTATCAAGGGTTCATGAGGGAGAGAGGAACGGGGAGGGAGGGAAAAAATTGAAAAATGAGGAGCTGATTCCAAGAGCCCAAGAGGAAAGCAAATGTTTTGAGAATAATGAGGGCAACGAATGTACAAGCGTGCCTTACACAATTGACGTATGTATGGATTGTAATGAGTGATATTAGCCCTCAATAAAATGATTTTTAAAAAGTTATATTTTAGTAATTAATTTGTAATAATCTGTTAGGTTGTTTACATATCTTTTATTCTTCATGTAATATCATATGATATGATGATAGTCTCATTTTTATTTTGCCAATTCTGTTTAATTAATCTATTCATTTATACATAAAGTTTTATATGGATTTCCATATCTAGTAATGTCTTGATTTTTCTTAAGCTTTTTTTCCCTCTTTGTATTTTAGGCCTGAGATGTCATTTTTGCCAAAACCTAGTAGGATTTTTGATTAAAATCACATTAAATCTATACATCTGTATGGGAACAATGAATTTTTTTACAATATCATGTCTTTCCATGTGGACTTCTCTGTATTTCTTAAGTTTTACATAATAAATAGGACAATATCAAAACACCTAAAAACAAACAAACAAGGATACTACTTTGAGAATTAAATTTCACCTGACCTAATCATGGTATATTTGCAATTCCCTCATAGACATGTGGAAGTTGGACATTGAAAAAAGGAAGATCTCAAAAGGATGGATGGGTTTGAATTCTGTTGCTGGCAAAGAATAGCAAAGACCATAGGCTGCTAAAGGACAAATGCCTCTGTCTTGGGAGAAGTGTGACCAACGTGGCTCCTGAGAGTCAAGGATGGTGAGACTTCACCCCATGTTCTTTGGACATGCTTTCAGGAGAGAGACTTACTTCTTGGTAATGCAGGAAGGACCTCAAGGAGACAGATTGGCCCAGTGCCTGCAATAACGGACTCAAGCACAGGAACAATTGTGACGATAGGGCAGGAGCGGACAGTGTTTGTGCATACGGTGACTATGGGTCAGAACTGACGGAATGACCCCTAATGACAGCAACACCATAGCAATACAGTCAGGTCTAATGCCTAGTTTTAGTAATAATCATATTAACTGGGTCTCCTAGTATGTGCATACATTGTATCCTGTCACAAACAATATTTTACATCAGGATAGAGCTTGGAAATTTCTTTTGGGCCACGAATGCCACACTGTGCCTTTTGAATTTGTCTTTCCCGTCATATTAAAATATTTGCTTAACTGACGCCAAGTGGACAATACCAATCCATTTGAGTTTACAAATGTCTCAAGTATTTGACCATGTCTTATAACAAACTGGATTATTGAGAAGAATGGGAATTCCCAAACACTTCACTGTGTTCATGCGTCATCTGTACATGGACCAAGATGCATCATTTGTACAGAACAAAGAGAAGCTGCACGGCTTCAAACCTGAAAAAGATTGCATTCTTTCACCATACCTATGCGGTCTGTGTGCTCTTTAAGACATCTTTACAGTATTAAAAAACATAAATATGACTTTAGAGACTAAGTGATCCTGACCAAAGCCATGGTATTTTCAAGGATCGCTTCTGGCCATCATTCTTGTAAGGTAGAGGAGCGGCACTTCCACTACCATGACTCGAATTCGACCTTGCAAGTCTGGCTAGACCAGAGGATGTACACTGGTACAGATAGGAACTGAAAATACA
>NW_022111369.1:21508016-21516728 GCF_000313985.2 Echinops telfairi | reverse complement strand
TGTGTGTATGGATTGCGATAACAGTTGTATGAGCCCCTAATAAAATGTTTTAAAAAAAATGATGCTGATTTAACAAACCTAAAAAAAAAAAGAAAAATAGGAAAGCCCCTGACAAGATGAAGTGACGCAGTAGATGCAACAATGGGGACAAACAGAAGTGCAATTCAGAGGCTGGTGCAGGTCCGGGCAGTGTCTCGTTCTGCTGCACGGACAGTCACCATGAGTTGGAACCCATTCAAAGCACCTACTAACAACAACAGCAATGCTTAGGACAGGAATCTTTATGTTTTCCATTTCATGCTTGACGACTTCTAATTTTCTAAGATTCATTCTACGTACATTCCACATGTTTATTATTAATAGATATTCCATTTTGAACCAAGCTCCCTCATTTTCATTGTGGACTCTACTTTGAGAAGGCAGTTTCTGTCAGTGGTACTACAACCTGAGGTGCTCATTTTCAAGTTTATATCTGACAATGTTCAGCTACTATTCCAAAGGTTCTCAGCATGTCTGTTCTGCTGCTATTTATATGGGTTTCAGAGTCTAGTACCTCAAAGGTAGACAGCTTAGTCTGGAAGCTCCACTGAAGCCTGTTCACCTAGAAATGTGAGAGAATGGTCACCTCGCTTCCAGCCTCCCAGCACAAGGCAAGCCCAGCAGGCCAACATATTGACAGGTGAGCCATAGATTTGGAAACTAGGAGAGTGGGGAAGTTGAATTAAATAATTCTACAATCTTCTGTAAAGGGTTACTCTGACTGCATTATTAATTCTATAAAATGACAGCATTTTCAGGTGTTTTATTTTTCAAGTGCTAACTTGTAACTCAGACATAAAACTCCCTTAATTCCACAAAGATATTACACAGAATATAATAATTTGAAATTTAATAAGGAAACAAATACAGAAATAAATAGAAATATCCAATTATTATTATTATGTTTGTAGCAAATCAGCAACAATGTAACTTTCAGATCACTATTTAAAATGTTATTTAAATGATATCTTAATTTGTATATATAATCCTCCATCCTCAAGTTCATCTTTGCATTATTAATATTTGCTAAATGTCATTTGTCTAATTTTTTACTTCCTGTTAAAGACACTTAAGCTTGTAGTAAGTACAATGGGAAACAAAATAATTTTTTACTGTTTTGCTTTTTATAAAAAATTTACTGTCTTACTAAGTAATTTATATTTTGTATTTCATTATTTGTTTGTACCTTTTCTGCCATAAAATTAAGAGAATAGAATTCACTGAGCAATACAGAAATGTTGAAAAGGATATTACGAGGAAACTTCTTCCAAATTCAATACATTGAAAAAACAAAATTTATTAATAACATAACATATACATGAGCATAATGACTAAACATTCAGCAAAATCAAAACCTACAAAAAATCAATGCACATCTTTACAACTTGGACACTATATTATAGTGATGAAAAATAAAATATAGGTTTCATATGGATGAATCTCCTTCAAAAAATTCATCTCCAGCTGCAAAGGTAGCTCTTTTTATTTGCTATTTTGAGGTATGAAACTTAAGGCATCTTTTTAAATGTTTCTTTCACTTAGATTATTGGTTTTATGAATGCGGGCTTGCTATGTTTGTCATTTATTGTAAGAACTAATTTAAATATACAGTTTTCAAACTCTCTTTCACTTCATTCAAATGTTTAAATCTTCAGTGCTGCTTTTGAAATTTTGGTAGGAGTGTTTCCTTTCTTTGCATGTTTACATAGCACAAATTATATTTTTAAATATAGTTTTTAAAATCATCAGCTACATTCTATACCGAATCTTAATTTTCATCTGATGTCCCATTCATTTATTCCAGAAATGTTTATGCTCATCTAGTTCATGCAAGCGCATTTTTAGTACTGGGACCCAGAATTAAACAAAATAAGCAAACTCCTCTGCATTCGTGAGGCTCGAATTCCTATGGGAGTTGACAAGAAATAAACAAATCTTGAAGCAAATTATGCAGCCTATTGGACACTGGGTTGTGTTGTAATTAAAAATACAACCAGGAAGGAAATAAAGGGTACTGGTGTGTGAAAGGAGGAATTTTGGATTTAAAATGGGTTGTTAAAGGCAATCCGTATTGACGCATTTGAACAAAGACCTGAAATAGATGAAGATACAGATGCCTAAAGATCGCTGAAAAAGGTTCACAGAAGAGTCAGCTAATGCAGAGATTCCAAAAGACTAAGGGTGGCTAAATGGAAGGGACACAAGAGCAAAACACTGGACAAGAATAAAGAGTTAACGGTAAGAGTAAGGAAGAGATATAGTCAAGCGTTGGGTTTTCCAGTAAGGAAGGGAATATCTAAGTTGTACGAGCCCAGGAGCCTGAGCTTTCTTCACCAAGTATCAGGACAGATTTTGACCACCCTCTCTCTCCTCCAGTCACTCCCCACCCGCATGGAGCCAACTTTGAGTAAATCTATTCCCAAGTAACAGAATGGCACAAAGCCGAGTGCAGAGATAGGGAAGTTAATTTCCGGAGGTTTTTATCATTGTACTGATTACATGGCCACAAAGAAAGCAAAGTATTACATGCTTATCATTATCCTTGCACTTGGCAGTGAAGAAGAAAATCTGTGCACCGAAATTCTGAAGTGTTATCCACTGAAGCACATTTAAAAAAAACAACATCCAAAAGACAGAGTTTCACAGTTTTTAGATCAGGTCTGCTACAATGAATTGAGCAGATGGACATGTAAGACAATCAATATGAGACTTTAAAACTTAGACAATGAGAATTAATTTTAAAAACCTGCTCCTTTTCTGAAATAATTGTATTGCATTGTTAACATAAAAATGTATCATAAGATATTTTGAGACAATACAGTTTGGTATAGATAACCTGAAGTTAACTAGTTAATAATGTTCTTAACTAGTTAGTACTTTCAAAAATGTATTACAGAGACTATATTTCTTGTCTGATTTTGTATCTCAGATAGGGAATCTCAAATATGTGTTCTGTGTATCTCTTTTGAAGTTACAGGGGAGTGAGAAACACTTCATGTATTGTTTAAAAGTGCCCGCGCTGTTATAGTCTATTGCAGTCAAAAAGCTGCACCTGGATGTATCTTCGTGGTATAGTTTTCATTATGGACATCAGTCCAGGTGTGCCTGACAATGGTTACTACAGAGAGAGAGGAAAAAACACCTTACAATTTAAAAGATAAAATGTTATTTGCCAGCCCTGTATTTTGGAAGCTTTTGTGGGTGGAAATGCAGAGTTATGGAACTAGAGATGATTTCCTGTCATCTGGAGTCAATTCAGAGGAGTTATTATTTCTCAAAGGCTGGAAATCTACAGAGATGCTTTCCTATCCCAACAACTGGTGAAGCAATAAAAGAGTAAAATAGACTCATGATGATTTTTATTGGGTGGGTACTATGCTCGTAATGGAGTAGAATTACTTTAGCCAAATAGAGAAATAAGTCTGCAGTGGGTGCCCAAGGCAATTAAACCAGATAGGAAAGAATATGTATACTGCATTGTTATATAGCATATAAACTACTTAGTAAATTCAGCCTCTTTTAATCCTGTTAGTAGAAAAGATCTCTTGCATTAGCCAATTTATATGTTGAATTTAGTCAATATTTTTCTTCTTGGTAACATGAGTTAAATGTCAGGAGAGTGCCTTTCAGCAAGATGTTAGCACAGTTCTTTGTATGGAAGAATGAAAATTAGCCATTTTCCTGCTCCAGACTACAATTAAAGTATAATTAGAATCTAATGGATTTACTAAAGCATCTAATAAAGAAGAACATTTATTTCTGTGTACTATAAAAGGTATTATATTGATATGCACAATAGGAGTATTCAAATTGATATGTTAATATTAAGGAACATTGAAGAACTGCCATGAAAACCACTGGATAATATGACAGTTTCAAGATTGATTATGTATGCTCGCATAATCTTTCGGACACTGACTAAAGAAGACGGTAGAAGAATAAATGCATCTGAATTGTGGTTCTAGAGAATAGTATTGAAAGTACCATGCACTGCTCAAAGGACAAACAGATTTGTATTAGAAGTAAGACCAGAATGTTCCTTAGAGGCAAGGATGGCAAGGTTTCATCTTACATACTTAGGACATATTTTCAGGAAACACCAGTGCCTGAGAAAGGATGTCATGTTTGGTAAAGTGGAGGGATGCCAAACAATGAGATGGATTGACACAGTGGCTGGAACAGTGAGCTCCGGCATAGGAACAGGTGTGAGGATGGCACAGGACCATGCGGTGCCTCATTCTGTGGTTTATAGTGTCGCTACAGGCCATAGCCACTTTGATGACACCTAGCAACAACAATAGAATCTGTATATTTATACTTCTATAATTTGGGAAAATAACTATGATTCCTAGCAATATAATATACCATAGGAAACCTCTTGTCTTGAAACAAAACCTGTTGTCTAATGGTAGAATAAAGCCCTTATTAAGATCATTTACCATTTTCTTTATGGGGAGCCTGAGATTACTTGTAATTTTTATTTTATTAAATTGTATATGTTATAAAATATGTCATTCTTATCACTAGGGATAAATGAAACTACATATGAAATACATACAAAAGAGACACTTCAGTTTTGCAATGTTGCAGTTGGAGACATTAACCATGCCAGACTACTTAGCTGTATGCTTCAACTAGCAGTAAACCGAATGATTTTATATTTTATACTAATGAACTTGAGGCATAGTGTGAGAACTGTGCCTTCAACTTTGCTTAATACTCTTTCATCTGTATTTTCATTATCAGCTATCCAAAATCATGTAGCATATCATAGACATACTACGTCTACGTAAACTGTATGGAAATTTTATTGGCTCAGTTGCATAGTACAAATTCAAAGAAAATGATGAACTGTATATGAAACACTTCTCATGGACTTCTTTTCTTCTATTTCCCGATATGTTTATGATATTCTTAGTTTTTTTTTTACCTTGTCAGTAATGCTCCAACTACCCTATCCATCTACCTGGGGCCTGTTTGTCCTCACGCTCTTGCATAACAGGCCTGCTTTGGAAAGAACTACTTTCTGATTTTACAATGCTATGGACAACTTTAACACTCAAGTTGTTTATTAACAGAATTTTACATCTTTATCAAGTATTGTAAGCAAAATCCAGCTCTTTGAATTGTACTGGGATAGTAGATGAATCAATGAGTTAATCATGACATACCAAGACTGAACCGCCATGAAGAAGAATCTATTAAGAGGGATTAATAAAAAGAACTGGTCATTAGAGCTCTATATTTCACCAGTTTCAAGAATTGAAACAATAAAGACAAGACAGAACACATTCTATTTGGGCATTTTATATGTTATCTCATAAATGTATAAATTCACATATTATGAACAAGAAGCTCGGGTGCCTACAAAACAATGTGTCAGACTTCCAGGATAGGTGAAATGGTATAGGTCTGATTTTTCTCTGCTTCTTTCCACCAAACAAATCTATAAAACCTGTAAATAATGTGAGAGGCAATCAGATGAGATTTCGGAAAGATATAAAGGAGCTGAAATGGTTAGGGAACCCAGGATTGAACATAAAAATAGATCTCAAACAACAGAGAAACAGTGATTCTTCTTTTATCACCTCCTATAGATACCACAGACCTGACGACGGCAGCGGTCTCTGCCTCGTCTTCTCCGGCTTCTACTTCTGCTTCCGCTTCTTCTGCTGTCCTTCCAACAGAGCATGAGGAAGCAATTCAAATAGGGTCATTCCTCCATCATATTTAATAAGAGTCTTGTCAACAACACTAAGGACATTTATATACACAGACTGGCTATAAACTATAACTTCAGCTGGCAATATACTTTAGGAAAAAGTCCTGTATTTCCCTTCCCGCCAGGATTAAGACTTCCCCACCTGCACTAAGAGGCATTGCGTATCAGGTGGTACCAGTTAAATTAATCTCATCACATCCAGCAGCGATGCCAGTGGCCTCTTGTCCCCTGGCCTTGGAGGATGCTGTCACCCACATGCACAGAGTGCATCAATAGTGGCAGTAAGGGGACCCCAGAAATAAAAGCTTGTCTAACAAGCGAAACCTCCTTTCCTCTCAGAATGGCAACTTCCTTCCCCTACGTAAAGGTGTTGTGACCGATATAATTTCCTTTTGGAGATTTAAAAAAAGAAGAAGAATCTCCTTTTGACTCCTCTGAAATTACCACAGAGACCAAGAAAAGCCCCAGTGGAAGTAGAAAAACCAACAGACTTTCCCACCTCCTCTCACCCCTATCCCCCCAAAGAAACCCCCACGGAAGCTTTGTTAATTAACTGGTCATTGTAAAACTGTCCCAAAGTTGACAGGACTCACATGATGTACTGAAAGAAGAAGGATGCTTTCTAATACTTTCTGAAGAAAATTAAAATAGGACCCAGATACTCAACATTAAAATCACTCAATAACAAGGAAAATCATGTCAGGAAAAAAAAAATCAACTAAGCGCCACAGAAAGATGTTGAAATTATCTTCAGCAATGTTAAAGTAACCATTATAGGTGAATTCTATGAAGAGTTATAAACTACCTTCAAAACAATAAAAAGAGTCTATCTTAGAAAAATTTGATTAAAAGAATCACATGAAAATTACAGAATGATACACATATACATGCACGGTTTTAAGTGTCATTAAGTTGGTTCTGACTCATACTCACTGTGCATAAAGCAGAAAGGAACCTTGCCTAATTCTGTTCCATCCTCACATTGTTATGTTTGCGTCCATTGTTGCAGCCACTTTGCTAATCCATCTCCTTGAAGGCCTTGCTCTGTCACTTTCTCAAGCAGGATGCACTTCTCCAGGGAGTGGAACCACCTGATAACTTGCCCCACGTATGTGAGACGAGGGTCACCATTCATTCTCACTTCTAAGGATCATTATGACCGTACTTCTTCCAAGACAAATTACTTTGTTTTTCTAGCTCCTTGAGACTTTCGAAATGCTTGGCTTACACCATAATTCAAATGCACCAATTCTTCTTTAGGTTTCCTTATTCAATGTCCAACTTTCTCCTACTTATGAGGTGACTGAAAATGCCATGGCTTGGGTCAAGCATACCTTAATCCTCAAAAGGACATCCTTGTTTTTCACAACTTTGAAGATGTTTTGTACTGCAGAGTTGCCTCATGCAATGTGTTATTTTATTTATTTGACAGTTGCTTATATGAACGCTGATTATTGATCCAAATAAAAAATTGAATTATCAAAATCTTCTACCATTTCTCAGTTTATCATGATGTTATTTGTTGGTCAATTTATGAGAATGTTTGTTTTCTTTACACTGAATTGTAATCCATACTGAAGACTGTAGTCTCTGGGGATCATCAGCAAATGCTTCAAGTATCTTTGCTTTCAGCTCGTAGTTCATTAATGATCTTCCAATTCTGATACCTTATTCTTCTTCATCTGGTTCAGCTTCTCAGATTATTTTCTTAAGAATACAGATTGAATACATACAGTAAAATGATGCAGCCCTGACACCCACCCATCCTGATTTCAACCACCTCACAATTTACTCATTCATTTGAGTGACTATTGGTGTTTGTACAGATTCTGCATGAGTACAATGAAATATTCTGGATATCCCATTTTTCTAAGTGTTACTCATGGCTTAATATGATCTATAGAGTTTAATGTCTCTACTTAGTCAATAAAACTCAAGTAAATATCTTTACTGCTGCAGTTTCCCACGGAACTCATGAACCATTAAGGAAATAGCACACATTGCTCTCTGTGTATGTGTTAAGTCTGGATTATACTTCCTATCCACAGGTTTGTGGAAGCTGGTGAATCAGATCAGGTGATTGGTTGAAATTCAAGTCCCCCAAATCAGAGTTCAGGTAGAGGAAATCCAGATATAGATAAAGAGCAAGAGAGTAGAGAGCAACGCATCCAAAAGTGAAAGCCAGGCCAAAAAGTATTGTGGGAGATGCACCTATCTAACTACTGAAGACTGAGACTTGCCGTCTTTTGGGAAAGTAACTGGCATCAGATTGCTGCTTCTAATTGGTGGCTTACAAGCCTAGTACCAGGCTCCAAGGCATGCTCAGTTAGAAAGGGATGTTTTACCCAAGGGCAGAGCTTTGTTAGAGGTGTGCTCTCTGTTGTCTACAACAAATTGCAGGCCATGTTCTCAAGGAAGCGAAGGGTAGTGACTTGAATCCCACCTTCTAGTCAGGGATGCACTCAAAATGTATTCCACCTTAATCATATCTCATTCGCATAACACAAAACTCCCTCCAATTTTGTGGCATAGAGATTAGGATTTCCAATGCCTGGTTTAGTGGTTACATGTTGGACTGCTAACCTAGAGGTCAGCAGTTTGAAACTACCAGCAACTCTGTGGAAAAAGATGGGAGTTCTACTCCCATAAAGAAATGTTGTTGGTGATGCCAGGTGCCCTTGAGTTGGTTCTGACCTTGTGCATAACAGAACAAAACACTGCCTGGTCCAGCACCATCTTCACAATTGTTCCTGGTGTGAGCCCATGGTTGCAACCATGGTGTCAATCCATCTCCTTGAGAACTTTCTCTTTTTCTCTGTCCCTCTGCTTTACCAAACATGATGTCCTTTCCCAGAGACTGGTCTCTGGCAAAAAGTCCCAAGTATGTGAGTTGAAGTCTCACCATCCTTGACTTTAAGGAGTACTCTGGAAGTACTTCTTTCAAGACAGAT
>NW_022111369.1:21492022-21507027 GCF_000313985.2 Echinops telfairi | reverse complement strand
AGAGATAATAACATGCACAAAAACAAGACAGAGCAAAACCAAGCAACAATATACAACAAAACAACAACAACAAACCAATGACAGAAAACAAAACACAACAGGAAAGGAAAGCTTGTAGTTAGTTCAAGGATTGTTTGTTACCCTTTAGGAATGTTTTCCAGTCCAGTCTATGCTGAAGATGGACTTTGGGGCCAGGGCGTGGTGCCCCAACAGTCTGAAATTTCATATGAGCAACTGATGTTCTTTTCCACAAATCAGCCCCCAGATTTTCTTTTGCTGAAAATATTGAGGTTTTCCATCATCTTTTCTCACAAATATAGCCCATTTGAGTTCATTGTCTCCCATCTGATGACATTCATGCACATAACTGCCATTTATGTTGTTGAAAATCTTTGCAATAAAGTTGTGGTGTTGCAAAAATCTGTCATAAAGCTTCACCTTTATTAATTTCAAGGCCATGTTTTCTAACTTAGTTTCATACTGTAGAGTGTTAGTGAGTCTGATTGCTCTAATAACAAATAAATTTATATAACTTTGTTTCTTTAGTGTTTCCCATTTGCTTTAACCAAAATTATTTACACACTAATCTAAGATTCTAATCTAGTAGCATCCTGTTTTTATAGACATTTACTAGAGGCGTGTTCTTCTTACATACCTTACATAAAATGTGTTTGTCATCACAGCATGTAGTACTCATCTTGTCGTGAATGATCAGTAAATGTTACCCATAATTCCCCCTGATACTATAAATGATTCTCTGAAAGTACTTGTCATGCCATATTTCAATGTATCTATTTATATGCCTGTAGAAAACCATGGCATTTTCCAGGCATGGGGTCATTACTATTTGTTGTTCTCACACTACCAAAATACAAAACAAAGCAAAGGAGTATTTAAAAAATCACTGCCATGGAGTTGATTCTGACTCACAGTCACCCCTATATAAACCCAAACAACAACAACAAAAACAACAAACTTATTGCCTTTGAAGTTAATTCTGACTCAAAGTTACCCTATAGCCAGAAAGAGCTGAACCCATCTATTTATGAGACTATGTAACTCTTTCTGGAAGTAGACAGCCTCATCTTTCTCCCATGCACTGACTGGTGGTTTCAAACTACTGACCTTTGAGGTAGCAGCCCAACACATAATCATTACATCACCAGAGTTCATCCATAGAGTTAACCAAACTATATATCTTTAAGAGGGAAAATATAGGGGTACCCCCACACAAAAAACAAAAAATTTAAAAAATATGTACTTAAATTTTTTTACAAAACAATCTTATCACCTTCAAAGTACATTATACTTAATATATTTGTCAAATCTGTTACTCCATTATTGGAAACATTTTTCAAACTTATCTGTTTGGATGGCTGACAGCACCTCCCTCGTTTTTTTGTTCAACTCTTTTACTTCATCAAGTCTCTACCATTTAATGTCCCTCTGCATTTGTGGATAGAAAAAGAAATCACACAGACCCAGGTCAGGTGAGTAAGGTATGTGGTGCAAGAGAGGCATGCTGCTTTTGTTAAAAACTGACACACTGAGATGGCTGTGTGAGCAGGTGCACTGTCGTGGTGGCAATACCAACCCACCATCTGCCACAAATCAGGCCTTTTAATGTTGCACACTGTTCCACCATCTTTTCAGAAACTCTAAACAAAAAGTTTGATTAACAGTCTGACCTGGTGGAAAGAACTCCAAAGGCACTATCCCCCTCACATCAAACACAAACAAACAACAACAACAACAACAAAAATGAGCATCATATTGATCTTTGATTTCATTTTATAAGCTTTTGGGGGGTGAGGTGATGGCATTTTCCATGGACTTGATTGATGTTTTCTTTCAGGGTCATAAGAATAGCACCATGTCTTGTCACCAGTAATGTCCGTGAAAGAAGTCTGGGTCATTTTGAAGCTGTTCTTTCAAATCACAGCATGTTTCCACTCAGTGCTCTTTTTCCTGGTCAGTCAGAACCCGAGGCACAAATTTTGCAGCAACCCTTCTCATCCCGAAATGTTCCATTAAACGTTGCTGAACTGAGCTTCACGCAAGTCCAGATAACTCCCCGCTAACTTCTTTTTTTTTTTTCCTCCCCGCTAACTTCAATGGTCTTCTGTCTGACTAGAGCAGAAGTGCATGACATTTGTTGACAATTTAGTTTATTTGGGAAGTTAAAGGATGTCTAGAACAAGGTTGGTAATCAATCAACATTTCACCTTTTTTTGAAGCGAGAAAACCACTTGTACACGTGATTTACCCCCCATAGCGCTGTCCTTGTAATCTGTGTTTAACAATATAACAGTTTCTGTGGCATTTTTCCTGGCAGGAAGCAAAATTTCAAAGCCACACACTGTTCTTTTAAATCGGCTATCCCAAAAATGAGGTTGGAGTAAAACTGCTTTTTCTAAAAAATTCACTGTGACCATAGAGAACCTTCGAGGTGACGCCACTGGATGCACTAACTCAGAGTGAATTACTTGATGTTCACCTAGAGGAAAAATTTGTACTACAAACGTTCAGCCCAGTGGAGCTTTTTTCTATTTGTGGAGGGGGTACCCCGACATAATCTCATCTATCTCCCTTGAAGAAGCTAGTGGGTTTGAACAGCTGTCTTTTGAGTTAGTATTCCAATGTTCACCCAGCAAAGGCAGCAGAGTTCTTTGGTAGAATATGCATACAGCTGTAATGTTGCTCCTCAAAGGATCTACTTCTTCTGGGGGGGCAGGGAGGAGTCTTTTAAGCTTTCTTATTTTAATTTTTAGTAGATTGGAAACCTAGTAGACTGATGACAGAAAGTATCTATTTATGCAGGAAACTAATAGCATTTCAAAGTAGTTAGGTAGTATGTTTGTTACTGTTTTATAAGATAGTACAAATATACAGTTAAATAACCCTGCACATACACATATATACCTCATCAAAGACCCACGTGTGCTCTTGGTGCTTTAATAACTACAGTAATCAATACATTTTGGCTGATATTATATTAAATAGTATTATTAATATCATCACTGTTGGACTAGTGATACATATAACACTTAGAACTGTCTCCTACCAAAACATCCTGTTAACAACTGACATGATCTCATATGAAAGTTTTAATTCTAGTTCAAAGCTCTCCAAAAATTAGAAGAGCAAAAACCCACTGCTATTCAGTGCACTCTGACTCATAGGGACCTTGTAGGACAGAGTAGCACTGACCCTGTGAAAGCCTCATCTCTCTCCCACGGAGTGGCTGGTGGTTTCGAACTTTTGGTTGGCAATCCAATGAGTAACCCCTATGCCACCAGGGCTCCCTTCTCAACAGTATACAGAACAAAAAAGTAGTTCAACTTTAGAAGAGGTTTTTGAAATCTCATCTCTATAAAGAATAGACTACACCAATAATTTTTACTCAAAAAGAGATCTCATGTAAAATACATAGAGCTTTGAATTGCAAGTCATTTTTATTGACTAACATATTTGATTTAGTCAAATGAAGACTCAAAGTACAATGTAAAATATTACATTAAGAAAAACCCATGTAATACATTCAGTGGCAAGGGAATTAAACATCACCGAACTTAGTACAGCAATGATATATCCATAAGCTTGTATTTGTTTTCAAAAAGATTAAGAACTACAATATCTGAAGCTGATATGAACAGAGTAATTAATTGCTTTAGATGGCAAATTTTTGTATTTGTCAGTATCATGTGTTCACATTTGCAGCTTTCATATTACTTTAGTTACAGCTTCATGTTTATTTCTATAAAAACATATTTTATGTAGTGGGTGGAAATTAGGGCAGCCAGATGGCTCAATGAACCAAGTGACAAAATATAAAATCAAAGATACATGTTCGCTGTTTATAACTTTCTATTCCACATAACCTCACATCTAGGTAGATTATCTCAGTTTAATCAGTTAGGTCACAATTTTAACTTCAGAATTTCCATGTAATATTACTGCATTTATTTAGTTAATACCATAGATAAAGAAATATACCCAAACTATTGTGAATCATAAGTCCATACATAGATAACCCAGTATAATGATCTGTCTTATTTAAACAGCTCAATCTCTATGAATCTCATCTTTCCATGCAAGTCAGAAAAAAAGTTATGTAAATCTTCACAGGTGCACAACCAGTGGGTAGCATGAGCTTGGCAAATGAATAGGCCAGAGAGGGCATGACCAAGGAATTATAAAATGGGCTTCTCAGAAGCATTTCCCTTTATAAGCAATGAGAACAGGTGCTTAAAGAGGCAGATTCCATGGGAAGCCATAAAACAAACCAACAAACTATTGTGCTTGTGAGACACAGAAAGCATAAGTAAAGCTGAAGGCTTGGGTTCTTAACCACCTCACTGCATGATTGTAAGCAAAATTCTTATATTTTATTGGCCCCTGTTTCCTCTTTTCTAAATGATGGGCTAATATATAATTAGAGGATTTAGGTAAGTTTGAATGGGATAACACACTGATGGAGATGGAAGTGACATTGAGCAGAATATCAATTAAATGAACATGTCTGCATACTCAATACTGTGCCAGATAATGGGGACATGGTGTTGGATAGTTACTGTCTCCACTTATTCCTTAGTCAAATAATTCCTTGTTTTAGCTGGGGATCATCTCCAGGAATTTCACCCAACCTCTCTTGTCACATGTGGTCCTGTAATTAAATATTTTCTAATGCTATATTATCAAAATTGCTGTGTGTCACTTCCAGTTCTTGTGATTAAAAGGAGGATTATAGTCTTTCTTTGCTTCTGCTTCTTTTCTATTGATAAGAATGTAGACATGATGGCTGGAACTCAAACATAAAGTGCATTTTATGCATGAGATATGGCAGAGTTTCATGATAAAAAGAACCCTAGTAACTGAAAACTTTATAATGTAACGTTACCAATCATTAACTTGAAAATATTCTGTAAAGAAAATCTGAAAAGGAAAATACCCATTTTTAAATAAGACTAGATTTTCTTCACTATGGCAACAGAATGATTTAAGTGATGCTGTGAACCAGGCAGAAACACTTCCTGACTCATGGAGTTTGTATTTGAGTGTAGTAAAGAGGAAGTAGAGAAAGTTAGTTTGTGTGTTTTGGGAGTCATACTTCAGTATGGTATGAAGGTAGCCCTCATTGGATCCTGCATGATTTTAAACAGGACTTACATGTGCTTAATGTCAATATAGCATCTTCCAGAACTTAATAGAAGAACTACTGAATCAAAATCCTTAAAATTGGAGCTTCATGAATTTAACTTTTTTCCAAAGGGTTCCAATGAGGCATTCCCTAACATTCCTTGCTGCTGCCTCCTTTGGTATTTGCACTTTACATAACGTTCTACAAAAAGGCAAGAAGAGCCCTGCATGGTCATTGTGCTAAGAGTGTAAAATAGAAGTGACGTGGCTGAAAGCTCTGAGGGTCACATTTCCAAGTGCTCTGTACTCTACTAAGCAGTTTAAAGAGGTAACAGAAGTTGGTATATTGTCAAATTATATGGTGAGCTTTTTTTTTTTTTAACTGAGCACAAATATTGTGAAATGGAGGATCTTTGTAGAAAGCATCAAAAACACAGTTACACTGTGTTCTCAGTCCAACTTTAATGAAGCCTTTCCACTTGACATTAGAAAGATCAACTCCCAAAGTCAGCTTTTAGAAGACAGCAGTTAAATATTTAAAACAATAATTAACTTTGCTGATAACCATTCCAGCTAATTTCCAGAAGGGAAATAGTATTTAATCAATTCTGGACAGGTTGTTTCAGCCAAATATAGAAATAATCAACCTACCAACCAATCAACCAACCAAACAAGCAACTAGTCAAGTAACAAGCAGTGATGGTTCAACGTAGAAAAAATAATAATTAAAGTACAGTAATCGAGACGTGGATATTTTAAAGAATCTCAGAGCTTAGCATGAAAAATTTTAAAGAGACACAGCTTTGTTGAACATGATGCTTAACACTGATATATAAAAATTTTGAGGAATCGACTTGAACATGCCTAATTACATATTACTGCACCCAAGCACAAAATAAATCTTTATCTTCATTCAAATGAGAACAAACTGTTTACCACATTTTTCTAAATCTTAGCTTTACACTGTGAAATGTTATCAAGAAAATGTTATTGCCCACTTTCCAATTTGTTTTACTTATCACATGATACTTGAATTAGTTATCAAACAACAGCAAGAATGAAAGCAATTAATGAATCATTATATGTAGCTCTCAATCTGATTTTGTGTCTCTTTTACCCTTAATTAGGAGCCCTGGTGGCATATTGTGTTACAAACTGAGTTCCCAAGGACAAAGTCAGCAGTTCGAAACCACAAGCCACTCCTTGGGAGAAGGATGAAATTTCAGCTCCCATTAAGATTTATAGCTTTAGGAACCCAAAGAGGTCAGTTCTATCCAGTCCTATAGGGTGATCACGAGTAAGCATGAACTTGATGGTAATGACTTTTCTGTTCAATTACTCTTCTTCATGTTAATTGCCTTTCAGTTCTTCGCATCTCCTGAGCTCTTTTCAGCTATTCATTCTGCTCCCATAGTTCATTCTCTAACATTTTGCTTAGTAGCCTCACCATGGCCTTCTCCACATGGAATGCACATACATCAAATTGATTACATATGTGAGAAGAAGCAACAAAGGACCTCAATATTAACAGCTAAAATGAGGCGAGAGGCTGACTGTGGAATAGACGGTTAATTACTCATATGCAAGTTCAGTTTGAAGCTGAAGAAAATGAAATCAAGTCCACAAGAGCCAAAATATAACCTTGGATATATTCCATCTGAGTTTCTAGTACAATCTAGCAACAGATTTCCTGCATTAAACATTAATGAAAAAGATCTAATGAACTGTGGGATGACATCAGGAATAGCATACATAAAGAGAGCAAAGGTCATTAAAACACAGGAAAGAAAAGAACAGAAGAGAATCCATAACTTGCTCTTTCTCATAGAGTAACTAAGGCACATGGGGAAAAATGATGAAGTCAAAGAGCTGAACAGAAAGTTTCATAGGACCCTCTCAGAAGACAAAGCAGCATATTGTAGCAAAATGTGCAAAAACATAGTTAGAAATCCAAAAGCAGAAGAACGTGCTCAGCATGTCTGAAACTGAAAGAACTCAAGAAAAAATTCAAGCCTTGAGCTGTAATATTAAAAGTTTATAGGAAAAATATTGAATGATGCAAGAAGCATCAATAGATGAAGGAAAGAATAAACATAATTATTTTGCTACAATAATTGGTTGACCGTCTACCCTTTCAAGACGTAGTATATGTAAGAACAAATTCCACGGAAAGAAGAATTTCAACTTACATTGAAAGCTTCAGCCAAAATCAAGGCTTTAGGAATTGATGGGATACCAATTGATATATTTCAACAGTTGATGAAATATTGGAAGCACTCACTTATCTATGCTAGGAAATTTGGAAGACAGCTCCTTGGCCAAATGAGTATAAGGCATCTATATTTGTACACATTCCAAAGAAAGTTGATCCAATATGATATTTAGGTAATAGAAAAATTTTATTGATACCATATGCAAGTAAAATTTTGCTGAAGATCATTCACAGAATATTGACAAGAACTGTCTAAGATTCAGGCTGGATGCAGCAGAGGGAACAAGGGATATGAATCCTGATGCCAGTTAGATTTGGGCTGAAAGGAGAGAATAAAGTAAAATTTGTACTTGTGTTTTATTGGCTATCTCAAGGAATTCAACTGTGTGGATCTCAACAAAGTATAGATAGTCTTGAGAAGAATAGAAAGTGTATAACACTACATTGTGCTCACGTGGATTGAAAGGCAGTTGTGTGAACAGAACTAAAGAGTATTTCATAGTTAATAACTAGGAAAGGTGTGAATCGGGTTGCTGAGCAAATCATCAGAGAAGCTGGATTATCTGAAGAAGAATGTGGGTTCAGGACTGGAGGAAGGCTAATCAACAACCGCAATGTGTGGCACAACCTTGCTTGCTGAAAGCAAGGAAGACTGTGAGCACCTGTATTTTAAAAGATCAAGGATTTCCGTTTTGAAGATGGATGACAACTCAGTGTAACAAAAACAACAAAGACTCACAAAAGGGCCAGGAAGGAACATCATGATGAAACACGAGAAGACTGACTTTGTCAAGGATTTCATCTTGCTTGGGATCCTAAAAGCAGTGGTCATGGAAGCCGCAATCAAGAGATTGCATTAGGTAAATTTGCTGCAGAATCTATGAAATGTTGAAAATAGAGGACATTACTTTGACGACTAAGGTGCACCTGACCCAACTCGTGGTACTTTCACTTGCTTCATATGCCTATAGAAGTTGGATCTTGAATCAGGAAGACTGAAGAAGAATCCGTGCTTTTAAGTATGGTGCTGCTGAAGAATATTCAGATCCGTATTGGAAGAAGTACAGCAAGAATGTTTCTTACAGGCAAGGATGAAGAGAATTAGTCTCATGTACTGTGAAGATGTTGTCAGGAGAGACCAGTTGCTGGTTGACACCGTGGTTGATAAAATATGGGGCATCAAAAAAACAGAAGACCTTTGACAAGATGGATTGACGGAGTATCTCTATGGATGGACTAAAACATAAGAATAATGGGAAGTATGGTACAAGACTGGCAGTGTTTGGTTCTGCTGTTCATAGTCTGCGTCAAACTGACTCAGTGACAACAACTGGCGACAACAACATCTGTTCTTCAGCTTAAAAATCTGAAAACCCTATAGAAGGTAGGGATCAACTTGATGGTGGGTGTAATTCTATTTGTTGTAGGCCATATTGTTTCCCAAATATGAAAGTATTAAAAGAATTATAGAATTAATCATAGATTATTTGTCATAAAAATGTTTATAAACATGTCTTAGAAAACCATAATGTAGGGACTACGTACTTTGATAAGAATGAATACATTAAAACATTTATTACCATCTTAAGGAAAGCATTTCTAAAGTGAAAACAACATCACTTAAGCACAGTATTTCCTAAGTTGAAAAACAGAATAGATGGAAGTTTATTTGAAATATAGAAATCAAATAACTCATGATGCATGTAACATAAATAGTCAAGTTAGAAAACTATTCTAAGATCCATTTAATAGGGAGTTCTTCTAGTAATTATAATATAATATATTTCTCTAAATACTATGAATTAAAATAATGGAATCATCAAGAGAATTTGTTTCAAGAATTGTTATATAACTAGAAAGAACCCTTTTATGTTGCTTTAAACTTAGTGATTGGAAGCGAGGCATTTTGTACTACATTCTTTGGAAAGCAGTCAATACTCTGGCATAGTTAACAACATGCTTTGTTTGCAAGAGAATGAGAACATTGCAAACTGCTTGGGTCTTTTGTCTAAAAATCCCCACCAGCGGCTCTTTGAATCCACTGTGGTTTTCAGGGCCTGATTCCTGCTTGTGCTGTGGAGTCAGCTGTTATTCACGCTGGTTGGCGCCTGTGAGCCATTTGTGGGAACATACTCTGTGTTGTGAGAAATCCGCTCACTTTATATGCTCTCCCTGGGGGGCACAGTTTTGATCAGCTCTTCAACCTAAGACTCATCCTTTTAAAATTCTGAACACGGTGACATCTGTTGACTTGCCTTGTTCCAACCCGAGCAAGAGAAACAGAACTAATGGCTGCCATATGGGAATGATATGAAAGACCACGTTACATGCATAGCATGGGACAGCATTACTCTTCTTGAATTTTCAGGAGGCCAATCATGCTCCATCAAGAAACTGTAGTTGAGTGTTTTAATTGAATTGAGAAAGTTCATTTTAAATAATGAGCCATAATGACACACGGCTTACACAAATACTTTTTTTCTTCGTTATGTCCTTGCTCTCTAATTAGAACGAGACAGCATATTTCCCAGGGAAAACATTGCGGTGACGTTGCCTTACTCATGTAAAATCTTCCAGCAGCGTTGTGATGTGATCAGTACAGACAAGAACCAACAGAGTTTTCGAAGACCCACAGAAGAGCTTAGGAAGATCGAAAACCCTGAGAATAACAATATGAAGAAGCCACAAATAATGTGGGGCTTAGTTTCAAACTATGTTTACAATGATTAAAATAACAATTCAATGCTGAAACTCCAATTATAAAAATCCATGTCGTTTTCTAGCTATTATTTTATGCTGACATAACCTGGAATAAAGATGAGGGCAATGCCCTCTTATAAAGCACAATTTATAACACAATTGAAGTGGTCTGTTGCTACGGTGAGACTCACGCTGTAAGTACTTTCAGAGGAAGAACAGTGTAAGATCACCAAGCCTTTCATCAGAATTATGGAAATTTATCAGAACAAACTATTATGATCCTAGGATCAGGAAGTAAGAAAAATGGCTATGGTCAACTTATGAATTTAAAATCTTACTTTCCTAATCTCTGAACACTTCAAGGAAGCATCTCCGTGAGGGCTTGTTTTGTTGTTCAATGTCTTTAAGCTGATTCAGACTCATCGCAATGCTATGTGCAACAACACAAACACTATTCAGTCTTGTACCATCTTCACAATCATTGCTAAGTCAAACCATCTCATTGTCTTTCTCCTTTTTACTGCTCCTCGGCACCTTTGCTTTCTCCAGGCTTCGGTCTCTCATGATAACATGTCCGAAGTACAGGAGACGAGGTCCTAGAATCCCCACTTCTAAGGAACATTATAGCGGTGCTTCTTAAAAGACAGATGTGTTTGTTATTATGGAAGTTATCATGGAAGTACTGAATATTTTTGTCAACACCATTATTCAATAGCAGTAGTTTTTGTTTGGGCTCCCTTATTCATTGTCCTGTGCTTCCGAGGTATCTGGTGTGATTGAAAACACCACGAGGTATTCAGGTGATCAAAGTGGCATCTATGCTTTTTCACTTGTGAAGGAGCACTTTTGCACTAGATCTGCAAAAGGCAACATGTTGTTTGGTGTCTTTACCGCTACTTGTGTGTGTGTGTGTGTGTGTGTGTTTGTGCACTGCTTGTGAGTCCAAGTAAAATACAATCCTCAACAATTATAACTCTTCTCCGTTCATCATGATGCTGCTGATTGATACTTGCGATGTTTTTCCTTCACTTTATATTGGTATGTAATACATCTTGAAGGCTATATTTTATTATTTGAATCATCAAGTGCTTCACATCCTCATTATTTTCAACAACTAAGGATGTGTCATCTGTCTATAACATGTTGGTGGGTGTACTTGCAAACCTGATATCACATTCCTTTTCAGGCAGTACATCTTCTCAGATTATTGGTTCAACATCAAGATAAAATTGGTATAGAGAAAGGATGTAGCCTTGATCTGTATTTTCCTGAGTTTTAAACCATGCAATGTCCCACTATCCTTCTTAAATGACTGTCTATTAGTCTCTGTACCATGTTCTCCATATGCACGTGTAAGGGTTCTGAAGTTCTTTCAATGCTGAAGATGATTTCTTTCTCTTTTTTTCTTTCTTTCTGGTTTTTAGTCAGTAAATCTGTGTGTGTTTCAAATACCTTCAGAGTCATCCAAAGTGGAGACGCTTCAGCAGATCTCCCAGATTAACACAAAGTATGAAGAGAAGTAAGGGGTCCATTTCAGAGGGATTAGCCAATGAAAGATTTATTATTACCACTGAAATATTATCTTTCATAACTCTGAAAGATGGGCTCCTCAGGTGGGAAAGTACTATTTATGATAAAGAATGTGAGGGTGTTTCTCTAATTTGCCACCCCAGGCAGAGTAAATCAGATGATTGTTCACTTAATCCTGACCAATACCAGTCTGTTTCTGCTTACTAGAACATAGATTTTTTGATCTTCATGAATTTCACTTAATTTTAGATAACTTCTACTTTTCAGATACATACTTCATACATTCCACGTTCTGATGATTGATAATTGTTTGCCGCAGCTTCTCATTGTGAGTCATGCCCCACCTGCAAATAAAGGCTCTGAAGCTTTCCTTTACCCATGTCACCAAATTCAACTCCGCTTTGAGGAATCCGCTATTTCCCAGGGGCACTCTGCATACTTACAACCGAGGAGAAGCGTGTCTGCTAGAAGAAGTGCTGCTGCAGACAAAGAACTGTAGCTCTAATTTTTTCTGATCCTAACTTGTATAATTTATTAACATCCATGATAAATCAGGTACTAGTGAGTTTTGTCTAGGGTTCTATGTGGACATTAGAAGTGATTATGGGGTGGTTAGGGTTACCATAGTGTAAACATGCTGGAGGATAGGAACTTGTTTGACATCTGCCTCACGGCAATCATCTTTGTATAGATATGTAGATGAATTCCCCTCACTTGAGTAACCAGAGGCGGTCAGTTGTGTCTCCCATGCCATTATTCTATCTTATGCACACTCTTGAACTAGAATAACTTTTTTTTTTAAGTAAGAAATGATAAAGTAAGAGAGCTTAACAAAACATTTAAAATCACAGTTCAAGACAACAGAGGATAGTATGAATATGAAATGTGAAATGGCATATAGATAGAAAACCAAACTGGAGGAAGACACTCAGCATTTCTCAAACTAGAGGGACAAATGAAAAAATTCAAGCCTTGAATTGTAATAGTAAAAGGAATAAGTATTAAATGATGCAGAAAGCAAGCATCAAAAGATGATAAAAGAAATATTGAGTGATTGTACAAAAGGAAATAAGGCAAGTCACTGTATCAAAAATATTGGTCAGCGTTCAACCAGTTAAAGAGGTGATAGATGATCAAGAACAGATGGTATAGTTGGAAGAATAGATGAAAAATTTCAAGATACATCGAAATAATTGGAAAACAAACAAAGCTGCAAGAATTGATGGAATACCAATCTGAATGTTTCAACAAGTTGATGCAAGGCTGGAAAACGTTTTATGCCAAGAAATTTGGAAGACAGCTATATAGACAACCAATTGGAAGAGATGCTTGCTTGCTCCCATTACAAAGCAATGTGACTCAACAGAACTCTGAATTTATCAAACAATATTATTATTACACATAAGTAAAGTTTGCTGAAAGTTATTCAAAAATGATTGCAACAGCACATGGATAGGTAACAGCCAAAAATTCAAGCCAAATGCAGAAGAGGATACTGAAAGGGATTATAAATTACATAACATGGAGTGTGTTTAAATGAAAAAAAGAGAATGATGTGTATCTGTGTTTTATTGACCATGAAAAGAATTTGAGTGTGTGTACAGTAATAAACTATATATCTGGGTATAGAATAGAAATAGAATAGAATAGAAATTCCACAACACTTAATTGTGTGCATCTGAACTATGCATAAACCAACTGGCGGTCCTTCCAAAAGAACAAGAGAATACAGAATGATTTTTAAAAAACCAAATCTGTGTCTGGGTTTTACATTTTCACCGTATTCATTCAATCTCTAAGCTGAGCAAATAATCTGAAAACTTGGACTCTGTGAGGTTGAATGTGGCATGAGCAACGGAGCAAGATCCCATAACAAGCTGCGATGTGATGATGACACCTCTGCCATCAAAGAGAGCTGGACACACGTATGGATGAAGCCCAGAGATTGAGCCTTCAGGAGGGGGCACAGCTCAACTTAACGAAAACAAACATTTCACAACTAAACAAAAATCAGCATCATAATGACAAGAAAACAACAAGCAAGATATCAATGATTTCATTTTACTTGGAACTATTATTACCATCTTTTTAAGCTACAGTAAAAAACAGATGTACTACATTTGGGAAAATCAGCTGCACAAGCTCTTGTTAAAGTGTTGAAGAGCAGCCATGTAATTTTGGGTACTGAGGCGCTGGAGAAGAATATTGAACGTACCATGCACAGCTGAAAGGACTAACTGGTCTGTGTAGGATGAAGTAAGGCCAGGGTGCTCCTGAGAGGAAATCATAGTAAGACTTCTTACATTCTTTGGATGTCGTTTTAGAAAATATCTTTCCCTGGCAAAGGACATCATGTTTGGTAAAGTGGAAGGGTAACGATAAAGAGGATGGCCTTTGATGAGATGGACTGACCCAGTGGCTGTGTCACTAGGCTCAGGCAGAGGAAAATTGTGAGGACGACACAGGACTGTGAATTGTTTCATTCTGTTGTGCATAGCATCTCTATGGGTCAAAGCTGGCACCTAACAACACCAACGAGGTGCACATGGCACATGGCACCACTTGTCTGTTAGTTTGTCCTACCGTGGTGGCTCTGTGTTGCTCTGATGCTGTAAGCTATGTCACTGGTGTTTCAAATGCCAGCAGGGTCAACCAAAGTGAACAGGTTTCAGCAGAGTTTACTGGCTAAGGAGGACTATAAAGAAGGAATCAGCAGCCCACTTCAAAAGAGTGGCCACTGAAAACCTATTCATAGCATGGAAACATGGTAAGACTGAAGGCCTCATTAAGGAAAGTAGAACATTCTCAGAGAATGTGCAAGAGGGTAGACCCTTTGGGTCAGAAGGCACTTGAAATGTTACTGAAGAGAAGCTGCTTTCTCAAAAGGCTTTAAGAATAAAGCCTTTGGGGCTTGAAGATAAACTAGCGGCCATCTAGCTCAGAAGCAACAAAGCCCACATGGAAGAAGCACGCCAGCCTGTGGGGTCAGGTGTCAGGCATCTAAGACCCAGAATAAAGCCATACGCAAGGTGAATAGGGAAGCAGGGTGGGGGGCCGTGGAGTGGAGACCCAATGCCCATCTGTAGACAATTGGACATCCCCTCACAGAGGGGTCACAGGAAAGACATGAGCCAGTCAGGGTGCAGTATACACACAACTTTCCTCTAACTCTTTGGTGCTTCCTTCCCCCACTATCATGACCTTAATTCTACCTTACAAATTGGATTAGTCCAGAGCATGCACACTACTACAGATAAGAGCCCAGAACACAGGGAATTCATGATAGATAAACCCCTTAGGGCCAACAAGGAGAGTAGAGATACCAGGAGGATTAGAGGATGGTGGAGGGAGAAAGGGTGAATCGATCACAAGGATCAACTTAGAACCCCCTCCCAGGGGGAGCGAATAATAGAAAAATGGGTGA
>NW_022111369.1:21489105-21490657 GCF_000313985.2 Echinops telfairi | reverse complement strand
CCATCACAAAGCAAGAGACCCAAGAACTAGAAAGGTGAGGCTCACCAAGCCATTTACCCCTCTGCGCTTCAATTAACCCCACCTGTGTTTTTTGGCCAGGTTGGCACAATACATTTTAACTAACTCAAAGTATTTTATGATAAATTTAGTTTTGTACAACAGAATAAATAATGACTCTGCTCTTTGTTTTATAGCTGCGATTGCTTTTATTCTTTTACTATCCACTGCATTTTTGGAACTTTATTTGAACAAGCATCACTATAAAAAGTAAAGAGGGACACTTTTTGAACCAGCTTGCTCTCTCAAGTGCTGAAGCCCTTCTGCCTGGCTTTTGTGAGTTTATTGGCAGTGTTTTATTTTCTAGTTGTGGCTTCTGAGCCACGGCTCTTACTGAGAAGGCTTACATGGCTGATTGTGGTACCTCCAGCTTGGCAGCATATCTATTTTGAGGAGAAGGGGGCAGGAGGGGGCCATGTTTCTGTGATTTAGAGTTTCCTGCTTAGTGCACAAATACCTTAACAAATAATTAAAACAAAAATTCACTCAAGATACTTAAAGTATGTCTATACAAATGGAAGCAGTGTGTGTGTGTATCTTTGTTTATGTATATGAGAGAGAGAGTAAATAAGTTGAGGATTCACGAAATAACCTTCTAAAACTATTAATTTTTGTATCTCAAGTTCAGATATGATTATTAGGAAGTTCAAGCTGAGGCATATTTTTGCTTTGAAGATCATAAAAGAAATCTCCTGGGTTTTGCAAAGCTGATTATCTAAGGATTTCAAAGGTTATATAATAAATTCTGGAAGTGTGTCCTAATCATTGTCCCAATGATTCACCATCTTCTGCCTCTTCCTGATTGCTGCCAATGCTCATTTTATGTAAAAAACTCAACTGGAACTAACTAGGGCATCTTTAGGGTAATGTTAGTTTTTAAGCTATAGTAATTTTCAATTAAAATTGCATAGTGTATCAGGGAGTTGAAAGTCAGATAAAAGGATGCTTTACTATTGACTTTTTATTTTTCTAATCCCTCCAACACCCATGTTTCTCAAAATTGGCAACAAGTTTCTGGTCTGTTTTCCATTTTATACTAAGGTGCTTATCTGGTCTCCATTCCTCTCGGGGGGGAGCAGACAAAATCTCCTCAAAATTTAGGTTCAGCTCTCCTCGGGCTACCGTGAGGCCTGCACAGCTCAAGATAAGAGAAGAAAGCACTTCAAACAGCTAGGAATGAATCAGGCCGCCTGGCTTCAAGCTCACTGTTAAAACTGAGCAATTCCGTTTCAGAAGCTCAGTTACATTAACTGAAATTAAATGAGACAGGCTCATTTAATTCATGGGTATAAAAGGCTCTTGAAGCACAGTTTAAACCAGTTACTTTGTGATGTCATGGAGCAAAGGGGCTAATTGAGCTCATTGGAAGGAGACGGGCCCCTGGGTTTGTATCAAAAAGCTGTTGGACTGGCCTCTGAAACCATTTCCTTCTATCTTATTCATACCGTCATGGCATTACATTTTGTATCATCCATTATCTCTTAACTAGAATGCT
>NW_022111369.1:21465615-21488397 GCF_000313985.2 Echinops telfairi | reverse complement strand
TTCATGTATTATCTTCAAAAATTTTATTGCATTCAATTCGATTAATAACCTTTACATATAAGCAATACTAAATTTATTTTTTGAATAACAAGCATATATGTATAAAATGATTATTAACTCTACCACCACTTTTCTGTCAATTTGTCATACTGAGGTGGCTTGTGTATTGCAATGGTTTTGCAAGCTATTTCACTGGTATTCAAATAGCAGCGGGGTCATCCAAAATGAACAAGTTTAAGTAGAGCTTTCAAACTAAAAACAGACTATGAGAAGGAATAGGCTGTCCAATTCAGAGGAATTAGCCACTGAATACCCTATAGACAGCATCAAAACATTGTCAGTTACTGAAAGCTTAATGATCAGAAGCAGAACATTGCCAGAGGAAATGCCAGAGATGAACTGCTCAGGTTGGAATAACTAAAAATATGACTGAATTCAAAGTGCAGTTGATTACATATGCAATCACGATGCACTGATCATTATTGGCAATTTTAATGCAAAAGTTAGAATCATAGAAGGAACAGCAGTGAGAAGATATAGTCTCTGTGATAGAAATAAAGCAGGAGATGCATGTAGGATTTGGGAAAACCAACAAATTGTTCATAGCACCTATCTTTTTGGCAAAAACACAAAAGGTTATTACATGTGTGTTGAATCATCCAGATGGAGTACACAGAAAGCAAATTGACTTTGACTGTGGTAAGAAATGACAGAGAAACTTAAATCGGCAGCTAAAACTGGGCCAGGGGTCCACTGTGGAATAGATCATTCATTGGTCATATATAAGCTCAGGGTGAAGCTGAAGAAAAAAATTTTAAAGTCTATATGAGTCAAAACATGTCTTTGAGTCTATCCCACTTGATACACTAAACTCTAATGAGAAAAAAACGTGATTATTATGAGACTACACAAGAATATCATACATGAAGAAAGCAACAGGTCATTAAAATATAGAAAAGATAGTCATAAGAGACTGACACTTATTCTTAATCACAGAGTAGCTAGACACATGGCAGAAATAATGATGTCAAAGAATTGAATAGAAAATTTCAAAGGGTAGCTTGAGAATACAAAGTCAAATATTATAATGAAATGTGCAAACCTAGAGTTTGAGAACCAAAAAGGAAGAAGATGTTCACCATATCTTAAACTGAAAGAACTCAAGGAAACATCCAAGTCTCAAATTGCAATATTGAAAGAATCTACAGCAAAATATTGAAAGTGCAGGAAACACCACAAAAGATGAAAAGTATATATAGTCACTGTACCAAAAATAAATAGTCTACATTCAAAATAAATAGCAACTAAAATTGGGCTAGGGCTCCACTGTGGAATAGACCAATCATTGCATATATGTCCTCAAGAGGTAATATATCAGCAAGAACAAAAGGAAGAAGTCCAAGTTTCACTGAAAGCATTATCCAAAAACAAGGTTTCAAAAAATGATGGGATACCAATTGAAATGTTTCAACAAGTTGATGAAGCCCTGGAAGTACTCACTTATCTTTGCTTGGAAATTTGAAAGACAGCTATCCTTGACCAACTTTTACCCATTCCATATTTTACACATTCCAAAGAAAGGTGACCCAAAAGAATGATCAAAATATAGAACATTATCATTAATGTCAACTTCAAGTAATATTTTGCTGAAGACCATCCAATAATGTTTTCAATAGTACATTCACAGGGAGCTGCCAGGGGATTAGGCTGGATTCAGAGAAGGGCATGAAACTAGGGATATCATTGCTGATGTCTGAGATCTTGACTGAAACCAGAAAATGTTTATTTGTGATGTATTTACTATGCCAAGAGAGTCAGCTGTTTTGAGTCACAACAAT
Source organism: Echinops telfairi (assembly GCF_000313985.2). Lineage (NCBI taxonomy): Eukaryota > Metazoa > Chordata > Mammalia > Afrosoricida > Tenrecidae > Echinops > Echinops telfairi. The sequence continues at coordinate 21,486,559 of NW_022111369.1, read as the reverse complement.
TTATGGATAGCCTTCCGAAAAAATGGGAATTGCAGAACACTTCATTTTGTTCACATGGAGTTTGTTCTTGGATTGTGCAAACATAACAAAGGGGAATGCAGTATGGCTTAAAATCAGAAAAGGTGTTCATCAGGATAGTATCCTCTCACCGTCCTCATTCAATTTATAGACTGAGCAAATTATCAGATAACCCGTCCTATATGAAGAAGAATGGGATTTCAGGATTGGAGAAAGGCTAATTATGATCTTGAGATATGCAGATTACACAACCTTGCTTTTTGAAAGTGAGGAGGACTTGAAGTGCTTGCTAATGAAGATCAAGAATTGCAGCTTTCAGTGTGGATTACAACTCAGTGTAACGGAGACCAAAATCCTTAAACTGTGCCTATAGGCAACAGTGATAATTGGGCAAAATATTGAAGTCATCAAGGACTTATCATCTTGTTGGATCCATAATCAATGTTCCTGGAAGCAACAGTAAGAGATCAAAGGTTGAATAGCACAAAAGGTTGAGTGCAGCTCAGCACTTCTTGAAAGTGTTGAAAAGCAAGGATGCTACTTTGAGGACAAAGGTGTGCCTGTCTGAACCCATGGCATTTTCAACTGCTTTATATGCATTTGAACATTTGATAATAAATATGAAAGAAAAAAGGAAAATTGAGTCCTTTGGACTATGGTATTTGAACAATTAATGAAGATACCATGGACAGCAAAAGAACAAACAAATCTATCTTGGAAGAAGTACAGTCAGTATGCTGCTTAGAGGTAAGGATGGTGAGACTATTTTTCACATACACTGGAAGGACATCATGCTTAGTAAAGTGGAGAGAGAGCAAGAAACAGAGAGGCCCTCTATGAGATGGATTGACACCGTGGCTACTGTCATACGGGCTCAAATACGAGCAATATGTGAGGATGGAACAGGACGTGGCAGTATTTTGTGCATGCAATAGATATGAGTGGAAAAGAGTAAATGGCAACTATCAACACTAGCAAAAAAAAATTCTCTTGCAAAGTTTGAAAATTGTGTCTTGAATTAAACTAATACAAAGGTTATATATTTTGTACTTTAATGATTAGTCCAAAGCCTAATCAATGTATAATGATGATAAAGCAAAAAGTAAAGTCCCAAATGGATTTACATCTAAAACTCTAAACCCAAAATCATCTGCTATGATAGTTTTGATAGCAATCCTATCATATATATATATAATCTACAAACTTTTATATTTATATAAATAGTATATATACATAAATTTCCAATTAACATAGTCAAAGTTATGGAATTCATTTTCTTTGACAAGCTTTTAGTAAGTCTAAAACATTTCTTATTTTTAACTGCCTCTTTATCCATTTACAAATTCTGCATAAGCACAAAGAAGTGTTTTAGAGTCTCAATCTTCTCAAGAGCATCCATAGGTTTTTTATGAACCACACAATTGAATGCCTTGGCATAGTCAATAAAACACAAGTGACCATGTTTCTGGCATTGTCTACTTTCAGCCAAGCTCCACCTGATCCATATCCTTTCTTCCATGTCCTCTTCTGAATCTGGCCTGAACCTCTGGCAGCTGCTCTCTGTCAATGTACTGCTGCACCTTTATTGGATGATTTTCAGTACAATTTTACTTGCAAGTTATCAATGATACTGTTCTATAATTTCATCATTCTGGTGGATCATCTTTCTTTGGAAGGAGTACAAACATGGATCTTTTCTTGTCAGTTGGCCAAGCAGCTGCCTTGTAAATTTCCTACCATATACAATAAGTGCTTCCAGTGCTTAATTGGCTGGTTGAAATTCTCAACTGGTATCCCATCAATTCCTGCAGCCTGGCTTTTGATTAATACTTTCAGAGCAGCTGGAACTTCTTTAAGCACCATGGGTTCTTGCTCACATGCTACCTCCTGAAATGTTGGAATGTTGACTAGTTGTTTTTGGTACAATGACTGTATATTCGTTCATCTGCTTTTAAAACTTTCTGCATCATTCAATAATTTACCCACAGAACCTTTTGGTTTTCTAAATATACGCCTTTGCACATTTCATTTTTAGGATTTGACTTTGTCTTTTGAGCTTCCCTTTGGAATTTGTATCCAGCTGTTTGACGTCATCATTTTGTCTACTTGCCTTAGCTACTCTGATAAAGAACAAGTTTCAGGCTCTCTTCTGAAGTCCAATGTGATCTTTTCTTTCCTGTCTTTTTAGTGACATTTTGAGTTCTTCATAAATGAAGATTTTTGATGTCCTCCCACAGTTCATAAGTTCACATTTTTTCATTAATATTTAATGCACCAACTCTATTCTTGAGATATTCTCAAAACTCAGGTGGGATAGAGTCAAGGTCACATTTTGGCTTTGTTGGATGTTTTCATTTTCTTCAGCTTTTTCCTGAATTTACACATGAGAAGCTGATGTTTTGTTCCACACACATCTCTCCTGTCCTCATTTTAGATGCTTTATAGAATCTCTCCATTGTCTCTTCCCACAGATGTAGTCAATTTGATTCCTCCTATTCTATTTGGAGAAATCCAAGTGTATAGTCATCTTCTGTTGCTGAAAAAGGTATTGCTATGCATATTCCTTGATTTTACAAAATCTTTCATTTGATCTTCAGCTTTATGTCTCTCACCAAGTCCATATTTTCCAACTAATGTTTCTTCCCGTTTGTTTTTAAGTTTCACATTCCAATCATCCAGAATTACAAATGGATCTTCATTACACATTTGATCAATTTCTTCCTAAAGATATTTGTAGAATTCTTTAATTTCTTCATCACTAACTTTCATGATTAATGCATGTGTAGTTACATAGTCTGTTGCCAACTTGAGACTATTAGGAGTGAAGGGGTGGAGTTTAGCCTGTCAATTAGGTTGCAGCTTGACGACCTCATTTGGAGGCATGAAGGAGATAAATAACTTGCTAGAGGCGTGACACATACTCAAACCCTGCAAGACATTCCTGTTGATGAGCCATATGGAGCTATGCTGATGGCAGCCAAAACCTTGGAGCTGGAGGAGCCAAAAGGAGACCCACACCAATGCTAAGATGCTTCGACCGCCACTAGATTCACAAGGATTTCCACTTGCTGGCCTTTGATCTTCCTGCACTCAGTGTCATTGCATGTTTTGTATGAGCCTGAAGAGGAATTTACAGACTGGTACTGGACATATGGCTAATATCGGACTCATGGACTTGATCTGGCCTGGGCTGGGATGTTTTCTTAATCTACAATTACTCTTTATTTAAATCTCTTTCCTATACACATGAGTGTCTATGAATTTGTATATCTATTCTACCCAGACTAAGACAATGCATATGTCTTAAAAATTGTCTTTTTGACTTGATGTTCTGCAAAGCAGATAGGTATAATCCTAGCACAGACAGTATTGTATGTCATGGTTGATTTTGTGTGTTTTTTGATTTTTTCTTCAACTTTTACATGGACTTGACAATGAGCACTTGAAAGTCTGATTCACAGTCTATGTCCGGCCTTGTTCTGTCTTATGAAACTGAGCTTCTTCATAATACCTTCGCACATTTGCAAGGACCATGGGATACTTTTTTTGTGCTGGAAAAAAAAGTGTATGTGCAATGAAGATGTCATTTGTCTTAAAAATTCTATCATGTGAGCTCCTGCTTAATTTCTACCATCAAAGTTATATACTGATCCTTTCTATCTGTTTTTAAGTTTCACATTCCAGTTGCAAGTAATTATCAATCCATCTTGATTGCATGTTTGATCTATATAAGAAGGAAAAATTTGGTCTCAAAAAAAAAAGTACCCAAGATCCAAATCAGTGCCATCAAGTCTATTACAACTCATAGAATACCGGTTTGGTACTCCAAGGCTATAATTCTTTCGGGGAGCAGAAAGCCTCATGGTTCTCCCACAGAGTGGCCAGTGAATTTGAACCTCTGACATTGTGATTAGCAGCCCATTACAACATGACGGCTCTTTGATGAAGCTGGTAGAATTCTTTAATTTCTTTATTACTGGCTTTAGTGGTTGGTGCTTACATTTAAATAATAATTCTATTAACTGGTCTTTCTTGTTGACATTTAAATATTATGTTATCACTGACAATATTATACTTCAAGACAGCTATTGAAATCTTTTCAATGATAAATGTGAAGCCATTCTTCTTGAAGTTGTCATTTATTGTATAGCAAATCATGATTTTCTGATTCTACATGGTCAATTTCAGTCCATTTCTGCTTACTACCTACTTATAAAATAGATCTTAATGTGTTCCATTTCATTTTTGATGACATCCAATTTTCCTAGCTTCATAGTGCATATATTGCATGTTCCACTTATTAATAATTATTTATAACTGTTTCTTCACATTTTGAGTCATGCCCTGTCAGCAAAGGAAAGTCCTAAAAACTTTACTACATCAATATCATTAAGATAGACTCTAATTTGAGTTGGCAGCTACTCCCTGGTCATATTTTGAGTGCTTTCCAAAATAAGCGGCTCATCTTTTTGCACTCTATCAGACAATGTTCCACGGACATACATAAGGCTCTCAGTGGCAATTTTTTGTTTTTCAGAGTGAATTATATATATGTATTAGTGGGAAGCCTGATCATCTGATATCTCCAGCGCTAACTTTTCAAGGAAGTGACTTACCAGTTTCGATAGTGCTTTTAAGAATCACAGCCCCACCAGGATAGCATGAAAGTTCCAGAGAAGGAGGAAGTCCCTCAACGAGATGGATGGATGCCGTGGCTACGACAAGGGGTTCAGGACTGGGAACAGTTGTGAAGATGACAGGTAGGGTTTCCTTCTGTGGTGCACAGTGCCACTGTTGTCAGAACTGACTCAATGAAACCTATCAACACCAACAATCTCTCTGTTCCTCACCAACATTTGTTGTTTTCTGATTTGTTTTGAATCATTTCTATTTTAATGGAAGATAAGATGATGTCTTAGTGTTGTCTTTCTTTCACGACGACCCATTGTTTCTCAGTTTGTTGTATGTAGTGGCTTGTATCTTGCTGTGAAACTAACAACAATGCCACCAGTTTTTCAGAATGAGGAGGGCACCCACGGTGGACCCATTTCAGGTGAGCTTCCATGTTAAGACAAACTAGAAAGAAGGAAAAGGCATACAGCTTCTGAACAGTTAGTCCCTGAAAACCTCATGAATAGCAGAGGAACACTGTCTGATATAGTGCCAGACGATGTGCCCCTCAGGGGAAAAGCACTAGAAATCCAATTTAACACCTCCCTTTGAGCACAGAAACTGACAACGCTGCCCTTAAATATCATTCTTATTCAATACTCTAGTGCAAATTCTAGCCACAGAACTTTGGTAAGAAATTGGAATGAACTCTGGATTGATAAGGAAGAAGTAAATCCTTTGCCGATTATTTTATATTATACTTAGGTCATCCCCACAATTGTACCCCCCAAAAGGTACTAACGTTAATAAGAGATTCATTAAAGTGTCAGGGTATAACATCAGAAAACAAAAATCATTTGGATTCCTTACAGAAACAAAGAGAACTCTGGGAATATGATACAATTTTACAATAGGCTTCAAAAAGCTTACATACTTAGGAATAAACCTAACTGGGTACGGAAACAATATACAATGAAAATCAAAAACCACTACTGTAAAAACAGAAGGAGACCTACATAAATGGAAGAATATGCCATACACATGGATAGGATTATAAAAAGGTTAATACTATCAAATACTATTAAAAGAGATCTATAAATATAATGTAAACCTGGTCTCTAAAGAAATGGAAAAACTAATCGCTCACTTTACATGGAAGTAAAAGAGACAGTGGATAAGGAACATTCTGTTAAAGAAAGAGAGCTATGTTGGATGCTTCAAGTGTACTGATCTCAGAACCTCTTACACAGGCATTGCACTGAGATAGGCACATAAATGAAAGAACCAGAATTGATAAAATAGAAAGAAATGCATTGATGTACTAACAATTGTTCTTCCAAAAAGAACAAAAATCCATTAAATGGTGACACAGTTGTAGGTGTGAGCAAACCTAGTGCAGTTCATATCCATAGGCCAGATGTTAACTTGGAAGCTTTACCTGACGCACGCAGCTGCTGGGGTTGACAAACCAGGCAGAAGAAAGGTGAAGCATGAATACAATGTAGAAGACAAAGCTGGTAGATACAAAGACAGAGGAATCCAAGGTCAGAGGGTCAGGTGGGACAAGCTCTAATGGCTGCTTGGGTCATTAGGAAAGTCCATTGATTCAACTCCAAAGACTCAAAAGATAATGAGCCAGATACACTATCTAGTCTAGCCACACATGAAGAATCTCTTCACAGCATCTACTTATATATTAAGTCGGTCACAACCTGAGACAGCATTTTCAAGCCTGTGACATGGGTAAAATATTGCACTTCTCTCCACACTCTCTGCAATGTCTTGGCTGCTCTCAGCATAATACACTGCGGAGTTGATTACACTATGTTAGATCACGTCATGGGGTGGGGTGGGGTTGGGGCACTAAACTGTCAAACTACTAAGAACCCTCATCCAATCACAAAACTTAACTATCACAAGTAAGTAAAAGAAAGTTTGCTAACAAATGGAGTTGTCCAAATAAAATATTTGTTTGCATACCTCATAGTACATGCAAAATATTTCAGAATTGTTCAAAGACGTAAATGAAAAATCTAGAACTGTAAAACTCATCAAAGAAAAATAAAGGCTAACTTAAACCAAATTCAAACTCATTTCCCTTGAGTCAATTCCAACTCAAAGAGATCCTATACCCTGTAGGGCAGTAGAGAATGATCCAAGTTATCTGAGGCTGTAACTCTTTATGAGAGTAAAGCCTTGTCTCTATTCTGAAGAGTGGCAGGTGGTTATGAATTGCTGATCATGCGTTTGACAAGCCCAATACATAATCACTTCACCAACAGGGCTCCTTCAAGTAACTTAGTGCTAATTTACAGTACAAATAAATTATTAAACATAATGGCATAAATAGACTATCAAACATAACTGAAAATACAATAGCAGCATAATATAAAAGTTCAGACAAGTGTTATAATTAAACTTAGATCCATCAAAAGACTTTTTTAAAAGAATCAAAGGAAATATAATAACTGCAAACTATACTTAGCTTTCAGAAAATATGCAGAAAATCATACAAAACATAAATAGGAAGCTATAAACCATGAAAAAAATACTAGGCAAAACATAGGAGAAATTGAATATAAAAGAAAGCAGAAAAGATTAAAAACTGAAACACCTTTAAGATAGGTCAAAAGGGGAGATCCTTGGCAGGTATGTGCTGGCCCGGGTAGACTAGAGAAACAAATTCAGGGAGGCTCTCAAATGTGTTTTTGAAAGACGTTTATATACAAGAGCAATTGAATATTGAGAAAACAACTCAGCCCAGTCCAGATCAAGTCCATAAGTCAGATATTAGCCCATAAGTCCAATATCAATCTATAAAATCCTCTTCATACTCATGAAACGCATGCAATGATGCTGAATGCAGGAAGATCACAAGCCAGTGGGTTGGAAGACTTGTGGATCCAGTGATGTTGTAAGCATCTCAGCACTGGCAAGGGTCTCCACGTGGCTTCTGCAGGTCCAGGGCTCTTGCTGCCATCAGCATAGCTTACTGTGTCTTATCAGTAGAGAGTCTCTCAGGGAGTGAGCAAAGAGAGAGTCTCCTGCCTTTAAGGTGGAAATATTGGAGTTCCCAGAATCCTCAGGAGAAAACCACACCCACACAGAGGCCTCATTGGCTATCACCTGATTGGCAGGATAGACTCCACGCCTTCACTCTTAATCCTCAGATTGACAAATGCTTATATAACTATTGCAGGTATATCTATAGATACAGTAACCTAGAGGTATGGCAGAGGAGGATGGTGTAAATGGGGAGCTAACAACGAGTAGAGGAAGGAAAGATTCTGAAATTGATTTCAGTGACGATTGCAAATATTTCTTAATGTGATTGAACAATTAAATTGTTTTGCATGTGAAATATATGCTAATAAATTATGTAAAAAATTAAATTGATCTAAGCTGTCAAAATCACCCTTCCAGACATCCTGTCACTCTCAGCGCTTCCTGTGTGTGTTGTGTGGCCTTATAAAGCCCTGTGTGCCCACACGCTCTCTGTCTACCATCTCCCACTAGGGCCCACTATTCAGAGGTTATATTCTGGCAGCTTTGGATGGAAAACCCTGTATGAGCAGACGGTTCACCAAAGAAGACATTTAGGAGGACATCTACTACAAGAAGAAATGCTAATATTCATTAGTCATTATTTTTGCTATTAACTGTCATTGAGTCAGTTCTGACTCATGATGAAAGTACATACAACAGAACAAAACCTTAGTTTATTGTGTGCCATCCCGACAATTAATCCTATTTGATCCAGTTGTTGCAAGCACTACAGTCCATACAGTCCATATCAGTGGGGGGGGGTCTTCCTTTTTTTTTTTTTCCCCACTGGCCTTCCTTTATCTACCACTAGGTCCTTCTCCATGGACTGATCCCACCTGACGACATTGATGACATGCCCAAATATCATGAGATTAAGGCTCACCATGTCACTTCTAAGTGGAATTATGACTATACTTCTTCCAAGACAGATTTATTCATTTTTCAGGCCTTTTATATTATATTTAATATTCTTTGCCCATGTTGTTTTTGTTGTTAGGTGCCACCGAGTCTGCTCCAACCCAGGGACCCTATGCACAACAGAACAAACACTGCACAGTCTTACACCTTCTTCACAATTGTTCATATGCTTGAGCCCATGGATGAAGTACATTTCACTGAGGACCATCCTCTCTTTTGCTGCCCTTTCACTTTACCAGATATGACGTCATGTTCCAGGGACTGGTCTCTTCTGACAATATGCCAAAAGCATATAAGACAAGGTCTTGCATCCTTGCCTCTAAGGAGCATACTAGCCTTACTTCTTCCAATTTAGGTCCATTTGTCCTTTTCACAGTCCATGGTACTTTCAATATTCTTCTCCAGCACCTGGATCCAAATGCATCCATTCTTCTTAGGGCTTCCTTAGTCAATGTACGACTTTCACATGCATATGATACAATCAAGAATAGCATAGCTTGGGTCAGGCACACCTGAGTCCTCAAAGTAAAATCCTTGCTCTGCAATACTCTAAAGAGTCTTGTGCTTCAGATTTACCTAATATGATATGATTACTGCTTTCATGAGTGTTGACCATGCATACAAGTAAGCAAAATCCTTGAAAACATTCTTTTCTCTATCATGCTTGGTTCCGTTGTGGAGACTTTGGCTTTCTTTAAACTGAGTTGCGATCCATACTGAAGGCTACAATCCATCAAGGACTTCAAGTCCTCTTTACTTTAGTAAGCAAAGCTGTGTCATCTGCAGATGGCAGGTTGTTAATAAGCCTTCTTCCAATATAATTCAGCTTCTCTGATTAGTTGCCCAGTATATAGTTTTCCAACTCTAGGTCTTTACATGTATCATTATAATATTTTACTTTGTCTGCTCAAAGTGCCTTTTGAAATTTTCTATTTAGCTCTTTGCCTTCATCATTTCTTCTATTTGTTTTAGCTAGTCTACCATTAAGACCAAGTTTCACAGTTTCTTCTGTTATCCATTTTGAAATTTTTCTTGCCTTTTTAATGATCATTTACTTGCTTTATGAATTATGTTCTTGATGTCTTCCCACAGCTTGTGGTAGTTATATAATCTGTTGTTAATTTGAGAGGATTTAGCCTGTCAAGGCACTAGGAGATAAACAGCTCACTGGAGGCAGGACCCAGGCTGACTCCTTGGGAAACATTGCAGCTGACAAGACACATGGAGTTACACGAGTGCCCTGATCTGGAGGAGCCACGTGGAGACCCCTGCCAGCACTGAGATGCTTCCACTGCCACTGGATCAACAAGACTTTCCACCCACTGGTCTGTCATCTTCCTGCATTTGGCTTCATTGCATGTGTTTCATGAGTCTGAAGAGAAATTTATGGATTGGTGCCAGGCATATGGGCTAATATCAGACTTAAAGACTTGATCTTGACTGGGTTGGGATGTTTTCTTGATATTCAATTGTTTTTGTGTATAAAGCTCTTATACATACATGCGTGTTTATTTATTTGCTTTTCTAGTCTACCTGGACTAACACAGCTCATCTGGTTTTCTGTCATTAGTGTTCAATCCATCAAATCTCTTCTTGACATTCAGATGGGTTAGGCTCAAGGTCATCTAAGGTCACTATATATTGAAATCTATTATGTTTGTGGAGTTTTGTTTGCAAGTCTTCCTTGCTTCCAGCAAGGAAGCCCGATTGTGTCATTTGCATATTACAGGTTGTTAATGAGTGTCCCTCTAATCTTTTTGTATTCTTTATATTGTCCAGCTTCCCAGATTATTTGCTTAGCATACAGTTGACATACATGTGTTCGAAGGACACAATCCCGAGGCACACCTTTCCTGATTTCAAACCATGCAATATTTCCCTATCGTATTCTAAGAATTGCTTCTTGCTCTCTGTGTACAGAATCATCTTGAGCACAGCTAAGTATTCTGGCAATCCCAGCGGTTAAGATGTTATTGATACTCTATTGTGATCCACACAGTGGAATAGCTTTGCATTGCCAATCACACACATGTATTCTCTATTTTCATCCACAATCCATCAAACATCAGCAATGATGTCCTTCCTTCTATTTCATCTTCTAAAATTTTACTTTCAAGTAATAATAATGGCATTGTCAGAGATTTTCAAATTCTGTTGGATCACTTTGATTTTGAGTGAGTATGGATATAGATCTCTTTCAGATTGCTAACCAAGTAGCCACCTTCTAAATTTCTTGGCACAGATGAGTGAGAATCTCCAGTCTTTCATCAATTTATTGAAATATATAATTGGTGCTCTGTAAATTCCAAGATCCTTATGTTTTGGGTTTGTTTGGGGGTTTTTTTGCCAATGATTAATTTCTAGAGCTATGTTTTTTATGCCAATGTCTTCAGTGCAACTTAAACTTATTCCTTCTATATCATTTGCCTGGATCCCATGTTGCTACCAAAACTTGTTGAGCCATAGCCCTGGTCTTTTTTGTGCAGTGGCTCTTTGTATTCTGTTCTAGTACTTCTGGCCCTGTTCAATATATTGTCCATAACCCACCACCTTTTGCCGCTGAATCAATTCCAATTTATAGTGATCCCATACAACAGAGTAGAACTCCTCGAACGAGTTTCCCAAGGCTGAAAATGTTTCATGCAAGCAGACTGGGGTATTTTTCTCCCACTGAAAGTTAGCTATTGGGCTCAATTCTCTGAATTTTTCACTAGCAGCCAAGATCTGTACTTACTGTGCCTTCAGGGGTACGTAGAATTTTCTATAGTGCAAGTTGAGGATGAACATTTTCTTCAGTCTCTTTTGACTTGCTAACTTCCAGGTCTCTGCACATTTCATGATAATGCTCTACCATTTCTTCTCAAGATGTCCTTGACATATTCTGCTCAGGTTTTTCCTGCATCATTTCTTCCTTTTCTTAAATACTCTATTTTGAAAAACAAGCTTCCGAGTATCATTCCTCACTCATTTAGATCTGTTCTTTCCTTCCATTTAATTTTTTACGACCTTTTTGATTTCTTCATGCATGGTATCTTTGCCACTGTCCCATAACTTGTCTAGCCTTTGGTCCTTCCTGTTCATGTTTCAATGATATTCTTTAGATGGTCTTCAAATTTGGTAGGAGGCCAGCTAAAGCACAGCCTTGAGTATATCTTATGGAGCTAGGAATTTAAGTAGCATCTCATGAAGACGGGTACTTCTGAATTATTAACTGTTCATCTACCTAGGTAAATAACTATGCAGTTAGATTTTGGGTATATATTTTTCAAACATGGTAATCTCTATTGGGAAATATATCTATGTTATTTAAATTTATTCCTCTGAGGTAGAATGGGTTTTCTGATCAGTGAGATTTTACCAACTGATTGAAATAAAAAGCAATGAAACAACTTGTTACCTCAATAAAGGACTGGAAAATATTTTCAAAATATTTTTCACTGACAGTTGAATGATAAAGGGACACAGAAATTAAATGGTAATACTTGCAAATAAAGAATATGTCAAAGTATATTTTTGCTCTCACTTCAACATATCTATTGGAATCCAAAGTAAATGATGTGTTTTGTAGCATTTTCAGAAAGATTCTATACTACCTCACAGAATGAGATAAAAAAATGAAACCTAAATGCATATATTTAATACTAATGACTTGTTAGATTGCTTAGACATTTTTAAAGTAGATTACACAAATTATTAGACTATGTAGAGATTATCAAGAATACTCATAAATATGTTCCCTTTTCTTTCATTTTATACCTCTTGCATCTACATATACTAAAAGAACAGAAACATATTTCTTGTCACAGCTGAGAGAATTTTTAGGACTTTCAAAACTTGAAAGAGACTTCAAAGAAACGAGATAGCATGCTCTTCTCTGCCCTGCTCCCCTAAGGGCAGCTTCTTAGCAGTGCTCAGTTCAGTCAAAATGGTTGTCTTTGCCAGTATCAGTCTGCTGAGAGACAATTCTGCATTAGACAGCTGTCCTTTCCATGAAATAAATGTCTCCTCTGAAAATATGTTTTCTCGTATCTTCTCAGGTCTAAGAAAGCAGCCATTGGTTCCACATGCTATGCCATATGCTAATTTGGCATGAGACTGCATTACAGGCAAGTCTGTTTCTTTAGGACATCACTCCAGGAGAGGTGACAGGACAGAAAGATCACATCACTACGTGGACCAGTGTCACACCAATGAAATGGGGCCCACTGGCCCATGTTCATATCTTCATAAGGAATGAAGTGATTTGGGAATGGCCAACCAGAGTCTCTAGTGTGATCCTTAAAGACAAGTACTATTTTTAATAATGCTCACAAATATTCTTTTGTTTGAATTTCTGATTTCAAATAGAAGCATTCTTTGATAAGACTGAAACAACCATTTTGCATTGACTAGTTGGACAGTGAAAGCTCTGACAGCCACAGGGGACTGTCTCGTTTATCTGGTTCTCAAAAGTTTTACTACTGTGATAAGGTGCAGTGCTACCATGTGTCTACTGCTTATGCTAGTGGGATATAGTTGAGTTTTTACTTCTCAAACAGATTTCAGCCTTACACAGTTTACAGGTTTTGAAGGTTTTAACTGTCATTTAAAAAGGACTTTATTCTCAATCTTCTTGTTAGGCAAATTTGAAATATCATTGGGGAGTTGTTTCCTTTCTGAAAAGAATGAGACATACGATATTCTTCTATGAAAAATAAATGGAAATGTGTTCCAGACATGGCTTGAGAAATTGTTCTGCTTTATCTTTATCAGAGTACATGCATCTAGGGTGATACTGGATTATATTAGAGGAGATACAGAGAAGCCAATAGGAGTGGGAGTGGATTAAATGCATATTTTCCCTCTTTGGTGCCAAATGGATTCCTTGAAGCAAATGAAAGTAAAGTGAGATTTCCAGAATAATGTCTCATGCCCAGGACTGTCAAACATGACTAGCTGCATAGAAAACAAAAGGAGCCTTCATTGTATGATTCCATGGAGAACGTTTGAGATAAATCGATACATAAACCAACTAACAGAAAAATTAAACCATTATTTGGTTTACTTTGTATCTTAATTTTGCTACAGGGATTCACCTGTTGTCATTTCTTTCAAATTATCCTTTAATATTCTTAAAATAATTTTTATTCTAATACCTATCTTTGAGAACCTAGTCTGAGATGTACTTAAATCTGTTCACTGATATATGTGTGGAACACAGTTAGTAGCATAGGTTTAAAGTTGGAGTTTGAGGATAATTGAAATTATGTGTGCAAATCAAGTAACTTAAAATTTTAATTTGTGCAAGTCAACAATCCTTGTATTTTAGTCCAAATTTCTGTCCTATAGATGTGTACTTTCCTTTTCTCAACATGATTTTATATTCTATACTATTGACAGAATTAATAATGCTATGACTATAGTCCCATGAGCATGATTTATAATGTTCCCTAATAAAAGGATAATGGTGCCTCTAATGTGGACCAGGAACATACATAAACCCTGGATATGTGAATGAATTTTCAGCTCACACTTAATCATAATTAGTTCTTAGGATGTGGCCCTACGCAATACTTGATCCCTTGAAGAGATCACGGAAGATATGGGGCTCTGACAATGTGTGGTAAAGAAATCAGAAGGTTCCTGACTGTCAGAAAGAATAGAGTCTGAGGCCTTAAAGACTTGTCTTAAAACAAGCAGCCCTCTAAGTGAAATGTCAGCTAAATCCACACGGAATAAGCAAGCCAACCTTTGTTATTCAAGGGTTTTAAATAACAAAATCCAAGGCCAAAGGAGGAAATCCTACCAGAGCTTAAATTTTGAGTACCTAGTTTGCAGAAGGCTGTAGATGAAAGCCCAAAATCCATTTTCAGGGTCCTCATGTGGATTTAGCTTCTGTTGCTACTCCTCTGGCCATTGACTAAGCATGTGAATAGCTTTTCTATCCGATAGAGTATACTGGAAAGTGGATTCATATAGATCTAGTAAGATTAAATTGCAACACCATCTCATTTATTCTTTCTTTGATGCATTTAAAATTTGTTTTGCTTTTTATTATTTTCTGCTGCTGTTTCAATAGAGATTTTCTTTGCTATGTTTTTGCTGTTGGTTTCTGTTTTGTTTATTTGGTATGATTTTACTTATATGAAATCCAGGATAAATAAATCTATAGAAAAAGTAACAGAGTTAATACCCTCTTAGGGTTATTTGGTATGATTTTCTTTATATGAAATCCAGGATAAATAAATCTATAGAGAAGGTAATAGAATTAATAACCTCTTAGGGTTATGGCAGGGCAGGTTGCGGGGAAATTGGGAGCTAATCATAATGAATACAAGAGTGAAGAAAGTGTTATAAAATTGATTGTGGTTATGATTGCACAATTATTTTCAATATGTTTAAACCACTGAATTGTATGTGAATTATATGTCAATAAAACTCAAAATAGAAAAGGAGAGAATGATGCGTCAGAAGGGAGAGTTTGGTTTTGTAAGTATCTCCCCTCTAGGGACATCTCAGTCTTATTGGTACAGAAATTCAATTTTTCTCAGCTCTACCCGGGTTTATAGGCTGTATGGATCCAAAGCTGACTAAACTCTCCAGGGACAAGTGATAAACGGCAATGTCAATATATTTACACTGGAATATCTATCTGGCCTTCAGTGGCTTCTTCATTTTTTCCAGTGGGAAAAAATGCAATCCTCACTGGGAAATTGTTTGCTAGAATTAATCTAGACTGCTCAATAATTCGGTCACCTTAGGGAAGGTATTAGTCCTAAACCACTTTTAACCCATTCCAATAAGTCACAGTCAATGCCACAAATACCATCAGTGAAAACCTTGGAGACAAAATGTTGCAGAGGAAAAGTACTTGGATTTAAACCTTCCCTTTCTTTCTCAATTTATCAGGCTTCCTCATCTCCTACCAAACCAGTTCTGAGTAAGTCAGTTATAAATCATGGAGATAACATGTATGTTAGAAATAGAACCATGTCCCATAACATTTTTCAATGGATAATTTTTTGGC
Source organism: Echinops telfairi (assembly GCF_000313985.2). Taxonomy (NCBI): domain Eukaryota; kingdom Metazoa; phylum Chordata; class Mammalia; order Afrosoricida; family Tenrecidae; genus Echinops; species Echinops telfairi. Next base: position 21,470,961 of record NW_022111369.1, on the reverse strand, counting down.
AGTAGGTCACCAGTTATTTCTTCCAAGATGAGTTTGGGTAGACTCAAACTTCCAGGAGCTACTGGTCTAATGAATTCTGGGTAAACATTGCTTATAACAGATAAATCTATTCTTGATTGCTTTTGAAGAGATGGATTGAATTCAAGATGGATAACATTTAATATTTAATATGTGTAAACAATTGATCAAATACAGGTAAGGTGAGAATTTGCTCATTAGTGACATTCAATAAAATGTTATAATTTTCCCATACCCCACAAAGCATATATTGTATGACTGTGCTATATATGTATCATTCCTGGATGCAGTAATCATTTTTTTACTCTGCATAAGTCCACCTATATTTTGAACACGGTATTCATTTCTAGGAGTCTAATTTAAACACTCAGCTATTTAATCTAACATTAAGCACACAGTATTAGCTTTATGAAATGCAGTATAAAAGTACAATTTATATAAAGGATCTCACACATTAGTGGGAAGAAAAATATTGATATAATAATAATATTTAGCATCTACCTATTGGCCAATATTCAAGGGATTAGTGAGCTGAAATGGATTGATATTGGCCATTTTCAAGCAGAAATTCATATGGTTTACATACCAGGAATGACACTATTAAGTGGAATGGTATTTCATTCATCTGCAAATAGTATATTTCACAATGTATCTTACAATGCTGTCTGCTGTAAGATAAAGTCCATACACATAGGAAGAAATCCAATCAATACAAATGTTATTCAAATTTAGACACAAACCACTAAAGCTATTGAGGAAGAAATCGAAGAATTCTAACTATGTATTCTGTCTGAAACTGATCAAACATGCAATCAAGAAGCATTGATTTTTATTGGTGATTGGAATGCACAAGTTGGAAACAAAGAGTAAGGAGCAGTAGTTAGAAAATATAACCATAGTGATAGAAACCAATCTGGAGACAGTCTGGTAGAATTTTGAGAAAATGATGCACTTGAACTATGGATTTGATGAGGAATATTCAAAGTACCATGAACTGACATAAGAACAAACGGATTTGTCTTGGAAGCAGTAAGGTCCAAATGTTCCTTAGAGGCAAGGATGGTATGACTTTGTCTCACATACTGTGAACATGCTGTCAGGAGAGATCAATCCCTTGAGAAGGACATCATGTCTGGCAAAGTGGAGAGCAGGTAAAAAGAGGCAGACCCTCGGCAGTGAGATGGATTGACACATTGACTTTATTGGTGGGCTCAAACACAAGAATAATTGTAAGGCTTGTACAGTGTAGAGCTGTCTGGTTCTGGTGTCTACCGGGTCTTATGAGTCAGAGCCAACTGGATGACACCCAATAATAAAACATATTGAGGCTACCGCTCTGCCCTGACCCCGTGCATGTTTTCAATAGTTTATTATCCTCATCTTATTATCACAGAAGTTAAGCAATATACACAACTCCTGATCATTCTCTTTGAAGATTGTAGTATCATTCAACAGCTTAGAATTTAGAGAAGGTTAAAATGCAGTGCTATATGAAACAGATGAGAAAAATAACCTGCCAAAATGAGGAGGAAGAGAGTCCCTTCGAGGAATTCTCCAAAAAGACATAGTGGATAAATTCAGGTTTTGAAGTGCTTTCCAAAACACCAAACTCTGCCATCAAGTCAATTTTGGTTCGTACAGATCCTATAGGACAGGGTAGAACTGCCCTTCGGCTGTCCAAGATTGTAATTCTTTACAGGGTTAGAAAGCCTAGTCTTTGGCTAGCAGATATGACGAAGGCAAATAACAGGGGAGAGTCTAACCCTGGAGGAAAATTGAAAACAACTCCCTATTGCTGAACTGCAAAGGAAAATACAAGATTTAAATAAAACAAAATTGTACTTAGGCAAATGTTAGAGTCTACAAATCTTATTACTGCATAATCTTGTACTTTGTTCAATTAGCAGTGAGGAGCTACTTAATAGTTGTAAAGCAGGAAGATAATGCACTTTTGAGTTTGAATATATATCAAAACCTAAAATCAGATTAGCTTCCACTTTCCAAGTGAAATGTTCAAAAAATATTTTAAAAGCATGTTTTCCATCTTTTTAAAAGTTGGTATATTTTTATTAATTTACACAAAGTATCAAATTGTATAAAATAATAAATTATGCTAGAATGATTGCTTTTTTCATGCTCATATTCCACAACTCTTCTAGGTATATTTGGCATTGATATTGTCTGGATCACTGGAGAAGATTTGAGTCTGTTAACATACTTTTCCAGTGCACCTCGCCTTCACTTTTATAAAAGCTGTTTGAGATATTACACCTTGTGAATCATATTTCAAGCTGTCACTGGAAATTATATTCCAAGCTGCAAGAACACATTTCTTGAAACAATTTATCCTATAGGATGGGATTGGAAATATAACTTTGTTATCTCTAGTATTTACATACTTATTATATTACTTTAAGAAGTAATCATAAACTGACCTGTGTAAAATGGCATCAGACTTTTGCAACTGTGCACTCAAAACTTTAGAAAATATTACTTACTCCACCTTTTCACTGAATATCTATCATGTGCTTCAAATATTAGAGAGCCTCTATGTATACATTTTCTGTGAAAGTCATGCTTTCTTAAAACTTAGGCTGCATTTAATATAGCCTATCATATAAAATGTAGTTAGCAATTTTTAACTGAATGAATGGTTATAATTATACTATTAATAAAACACTTTATTTTGATTGTATACTGTTGTGCTCACTTATCTTTTGTGCTATTGCAAATAAACAGAATATAGAATATTAGAGAATCTATTTTTACCTCTATGCCAAATCTTGCTTTTGTCAAATTGACCAGAGTTTCAAACTTTGGTCTATTTGATGTGTTGCTAGTCAGCAGCGCTGTCAATCCCATTCTGACTTACAGACACTCTCTGTAGACCAGGATGAAGCCGGCTTATTCTGTGCCATCCTCGCCATCGCTGCTCTGTTTGAGACCCTGGTTAACAATCCCTGTACTAATCTCTCTGCTTGAAGGTCTTCATTTTCACCGACCTTGCACTTTAACAACATGACATCTCTCTTGATAGCACATCCAAAGTACAGTAAATACAGTCCTTCCTTCTAAGGAACATTCTGGATGTGCTTCTTCAAAGACAGATGTGTTGGCTCCTCGGCCGACCACAGGCTATTCACGAGACTTTTCCAGCACCGTGCCTGCAAACCATCAACGCTTCTCCAGTCCCGCTTTCATGTTCCAGCTTCATTTTCCATCATCCCCATGCAGATGAGAGGCTTTGAAACAATGTGTGTGTGGAGACCACCGGGGCGTGAGCAGGAGGGGGGAGGGGTGATGTCGAGGACTTCAAGTGTAAAAAGAATGTTTAGAAACTGATTGTGGTTGCAATTGTGCAATTCTGCTTGATGTGATTGAACTATGGAATGATATGATATATGTATTAACTCCCAAGTAATAATATATGTTTTAATTCTGAAAGTAATAATAAATGAAAAGAAAGCACTGTGGCCAAGGTCACATTTGCTTTATCTTCCAAGTGATATATATTTTTCTAACATCTTAAAGAGATCTTTTGCAGTAATTTGCCCATAGTGATACGGCCTCTAATTTCTTGACTGCTGCATTCGTAAGAGTTGATGGTGGCTCCAAATAAAATGAAATTCTCGACAACATCTATCTTCTTTCTGTTCATCATGATATTGCTTTAATGGTGCAGCTGTGAGAAGCTTGACTTTGTTTATCTTGAGGGATAATACACACCGAAGAACGCTAGCTTTTTATCTTCACCAGGAAGTACCTGTTTCTTCACTTGTAACAAGCATGGTTGGGGCATCTATACAATGCAGGCTGTTGAAGAAGTACTTCCTCATGTGGTCCAGCCTCTTGAAGAATTTTCTCAGTGTACAGATTGAAAAAGTTGGAGCATGTTTGCAACTCGGATACATCTCTTTAATCGATTATAAATCATGCCGCAGGACTTCTGTTGGAACACTGACTCTTAGTTCATATACAGGTTCCACAATTAAGAGTTTTATAATTCTTACTTTTTACAATGCTATTCATAAGTGTTTTTTTAATCTACACAGTCACATTTTATGATACAGTCAATACATGACAAGCAAGTTTCATTCTGGTGTTTTCTGTTTTCAGCCAAGCATCTTTTCTCTACTGTTTTACTATAAAATACTCTAACTACTAATAATAGGCATATTTGAACATATTTATTGGCAATTTAGCTTTTTCCTAAATTTCTTTGAATTTCTTATATTCTTTCCTCATGTTGTAACTCAGATTTTTTGCCTTTTCTCATTTATTTGTAAAAATATTTCATATACTTAGATTCTCATAAAGTGTTTTACATACCTCATCCTGGGCTAGAACACTTCCTAAGATTTGTTCACCATGTCTTGTGTAAGAAAGTGGTTTTGCACTTCAATGTAATCAATTATGTAAAATGTTTTTCATTAGAGTTCCATAAAGGTTCAATTCTGAAATGTGATCATATGGATACATAAGGATAAATAAAGGAGTAAAACCTACCATCAAATATATTATAGTGTGAACATCATGAATTCCAGGTAATGGTAACAAAAATGGGATCACATATTTAATAAGGAAATTATGGGATGGTTTACATTGTTTTAAGGATATAAGCTATATAAATTCAAGCTATAATTAAATAGATAAGAAAATATAATTGATACTCCAGTGTGCATATATTAGTCATCCTTTAAGTTTGCATTTTAGGTATTGAGGTTTTGGTAGTTTAAATGTCAGATATTTTCTTTGATGTCCTTTGACATTTTCTACAAACCATGAATCCATTTCTTTTTTAACAGAAAAAACTTAGATTGTAAAATGTCACTTGCTATTACTTTTTGAAATACATGACTGAATATAAAATGTATCAGTGTGGTGGTATATGTAATACTGCAATAGATACTTGCAAAATGCCTTGCCTTACAAGTTTATTAATTCTCTGAATACCTAGAAAAAAGCAATGGCATTTATTATATTCATCTCATAGAAAGAGAAAAATTATAGGACAAAGAGTTTGTACTGTCACTAAGCGAAAGCAAATTTGACCCGATTAGATTGTAATTACTATTGCTATGTTAAATGAAAATTAAATTGTTCTTCTCCCCTCACTCTAAACACTGAGCCTTTTATCTTGGCTACTGAATTCATATGGTTTTATATTATATGACTTATATCTTCTGATTCTGAATATTTTTGAAACTGGCTGTATAACACTTCTTTTCTTTTCTTACTTTTATTGGGGCTCTTACATCTCATCACAATCCATACATTCATCCAGGGTGTCAAGCACATTTGCACTTAAGCCATCATTATCATTTTCAA